>NC_090932.1:521086867-521402804 GCF_040938575.1 Ambystoma mexicanum
GGACGACGACAGTCGAATCGCCACCATGCTGTACTCGGCTGGGTCGGCAGTCCAAGACATTTTTGAATCCTTGACGCCTGCCAATAACACATATGATGCGGCCAAAGCGGCACTCCTGAATCATTTTATCCCCCTCGCCAACGCGGACTATGAGAGGTTTATCATGCTCTCTGCCAAACAGAAGGAGGAAGAGACGCTGGACACTTTCTACGGTCGCCTACGCCGTCTCTCGCTGGGTTGTGCATGGGGTGATGCGGACGACATGATGCGCACCATGCTCATTCAGGCATGTTCGTCCGGGAAACTCAGGAGACAAATCCTCCGGGAGCCCGGTATCACGCTACCGCGCATACTGGAGCTAGGCCGGTGCCATGAGGTGGCGGAAGCCAGGGCTGTCAAGATGGAATCTGGATCTCGATCAGTGAGGTCGGAGGAGGTGTGTGTTGTGTGGCGAGGTGGCCGAGGAGCGAGGCGTCCAGGCGGAGGGCCCCGAGACAGGGCAGGGAGAGCCGGTGAGTCATGCCAAAAGTGTGGCTACGACCTCCCTCATACTGCGGAGTGCCCGGCGGCCGGAAAGGTCTGTGGGAGGTGTGGACTGGCAGATCATTTCTCGAGGGTGTGCCGGGCCGCCCTGCCCGTGATGGTGCCGAGAGGTCAGGCGAGGGTATGGGCCCCTCGCCAATACCAGCCGCCCAGCGTAGCCCAGGTGGAACAGGGTGAAGGTGATCCTCAGGCGGAGGTGGCTGATGAAGAGGACGAGGAAAACATATTTATCATCTCGAGTGTGGGGATACTCAAAGGAAAGAGCAGAAGGCAGCCACGGTGTATTGTAGGGATCAACAACGCCCCGGTCCCAGTCCTGGTGGACACAGGTGCCTCGGTTAATGTGATGGCCAGGGAACATTATGACTCTCTCAGCCCCCCCCCAGTATTGGTAACGCCGAGGGCCCGCATATTTGCGTTCGGTGGTCAAGATCCTATACCACTGGACGGAGCATTTATAGCGAAGGTGGAACATGATGGGTCGCACATCAAGGCTCGATTCTACGTAACACCAATCAGTAGCAACACCCTGCTCAGTTGTGTGGCCGCGGAGGCATTGGGGATCGTGAAATTTGCATACGCCGTGCACCGAGAGGACATCAGCGACCTCCTAGACCGCTATGCTAAACTCTTCAAGGGGATCGGCAAGATGGCTGGAGAACCGATCCGATTGCATATTGATGAGTCTGTGCAACCGGTGGCGCTGAAACACCGCAGAGTGCCCTTCCACCTCAGAGAACTTGTGGACAAAGAGTTAGACAATTTGGTACAACTCGACATCATCGAGAAAGTGGAGGGCCCGACACCCTGGGTGTCCCCGATCGTGGTTGCTAGAAAGCCCAAGCAACCTGACTCGGTACGCATTTGCGTCGACATGAGGCTCCCCAACAAAGCCATCCGGAGGGAGCGGCACCTCACACCGACTATTGATGACATTATTGCGGAGGTCCAAGGGGCTCGCGTGTTCTCCAAGCTGGACCTCCGAGCGGGCTATCATCAAGTCGTACTCCACCCTGAGTCCCGGTACATTACGACCTTCACCACTCATCGGGGATTGTACCGGTACAAGCGGCTGAGCTTTGGGGTGTCGTCGGCCGCCGAGGTATTCCAGAATATCATCAGGGGCGCACTGGCAGATCTGGATGGCGTCCTGAATATAAGCGATGATATTCTGGTGTTTGCCAAGACCGAAGCGGACCATATGCAGAGACTGGGCAAGACCCTGGAACGCCTCCTGTCGCTGGGCCTCACCCTTCACAGGGAGAAATGTGAGTTCCTGCGCTCGTCCATCGAGTTCTTTGGTTTCATATTTAAGGAGGGTGGGGTGTCGCCAGATCCAAAGAAAGTCCAAGACATCAAGGCGGCGAAGGCACCTGAGTCAGTCACGGAGGTGAGGAGCTTCCTAGGTATGGTCACATACTGTGGGCGGTTCATCCAAAGTCTGGCCTCGAGATCGGAACCCCTCCGGGCGCTCACCAAGAAGGACACGCTGTGGCACTGGGGCCCACTGGAACAAGCTGCCTTCGAAGACATCAAGGGTGCCCTCACCATGGAGGACACTATGGCATTCTTCGACCCAGCGCTGGAGTCGGAAATTGTGGTCGACGCGAGCCCTTTCGGGCTGGGCGCTGTGTTGACCCAAATTGACATCACGGGGACCGTCAAACCTGTGGCGTATGCCAGCAAGGCTCTCACAGACACGGAACAGAGATACTCCCAAATTGAACGGGAGGCTCTAGCGGTGTTATGGGGCTGCCGCCACTTCCGGCTCTACGTGCTGGGGCGCCCGGTGACGGTGGTGACAGACCACAAGCCACTGATCCCAATACTGGCAGGGTCCTCATCTAAACCCCCGGCAAGGATCGAGAGATGGATGCTTGCCCTACTGGAATACTCCGTAACCCTTGACTACAGACCAGGAGCCAACAATGCGGCGGACTATTTATCCCGCCATCCTGGAGCGGGTGGGGGAGAGGAGTGCGAGGCCTGTGAAGAGGAAGCTGACAGTCATATACGCATGGTCGTGGAGGCGGCAACACCAAACGCGATGTCCATAGAAGAACTGGAAGTCGCCGCCGCAGGAGATGAGTGTTTTCAAATTCTGAAACAAGCGATGCACAGTGGGTCCTGGAAGTCCGTTCTGGAGGCAGTGGCTGGACGCACGCCAGGAGCAAGAGCATCCCTGGAACAGTTGTGGAAGGTCAAGGAAGAACTATCCTTCTCCAACTCAGGGCTGCTGCTCCGGGGAGACCGCATTGTCGTCCCACAGTCAAAAGTCCTTGAGGTAATCAGTCTCGCGCACCATGGACATCAAGGGGCTGCCAAGACCAAGGCGCGACTCCGCTTGAAGGTTTGGTTTCCCGAGCTTGAGAGAAAGGTCGACGAGTTCGTGGCTGCATGTGTGTGGTGTCAAGCGGCATCCCCTCTCCAACGGGAGCCTGCCATTCAGGCCATGCCCCGGGGCACGAGGCCGTGGGAGATTGTCCATGCGGACTTTGGCTCGACGTCAGTGGGGACCCATTTCCTGGTGATCATAGATGAATACTCCAGATATCCAGAGGTTGAGTTCGTGGAGTCCGTAGCATTCGAACACGTGGTAATCGCTGTTGAAAAAATCTTTGCGGCCCATGGTTTTCCACACACGCTCTGTTCCGACAATGGTTCACCGTTTCAAAGTGAGAGATTCGCCGAACTGATGGAGAGCTGTGGAGTACATCACAGGAAGGTGTCCCCCCTGTGGCCCAGGGCCAATGGGGATGCCGAGAGACTCATGCGAACCTTGAACAAAACATTCCGGATTGCCCAGGGACAAGGCCAATCATTACAACGGGCCCTGTACCAGTTTCTCCGTGTGTACCGCACCACTCCCCATGCCGCCACTGGAGTGGCCCCGGCGGAGGTGCTGTTCCAGAGATGCCCCCGAGGACTGCTGCCGGAAGTGGGGGGCAGGGAACCAGGGGTCATCGATGATAATCGAGTTGATAGTGAAAGACGGCTTCGGATTGAGCAGGAAAATCTACGACGGGGCCTTCAGACACAGAGTCTTGAACCAGGGGATGAAGTTTTAATCCGGAATAGACATCCCCAGGGCAAACTCTCACTACCCTACGAACCCGACCCACTGGACGTGGTGGCGGTGAAAGGTTCTATGGTCACGGCCTCGGATGGCAGATCGGCCGTCACCCGGAACGTTAGTTTCTTTAAGAAGTTGGGTGATTCGCGAACTGAAACCCCCCCTGAACCTGATCCTCCCCACACGTCGTTCAATGACAGCTTCCCGGACGAGATGCCGGAGTCTCCCATCCGAGGTGACGGAGCCGGAGGACATCAAGTGCCAGAGGTAGGCCGGAGGTACCCCCAGCGAGCTGGGCGTGGGAAGCCCGCCTACCTCAGTGACTATGTTGTTGGGCAGATGGCCCCTGAGTCTGGGGATCCAAATGGGGTGGCTGTCATTAAAGGGGCTTACTAGTCTGGGTGTGCAGTGAAGTTTTCATAAGTGTGGGTTTTGAGTTAATAAAGTTGAAAGTTTTGCAGTGTTTGTTGATCCTCCCGAAAAAGGAGGAGTGTGGCGTTGCCCGATGACGGGCGAACGTGGCGGCGTGACGCATCACGCCGCCGCGTGGTGTTTAAATAAAGGGGGCGTTCCCGGCCGCGTCAGAGCGACCGGGAAGCCCGAACGAACAACACCGTGTCTCCGTGTGCTGTCTGTTGAGGGGCTTGCGGGACCGCATCGGGGGCGCAGATGGGGGCCCCCAACAAGGAGTAGGCTATCCACCCTGGATTGCTAAACTTCTATCAGGACACCATTTAAATTATTTTTAAAATATTTGTATTATGTGATTTGCTCAGTAAGACAAGTGTATCATAATTATTTTGACAATAACAATGAATATTGTACATTTTTTTAAAAGAGCCAATACCAATGTTCTTGCAATTAAATAATGTTCTTGTTTTAACAGCTTCTTTTGCCGAAGATAGGCAACAGTTCATCTTTCAAGATGTCCATCCTTCTTGGAACTGGTCACTTTCAAGTTAAAACCAATCATCTATTTCGTCTGTGAGCACCACAACAGTATTTCATTGTGCTTGTGTCTCCTGCAGAATCTATTCAGGGCCCCGCCCCTCCCTCTAGTATTGTTAATGTGCACTCAGTATGATGGCGATATCATTCTAGGGCCCAAGCGATGACTGTGTTTCCATTGGCTTGGCCCCGCTTGGTGGGGTGCCTCTGTCTCTGATGTGCTTGCAAGATACCTGTGTTTTTTTTCCAGTCTGCAGAGCGCAGCTGCGGAAGCCTGGGGCGCGGAAGCAAGCCGTGCTGTGCCCCGGTCTAGCGCCCCACGCTCTGCAGACTGCTGATAGAGCAAGGAAGCTGGGAACCCCGGGGCCTGAGCCTGCAGCGGGTGAGTGGGGGAATGGGTGTGTGGAGGGTGGTAGAGGGTGCTGCTTAGCGGGCGAGGGGTCAGGGGGGTACTCCTGACAAGGACGGCGAGAGGGCTGCGCACAATAGGTCGCACCAGCGGGCCTTTTGTGCTAGAATCCTCTGTGCGACCTTGTATGCACAGCAGGAGCAGATGAGCGTTGACCCTCCTGACTGCAGTCTGTTGACGTATTTCACATTTAATAATATAATCTTACAGCTCCGCAGGTGGTCTGGGAAAACACATGTTAGGCCCTCTGAAAGCGGGTCTCCCATTTGTGTGGTCTACGGGGGCCTGTTCTGTGAAGTTCAGAGGGACCCCATGGTCCACCTACCAAGTTAGGTGTTCTTGCCAGTATACAGTACCAATATGTGCTACAGAACTGGCAAACGAGCGCACACTCTTCCAGCATGTGCAAGTCCAGAAGTAAGGGCAGTAAGGAAAGACATTATGAAATACTGCAATTATGCCTTCATCATGGAAATTGTGCAGCTACTGCCTGATTTCTGTGCAACCAGCACAAACATGCACAGACTGCACTTTGCAGAATAAAGCCCTGGATTGCGGATTGTTGAGAATGCCTCTCATCATTGAAATAACAACTATGTTGTTTAGGCACTTCAGAATGTATGTTTTTGTACTGTATGCTGTCATGGTCAAGGAATGTACAGATAACTAGAAGCCAAGTTCTCGGTTCAACTTTTTTCTTGAATACAAGCGAACATTTGGGGCACTGGCTCTGACTGAGCTCATGAGTGGGGTTAAAGAGTATAAACAAGTGAAGTAGCTTTTCTTTAGGGCAGTGGTCCTTAGTCCTTCCCCCCCCTCTCCCCTGAATAGGTTTGCCTCCTTTGCGGGAAACAGTCGCTCACAGTTTGCGGAGTTCTGAGTGCCCTGCACTTCTTTCTTGACTCCTTGTAAATTCCTTCTTCACTGAGCTGACCTTGTGAGGATGTTGTTCTGCCTTCACGGCACCATCTCCTTGAATGCCTTGGCTCGTGAAAGCGGCTAAGAGTCAGACTGTTTAGCGGCTGCTGAAACCAGCATTATCTGGCTTCCTTTCCTGCTATGGATGATTCACGCCTGGCTTGGAAGGTTGCTCTTCCACGCTTTGCACTGCCATCAGACATTGCTCTCCCATTGTTCAATTGAGCTCAGGAGGATGCTCGAAGGAACTTTCCCTTTCCTCCTTTCTCACTTTCAACCAGACCTTTCCTCTTCCTCCCCACTCACTTTCTTGTTCATTTCTGTGGTATTCTTTACTGTCACATACTCTTTCTCTCCTTTCACTCCTTCCTTGCCCTTCTCTTGCCTCCTGACGATCTCTCTAGGCAACTTGATCCTTCACCTCACATCTTCTCTCTGACCCATCCAACCTCTTTGCTCATCTCACAATTCTAGTGTTTGACTTTTCCTCTGTTTCTTCCACAGCTTCCTCTATTCTTAATGCTCCGCCCCTGGCTCATACCTCCACTCATTTTCCTCCCTCCTCCTTCCTGCTCTCCACTTTTACTCCTATTTCCCCAACCTCCACTCCTCACTCTCCCGCCTTCAATTGTTCCACATCCGCTCCTCTTTCTCCCACCTCCACTCCTCTTTCTACATTCTCCGCTCTCTTGTTTCACTCCTAGGCTCCTCGCTCTCGTACTGCAGTTCCTCCTCATATCACTGCCACCCTCTGGATGCTTCAACGCTCTCCTAACGCCCACATCCTTTGTCAATGCTGGCTACCTTTTATAACCACAAGTCAGGGTCTGTGTTAGACAAGTGGATAATTGTATTCAAATATGTGCATAGTAGGATTGGCTAATATTCATTGGAGCTACAGGATTAACACCTGAGACTACTCAGGTGTTAGTCTGCCCTGTGCCTATGTGGACTGATACATTCAAATGCCCACCCAACATCTTTCTTGTAGCTTCAATGCAGAGATTAAGCACACTTTGTCCGAAGCTCAGTGGCTCCTGCTCCTTATTCGGACTCTGAAGGTTTGTGGTCTGCATGAGCACACACTCAATCCCAGGACTTCTGGGTGAGCCGGGCTCACAAGCTGCTATCTGTTAACAGACCAGGCCTGGTTTCTGTTTTCTAGATACCTCAAAGATGGCCAAGCAGTTGGCTCGGCCCTTATCTATTTACCTGCGATGTTGCTGGTATTATAGTCTATCTTCATGATTCTAAGGTTGATTGATACTAATATAGTATGGAACACAGAAAAGACTAGGGAGTGGTTGGAGGACCAGCAAAATCCTCCATCTACTTACTCTCAGGACTACGCCATGGAGCTGGAAATGGTCTCCTGTCCCCAGGCTCTCCCCAGATGCATCATTTGGCCTCAAGCATGGGACCTAGTCATGCTGCTTAAGTCAAGCTTTTTAAACTCTCACATAGACTAGAGCAGGAATAGTGTCTGAACATTTTGTAATGGTGAGCACCAAAATGTGTTTGTCTGGCCTGTTTGTCATTTTGTGGAGAACACACAATTCTTTAATCCATCTATGCATGCCTGTGGGTGGCAGGGTCTGAATTCTGGCACACATTAGTGTGTCGTTGTGTTTTATTCTCTTTTGATGTTTAATGGAAGGGCTCCCCCAAACCTTATGTCACCTTCCCCTTCCAGACCCTTGACCTGCACTATCACTTACCCTCCTGTTAGGCCCACCCCCCGTCCTTGTTGCATTATTATTAATTCACTACATCATGTGGCATTCATTCTGAGCAGCATTTGACTTCAGATTGCAGAGGCAAACATATTAGGAAGTAGGCTTTTTATAACTAGTGGTTTCACCACGTATGGCTTCAGAGGTCTCAGTCACAGGTTCACATCCGAGCAGGGTTGAACAAGATTTTATCCTAAGGAAGCCTACCATTAACCTATAATATTAAAAAGGACCTCCAGAAAGGCAGCAGGGGAATGCAGTCCCTCATGGACTGTTTGTTTTGTTTCGTGGCCGGAACACAGCAACCTGCGGGAGAAAGGTGGGGGGGCTTAGGCCCTCTTTGAAGTCTTCCAAGCCTACACACACTCCCCCTAGAGAAATGAACCAATAAGATTGGCTAGGGCAGGCTGCTCAATCCCTGGAAGAAGAGGGATTCTTAAAGAAGGAGCAGGAGGAGTGGGTTGGTGGTGGAAGAAGGAGGGCCATGAAACCAAAGGCAGGACGGAGCAAAGGAGTGTGGAGGTTGTTGAAAGAGACGGGGTACTGAGGAGTGAATCGGCGTGAGTGGTAGTGAGAAGAGAGTGGAGCAGTGGTGGTGGGAAGTAGTGAAAAGAAAAGCATGGTCATAGCGAGAGACAGTGGTAGTGAATCATAGTGGGAGGGGAGGCGGTAGTAGAAATGGAGAGGCAGCAGTACTGAGGTGGTGGTATTAGAAGTAGGGAAGAGGTAGTAGTAGAGAGGTTGCAATAGTAGAAGTGCAGTAGAAGTAGTAGGGATTGTGATGACTCTTATGATGTCATCACTCCTTTCCTGGGGATAGCCTCTCCCCATGTGGCCAGGGGAGGGCAGTCGCTACCTGACCTGATCCTGACCCTGGGGGCTGCTATTATACCACATGGGGGGAGGTGACATTTAGGGGGATGACACATCATTGGAGAAAGACACATACTCCCCATTCCCTTCTAGGGATGTTCCCTCTATTCCTCATGCCCTGATGGCTTATTGTAACACTGTCGCTCAACCACTTGCTAGATCTTCTTCAAGTATTCCACAACATCACACAAGGAACAGCATGGTAACAACTGAGACAAGAAAAAGGGATGGAGCAATGAAGGTGACTAAGACCAGGAAACTAACACAGTGGTCTAGTCTTTGGAAGATTTGTTTTATTTTATATTGGTTTGTTATAAACCTTATACATCTTAAAGTAAAAAAAGAAGAGCCATACATAAAGTTACAATCATGTAGAATAACACCTAAAAATCAGCATCGATAGCAAATCCAAATCATCACAAAGACACATATCACTGATCTTTGGAAGTTGTTCAATCATCCCAGGATACTTAAATCTGCCACAGCTGACAGACGGGAGGGTGAGATGCAGAGGCTGAGTTGTGCCACGACCTGTGCTGACACTGGTCAGAATGCTGAGAGAAAGCACACCGTGGGAAGCGGTTTGAAGGCAAATCCAGACAGCGGATAGAGAAGCCAGAATTATTATTATTATCAATGCAGAAAGCCTGCCGTCCGAGAACGCGAGACAGCGTGAACCGGGCACATTAGAGCGGGATACTGCTGCAAGTCAACGGTTAACAGGATGTATGCTGAACCAGTAAATTGAAAGGAACAGAAGCAGAGAAACACAAGAGACATTTAAGTACCCAGGAAGCCCAGGGAAGACAGACATGTTACCGGGTTACCTGAAAGTGTCTGCTGTTTCATGAAAGTAACGCGAGAGATGCAAAGTGAAGCCTGTGAAGAGATTAACATATTTGTGAACCATACTACGAACGGGTTGCTGAACCCATGTCACAGGAGAAAAAGCAAAGTAAATGCGGATGATCTTGGAAAAGGGGCAGACACCCAGTGTGTAAGACGAAGCAAATATTGAAATGACCTTAAACAAGGCTTGATAAGCCAACATTGTGCAAATATCATTTAATGAATAAAAGGAAGAGTAATTGCATACTTGTCCTGGCCGGGGATTATACCAGGCAAAGCTAAGTACTCTAAAGTAATTGCATAAAAGTCCTGGCTGGCGAGTATACCAGGCAAAGCTAAGTCTTTGAAGGAAACTGCAAGATAAGTGCTCAAGCACTCCCCTTCTGGACCCATGAAGATCCCTTCTCTGGATGGCAGGCACACAGGACTGGCTTCCAGGACACTTCAGGTGAAGAGCAGCAGATATGATATGATATGGCATTTGTAACGCGTCTATACACAAGTGTTTCAAGGCGCGACGAGGCGGGGGGGACAAGGGGAGACAGACAACGATCCTACTAGGCCAGGTGTCATTCAGATCGCGCAAGTGCAAGGGTAGAGGGGAAGGAAAAGTGCAAGGGGGAAGTGGAGAGGGGAGAGTGCAGTACATGGTTAATAGCATACAGGATAAATAACAACGGCCAGCTAGTGGCAAGTGTGAGATAAGTGCAGACATGTGCTGGGAAGGGGGGCTGTAGGGATACAGACACAGTCCCGCAGTGCAGGGGGTAGCCAGGGAGGCAGTGCAGGGGAGAGTGGCTGGGCCAAGGACCGGGAACGGTGAGTGACCCAGTTGCAGATTCAGTGCAGTTTCAGAAGTTTAGCAGGGGAGAGGGGCAGAGAAAGCGGAGGCAAAGAGGAAGGTTTTGAGGTGCTTCCAGAACCGGAGATGGTTCTCCTCAAGTTTCAGGGAGGCAGGAAGGCTGTTCCAGAGGGAGGCCCCTGCAGCGGAGAGAGATCTGCACCCAACTTGTTGTTTGGCGAAGCGGCTGACCCTGAGGGAGTTGGAGGCGGATGAGCGAAGAGCTCGAGAAGGAAGATATTTAGGAAGAGAGAGTTGAAGGTATTTTGGCCCAAGACCCCAGAAGGCCTTGTGGACAATGCAGAGGGTTTTGAACTTGATCCTCGCAGTCACTGGGAGCCAGTGTAGTGATTTCAGTCCTGGAGAGATACGGTCCCCTGGCTTGAGGCCAAGGACAAGTCTCGCAGTCCTGTTCTGGATGAGTTGCAAAGGGCGGAGAGTAGAGGCAGGCAGATTTAGATAGAGGCTGTTACAGTAGTCCAGCTTCGAGAGAACCAAGGCTCTAGAGACAGTGAGCTTCTGGGGGAAGGAGAGGAAAGGAAGGATACCTCGGAGGAGGTGGAGCTGGTAGTGTGACTTCTTAGAGACGTCGGATATCTGAGGCAAGAAGGAGAGTGTGGAGTCGAAGATGACCCCGAGGTTTTTTGCCTTGCAGGTAGGAGCAGGAAGAGGGCCAAGAGTTCTCTCATAGCTCAGGAAGGGATCCCCTTTCCAGGTCATCTCTAGTTCAGTCCTTGAGTTAGCACAGCCATTTTCAGATTTGGTGAATAGATGCATCGGATACTTCTTCCTCCAACTGGACTCCAGGATGCAAGCTTAAGATGACTTCAGCTTCAGGTTTCCTGTTACAGCTTCTGACAGGGAGGTGAGTGTAAGGCCCTGCATTATTCAAAACACTTCCCATTCACTCAGGCTGAGCCAGCCAATCACACTCGAGTACATTAATATAGGCAGCACCCAAACAAGCATTCAGGCTATTCAACAGAAACCAGACACTCACAGCACAGAATGTGGATTGGGGCTACACCACAGCCTTTCAGCGCAACACACTTTATTCATTCCCTTTTCAGTCAGGGCTGGCTCAGGCTATGTGTCTCACAATCAAAACCAGACACTCGCAACACAGAATGCATATTGACTACTCACTGCATTCAGGTAGGCTCCACCCCAAGGGTGTGCCCACAACAAGCAGCCCGTGGGAAGACTCCAGACAGTCTGGCAGGAGGCAACCCCAGAGCCATATATTGACCTTCCACACAACAACCATTCAGGGAACAGAGCCAGGGCTTCTCAGGACTTTGAGAAACAAGGGGGTAAACCAAAGGAAACCAAGAGGCCACCAGTGGCCATCTTGCCTTTGTGTAGGAATCCATCCACAGGGCCTGGGAATCCTAAAAATGGAGGATACCTAGAGCCAGTGTCAGGATACCTATCAGCGTGTAGGTGCCACCACCCCATAACTTGTTCCGTGGGCAATACACATGTGCCCAAAAACATAAACTAGGAGTACTGTTCACCAAGAACAAAATGCAGAGGTGCACTGCTAGGGGTCCAGACTGGACTCCTGTGCAGAATATAAGCAGAACAAACTGTTTAAGGAGGTAGAGGACAAGGAGCCCCTGTCCCTCCAATGCATTTCCAGCATCACACTTCGGTCGTTTGTACTGCCATGTGTTGGATGGGCGGGATATCTTTCTGATGGTCTTCTGTTTTCTGGGTACTTCTCCCTTCTTGGGCCCTCCTGGTGTTGTACTTGCGGCCTCTAATGGTGGTGCAACCCAGATGTCGCTTGTGATCTCTCTTTTCTGTCTGTGCCTCCTCCTTTGGGCACGTTTTCCGCACCATTCGAAATACCACTTAAAAGTTATTTTTCTCACCACACGCAAAGCAGAGTTGGCTGATGGACAGACAGGCCCCTTTGTGAGGGAACCCACATCCGCATCTGAAGCAGTATTGATCTGTTAATGTCTTCTGTAACTGCAATGAGACACCCTTGTTCACTGTCCCCTGGTGTGGCGGGTGCACTTTTAGTTAGTCCATTAACTCAAATTGTTGTTCTATCACCATTTCCATGTGGGCAAGCATCAGGATATTGTCGAGTGATTGTGGCTTCTGTAAATGTTTCTTCCAGAAGGCAGAGGATTTGCATCCGACTATTACTATGGAGCGCAATGCTTCTTCATTGTAGTAATAGTGGAAAGCGCAGTGACAGTGATTCTTGAATCTTCGCTGGTGGCATCAATGGTGGCGATGCCACCACCATGACGGGAACGCCATCTTCTGACAAGTTGGGTAACACGGGCACCGTTATAGTCCTCCCCCCTCCTTTTCTCTTCGCCTCTCTGAGTTGTTCCACAGGCCCTCGAATCTCCTGGCCGCTACCTTGGGGGCACAATGCTGGTACACTTCCTCCTCTTCCTCTTGCTTAGTGCACTGAGTGTCACCTGCTGCATGTGGTGCTTTGGGAGGGGCACCACATGTCCCTGCACGAGTGGGTACCTCCACTCTCAGGTTCGCTTTTTCCTTCCTCGTACCACAAGCCTTGCCTGTCCGAGTTGGAGTGTGGAGATGGACACCACGTGTTCGAGCTGTAGCAGGTGCCTCAGCTCTCTGTAGCGTTTCGGCGCGCATCCACAGTGTTTGCTGACCTTAGCAGGTATTAGAGCACAGCGCAGACAGTATAGTGCTTCGTCACCAATTGTATCATACACAATCCCAACAAGGCCTTTATTGGGACCCACGCATGCACACTCACACGGCGCTTTGCGCGCAACGAAGACATGGAGATAGAGGAATGGAGGCACATACCTTTATCCATTCCACCTTCCTCGAACTGCTGTTCCCCCCTCCCCTTCACACCATTTCCCTCCTTCTAGCCCAAGTATGGTCCTGCCCTACCCACAACGAGGAGGGCAGATTTTGTTACCATTCCGGGCGTACAGTAGTGGGCAAATGCCCTTGTGTTTACAGCTTTATAGACCTGCATTTGAAGGCAACACAGATTGTAAATTGGCCTTAGGCTGTATTAATGCTGCTTGAGTTGCTCTGGATCATTGACTCGTGTTGCAGTAAGCTAACATACATTCTCGCCTGCAAAGTTAGGCTATAACTCTTAACATATGCTAAAGCTTCTAAATTTACTTTGATACTGTGTAACTTAGTGTAAAGGGTCTTAAAAAGTGCAACCTCTGCCATTTTGGCATCCTCTTGGCTCATGATTTCGGAAATGGGGGGATGGAGGATTAGGGGGGGACTGCGAGATGCAGCTGTGAAACCTGAAGTGTTGATGAGGGCTGGTCCGAATTACCCTGCTTGTGTGTGCCGAATGTATCTAGGTGATTTATGACAGCGATGCTTGGACATGTGCCTATCCAGAGGGGAAAGCCCAAGACCAATTAACTACCAGCACAGGTATGCCAGATGAGCATCTGATTTGGAAGATGTGGTGGTTTTTGTGGTGGGAGAAGTGATGTTGCAGAGATGTGGAGAGAGCAAGTGCTGTGGTGGTTAGTGTGGGGATGGAGCGCCTAGCAGGCTTTAGCCTGTGCTCTCCATGGAGATTCACGTATGTAGTGTAAGGCAGGAGGATATTGAAAAGGAGAGTAGGTTAGCGGGGAGGAGGAGGAGTCAAGGACTAATAGTGTACTGTGTCAGTCACTACAATATATGCAAATGCACTCCAATATCAGAAAGTCCTCTCGTTTTTCAAAACAAGGTTACAATTATTGTAGAACCTTGGCATCATGTGGCTCCCTGGAGCTTCAGATTTGAAGATATAATAAACTCTGTTTCAGAGGAAGGTCCTTTCCTGTCATATCCCATATCCTCCTGTATGTGCAATTCAATCCCCAGAAGAATTAGGCTTTCTAAGATAAATTCAAACTACGGAAATAGTTAAAAACTCTACTTTTCCTCAACTACACATCCCATCTCAAAAAAACACAGCTACCTGGACAACTTTCAAGACACTAACTATGGAAGACCTCACTGCCACCCTAGCATCCCTCAGGACCACATGCGGAAGACATCCTTCCTGCGTTCGTACTCAAGACACTTCTGGCTGAAGCACTCCTCCTTTCCCTGACAATCACCAACAACTCCGTACCTCAAGGCACCTTCCCATTGACTCTCGAACCTGGACAAATTCTCTTGCTTCTTAAAAAACGGACACTGGACCCTGACGTTGTCAGCAAGTACTGCCCCATCACCCATCTTCCCTTCCTAGGTAAGATCCTTGAGAAAGTAGTAGGCAAGCAACTCCTCCAACACATCAAAGCCAATAACCTCCTTCAGTGCTACCAATCTGGCTTCAGACCCAGATGCAGCACAGAAACTGCTGCCATCAAGGTGATCGATGTTGCCCTTTAAATCCTTGATGATGGCCATCCTTGCCTCTAGTTCTCCTTGACCTCTCAGCAGCATTTGACACAAATCCTACATTGCAAATCTCCAACAATTTGTACAAATGGATCCCTCCAGATGATCAACTCTACCCATCACCTGTGGAGTCCCGCAAGGATCCATCCTGTGTTCAATATTTACATCGAACCACTCAGAACCCTCCTCGGGCCACACAACATCCACATTCACCTGTACGCAGATGACACAAGGATCTACCTCAAGAAATCTTCCATCGAAGACATCCACAGGCTCAATGCCTACCTCCCATTGATCCAGTCCTGGATGTCCAATGCTTACCTGACGTTCAGGCCCTCCCAGACTAAATTCCTACTGCTGACCAACAACATCGAACACCCTTACATCCAGACCTGGCTCTCCGATAGGAACCTCAAGGGCTTCACACCCCAGCTGGCCACCTGTGCCAAGTCTCTTAGGTTCAGCATCTACAGACACCTCACATTCAAACAGAACATAGCAATGAAGACACAAATGGCTTTGTAACAACCTTCTCATGCGGAAAATGAAACCCTCCATCCCATCGAAACAACTTCAGATCTGCTGACCATGCTCTGGTCCTCTCCAATTGGATGCTGGAATGCTCTTTTCGAAGGCCTTCTGGCGATTACCCTGGCACCCCTGATATTTGTCCTGCATGCTGCAGCACGACTCATCAAAGGACTCTGTAAATTCGACCACATCACCCCAACCATCATCGAACTGCACTGGCTCCCGCTGCAAGCCTGTATTATCTCCAAATCCTGTTGCATCATCTACAATCCTGTTACCCTGAAGTCCCCAAGCTACCTCACTGAGAGATCCTTCCTCTCGTGAGGCCTGTGATCTACCAGAAGTAAGGAAATGCGCAGACTTGAACTCCGACAGTGCAGGAAAGAACCAGAAGACAGGTCTTCTTTGTGTATGCTCCAAGACTCTGAAAAAAACTCCCTGTCAACATCAGACTTGCCCCATCACTTCATCAGTTCAGGAAAGAGTTCAAGACCTGTCTTTTCAAGGAATGGCTCCTCCCTAATGCCTAGGTCCAAACACCCTCCACTTACCACCTGACCTGGGACTCCGTGATCTGCTCCCCACTGTCTCCTCCACAGGCTGTTTGCAGATCCTTTGCTGCCATTCCCCACCCTCGCCCTCCCTTTAGCTCCCAGCTCCCTTATTCTCTGCTTTCCTCACTGTGTTCTTTCCCCTATGATTTTAAAGCGCCCCATTGCTTCCCTATGCTAGGTATGCACTCAGTAAATACCATTGTTGTCAGTGACAGGAACAGGGATGGACTGAGATTAAAATTGTCGCTGGAACCAAAGACAAAGGCCCAGAACCTCAAATCACGATTAGTGAATTTTCAAAAACAAGTACTTCAGTAGTTGCTGTGGGGCAAATTTGGATGGAAATGTAAAGCACACCAGGCCAATAATATTGGTCCCAACTCCAAACTAATCAGTGCACTAATCTTCAAACCGGGCCACATTGTTTCACAATGAAGGCACACAACTGGCCCTTTCAACCAACCTTTCTGTCACTGCTCTGTAGTGTGGTCCCAATCAGGCCATGAAGCCTAATTGGAAGTTGGAGCACTTTATACATTAAGCTTAACCTAAAAAAAGTATTAGTATATTTATAGTCCACATAAGTACATATTAAGCATATCCATAAAAAAAACATAAAATACATCCTTACAGAAGACAAAGAACATCATATTCAATCTAAATAGATCCATTACTAAAAGGCGATAATAAACAGATTCTTTTCTCCATTCACTGATACCATTAATTTAACATGTTGATTATATTATTACAAAATGTAACTAAATAATAAACCAGTAGTAGTGGAAGAAATTCCCATAGAACAGGGTATTTGACCCATGTTCGTCTCAGTAGAGAGGCTCCCACACTCCTTTTTTAGATTTTGTAAAAATTGGGGGTTTCACACTAAGTAACCAAAGGTAATCCAGACGTGGACCCCTTGCTCATTGTGCCTTAGGGAAGCTCAGCTTGACCTCACTGAGGAGGCCCCACAAGGCCGAAACACGTGTCTGGGGTTGCTGATGGCACTCTTGCTCAGAGGAGAATTGCTTAGCATTTCGGTGCTGGACTGCTCTTGTGGGTGGGTCAAAGACTGATAGGCAAATGGTTGTTTCTCCTCTGTGAAGGGTGCAGTGAGCTAAAAGGTGGCTGCGAGTGGAAGAAATTCAATAGAACAGGGTATTTGACCCATGTTCGTTCTCAGTAGAGGGGCTCCCACACTCCTTTTCAATTAAATAAAAAATTAGACTTACATCATTGCCAATCATAAAATATTCTCATATCCTATTATCCGATAACATTTCAGCCTTTTTACTATGGGCTCTTAACATATTTCTTCATAGAGAGACAAAAGTGTCACGTTTGATAATAAGGTGCATTGCAGATTCAAGTTTATCCCCCACATAATCTACCAATGTGTGGAAGGCCCATCGACGCAACACAGATTTCTAGAGAATTCACTCGATTAAATGTAATCTTCAAATATCCCCTGACTACATAACTAATCAGAAAGACACTGATGTAAGCCGGAATTTGGGGTCTTTTTCCCCATATATTCTAGAAACAAACCACTAATAACTTTTGCTAAATTATTAAAGGTATTCTCCTCATCATGAACCGTTAAGCTCTCTTTCGCGACTGAAGTACCTAAAGGCATGAAAGCTAGGAACATCCTCCCCAAAAATGTTCCTTACGTCGACCTCATACCTATCCAACATCATTTTTTTAAGTGTCACTGAGGAATTTATATTCTACAGCTTAAATTCTAAACGCACATAATCTGTTCAGAGCAATTGTCTTTCTAATTTATCTAATTCATGACTATACAGAATTACTTTTATGAAGCATGTTATAAACCAGTTTAAAAAAGATATCTGCTGTTAAACAATGTACCATTAAAACACACACCCAAGTATAAATGAGTGGTTCCCAGTCACCTACATTTGATGTTCTTGCAACTGTATTAATTCATAATTCATTAGGATCGTTTTTGTTTTGTCCTCCCTGTTCCCCCACCCTCTTATCTTGTTGCGCCTTGAAACACATTGTGTATAGGCGCATTATAAATACCCATTAAATAAATACAATAAATGAATGTGTTGTCTATAATCACAGATGCAATATGTTTCGGGTTGTTCAAATGAACAAGTTGGGAAAACATACAAATTTGAACCAACAGTGAGTGACGTGATGAGATTATTGGATGTGGCAGGTTGCAAGGTTTATTATTCTCCGAAATAAGGCCCTTTCCACTTTATCTTGCATCTCCATTGGAAACCGCATTTCTAAGACACAGCATCCCTCTCCCAATTCAGCTTGGCATCCAGCAAATCCATGCAGGTCTTGTACACTTCTGTGAGATATGATTAATTTCTGCTCAGTCACTATAGACACATTTTTAAACATATATTTGGTATTTTCTCCCACATTTTTTGCAGCACTGGGTAAGGCTCTGTCGGAGCACTACAGCTCACAGTTCACTGACTTGTGCTACCTTAGCCCTTTTTAGTTTTGGTTTTGAGGTGGTGGTTAAGCGCACCTTAGGCCCACACTTAGGGTGTTGGAGTACAGTTATCCACAGTGAACCATAGCCTTTGTGCCTAATTGTTGCAATATGGACAGTGGATATGGCTGAAGCCCATGGCTGGTCGGATCAGGTTAGTTACTGGGCAGTGAAATATGAGCAACGGCCGTGGGCCATGGTCTTTTTTACTAATTCCAATGGTTGTGGGAAGTGACAACACACATTGTGTTTGCTCGACACAATTTTATTATGTGGAGGAACATTTACTTTTTTAAATATTTTTATTTGATTAGTGCACATGGTTTAAACCAAACTTTACACTTAATCAACATTTCATCAATAACATTTCCAAAGAGGAAGATTTCATTAATATACATTACATTAGTCTGTTCCTAAAACATTAAAAGATGATCCAACTCTTAAAACAAATAGTACACTATCAGATTCCCTAAACACTTTTAATTCTGGCATTTATTATTTGAACAAGACAGTGACAGGGCTATTTGTATGCCCCTATCAAGGTGACATCTGGACTGTCAGAAGACCACAGACCGGTCTCTCTCCTGCCTTACCACTCTAAAATCTGTAAGGCGGGCTCTTCAACCACAGTCAATATCTCAAGGTACACATACTTGCTGACCCGCTGCCACTGAGACTGCTTTAACCTCATCATCAATTCTCTTACCACTATCACCACTCTTATGTCTCCTCCATTCCCATCTGTCGAGACCTTTCTTCTGCATCTGACTCTGTGGATCATCCCAACCTCCTATCTTGACATCAAGGGTACTGTATTCGACTGAGTGTCCTCCTTTCTCTCTGAACACTCCTTCTCCATCTCATGGGACTCCAGCACCTCCTCCCTGCCCCCTCCAACTGGGGGTTCCTTAGATATCTGTCCTAGGCCCACATCTCATCAGCCTATACATCACCTCCCACTGCAAACTAATTTTCATCTTTGGCTTCAACTATTCACCTCTTTGATGGCGATACTCAGATCTTCTCCTCCCCACTCCATTACTCCTGCAATTTCTGAATGCATAATCAATTGAGTAACCTCCATCCACCACTGGATGGCTCTATGCTGCCTCACAGCTCAACTCCTCAAAAACGAAAGTTAGATTTCTCCCTGCCTTCAGTGCCTATGCCCCACTCTCCACGCTCCTTTCTCTTTTCACTGACATGCTCCCCTTCGCACAAAGGGCTCCAATCTTGGGGTTCTCTTTCAAAGTGACCTGAACTCTACCATTTCATCAAGGCCAATGTGATCGCAGTCAGACTCAGCCTCACAAATATTAGAAAATCCTCCCACATCTCATGCACCACTTAACTAACACACAGGTTGGGGTGATGTGGTCGAATTTACAGAGCCCTTTGATGAGTCGTGCTGCAGCATGCAGGACAAATATCAGGGGTGCCAGGGTAATCGCCAGAAGGCCTTCGAAAAGAGCATTCCAGCATCCAATTGGAGAGGACCAGAGCATGGTCAGCAGATCTGAAGTTGTTTCGATGGGATGGAGGGTTTCATTTTCCGCATGAGAAGGTTGTTACAAAGCCATTTGTGTCTTCATTGCTATGTTCTGTTTGAATGTGAGGTGTCTGTAGATGCTGAACCTAAGAGACTTGGCACAGGTGGCCAGCTGGGGTGTGAAGCCCTTGAGGTTCCTATCGGAGAGCCAGGTCTGGATGTAAGGGTGTTCGATGTTGTTGGTCAGCAGTAGGAATTTAGTCTGGGAGGGCCTGAACGTCAGGTAAGCATTGGACATCCAGGACTGGATCAATGGGAGGTAGGCATTGAGCCTGTGGATGTCTTCGATGGAAGATTTCTTGAGGTAGATCCTTGTGTCATCTGCGTACAGGTGAATGTGGATGTTGTGTGGCCCGAGGAGGGTTCTGAGTGGTTCGATGTAAATATTGAACACAGGATGGATCCTTGCGGGACTCCACAGGTGATGGGTAGAGTTGATCATCTGGAGGGATCCATTTGTACACTTGCTATCAGCAAACTGGACTGCTGAGCAAGGTTTCCTCTCAGTCTATCCCTTTACTCTTTTTCTCTCCTCAACAAAGTCATTAACATGCACTCGTATCATCCTCGAAACTCTTTCACCTGTACCCAAGGACATCGTGCTTTTAAATTTCTGCTAATCAAATAGAAATCCAGGCATGGTCTTACGCCCCCACATTACTACACTGACTGTATCTCACTGTACTCTCCCTCTCTAACACTACACTCTTTGTTTCTTCACAACCTACCAGTGCCCCGCCCCTCATAGCTCCTTTCTGTTTGTTCCTTTTCCTTACTTGCCAAGTCGGCTGAAATGATCTCACCTGGCCATCAAAGACATCTTTTCCGTGGCACTCTTAACACTGTGGCTGAAACTCTATTAGTGTTTGAAGAAGCCCCAAAACCCTTCCACCATCTTATCTAAACCAATTGCCAGGCACAACTCTCCCACATTCTGCTCTTATGACCACTCTATAATTTGCAAATGTGTAAAAACTGACCTCAGTCTCTCAATGTTAAAATGATTATGCCCGCGTCCACCAGGGGGGCGCTGAGACTCTACGCAGGCTGAGCCCCCCCCCCCCCGCAAGAAGCCCCTACTGGAGGGAGAACATTCACCCAGAAGACGTGTGACCATCGAGCACACCCCCTGATCCAACTCCGGTCCCCGGGGGTGCATGGAAACTGAAGATACTCGCCACGGCTTCTGCAGCAGCAGGTGACACAGCCTCGGGCTGCTGTGCAGGCCCAGGAGAGGGAGGCTCTTCACAGAGCGAGGGGGAGCACCTGAAACGCGGGCACAAGACAGTGGTCCCTGAATCATGGGGGCCCCTACAGCTACGGGACCCGCCTATACCACTAGTGACTGAGGTGGACAGAGTAAAGCCCCCCCCCCTTCTGCCGTGGCGGGTGAGACTCACAGAGCACCACGGAGGAGTGGGGGGCGAAAGACAGAGGGCGGTCGCTGACCTTGGGCGATCCACCGTTGGAGCCTAGGGACCCCCCACCTGGCTGCTGGGTGGGTGGAACACCCTCCCAGGCTGTGTGGGTCAAGGACAGCGCCCCACCCCCTGGAAGCAGATAATCTGGAAGAACCACCCGGAGGACTCCTATGGGGTGAACCCCCCGCACATGAGTGGGGTTGTGCCACACCGGGGTGACGCAAATTGCAGGCACGGTAACAGGCCCCCATTGACAGCATAATGAGTGACTGGAGGCTCGATCCTCCCCCGCCATTCCTGGGGAGAGGCATTCAATCCCACGGGCACAAGGGGGTGCCAGCCCCCCCATACCCAGCCAGGGAGCCCACGGCAGATTATATCTAGCCCTTGGCGCCGGACTGCACCCCCCCACACATGTGCACAGTGGCAGAGGTTGGATCGCGCACCCCTCCCCGTTGGCCCCTAAGGAAAGGAAGTGACGGCCTGGAAGGGGTGGGGGGTACACCAGGGCCCAAGGAGTGTGGGGGCCACCCATGTATGGACCAGGAGGGGCACCAAGGAAATCAGGTGGCCCATCCGGGAAGGAGAAGGCCTGAACTCGCCTAGCAGAGCCGCAAAAACACACAGTTGGAACTAGGAGCGTTGAGACAGGGAGTGGCACGAGCCAAGGAGGACCACAGGAAAGCATGAAGTGATAGTTGGCAGGAATTGGATGGGACTGCCGAGTGGAAGGTGCAGGATAATGGGTATGACGAGTGAGGTGTGGGCCCCCTGGGAGTACGCAGGGGCGTGTGCCCGCCTCCTCTCGCCTGGGAGCGGAGTGCCACCTTGTGCGCCAAAAGAGAGACAACTGGGGGAAGATAGCCGGAAAGCGGGGAGTCGCAAGGGACTGCAGGGCCCTGAGGACCCAGGATAGGAGGAAGAGGAACCTGGAGGGGTGAGAGAAGTGGCGGAAGTGGGTCACCCCCCCAGCGGGCAAAGAAGATTGTGCCGGGGGCCGTGGTGTCAGAGACGGAGCAGAGGGTGGTGCCTATCTATAAAGGCTACTGGACAGGCGAAGCTGGGCTGTTAGTCTGTGGGTGAAGGTGTGGGGCCCCTGAAATCACACAGGGGCGTATGCCCGCCTCCTCCTGAGAGAAGCCCTCTGGCCTGGAGGATGAGGCAAAGTTGGCCAGCAATCGGACTATACCTCCCTGTTAACCAACAGTAAGGACAAACAGTGGGACGGGGCACCATGGACGTTAGGAAGAAACTGACCTCCTTTGTGTACACCCCACGTACCCCTGAAAGGAGAACACCCGAGAGGGGCCAGGGAGCAACGATGGAAGAAGACGCTGGTGTCACCAAAAAAGACGTAGCGGCCCTCCAGGAGGAGATGCGAAGTATGAGGGCGGACAATGGAGGGAGAGTGGACAAGATAACCAATAGAATTGACAAGATGGAAGAAAGGCTGGAGGAGGTGGAACACAACCAGTCCTGCTTGGACACACTGGAAACCCAGATCGACGTGCGGCTCATGGAGGTTAAAAGAAGGGAGGAAGAAATCCACCTCAAGGTGGACGATTTGGAAAATTGCAAGAGGTGCAATAACCTCCGCCTCTTCGAGATTCCAGAGAAAGAGGGAGAGACTGAAAAGGAACTGCGTGGCGCCCTCTTCGGCATTATCAAACTCATCTTTGAAAATAACGCCATTGACGAGGTCAACATAGAGTGCCGCGGGAGAGGCTAATGGCCCTAGATCAGTACTAGTTTTCTTCCACAACTACAGCGATAGGCTCTAAATCCTAGAACGGGCCAGAAGGAAGGGCCCTGTCCTGTATGGCACAGCGAAAGTATCAGTCTTCCAGGACCGATCATCCCTCGCCCTCTCTAAAAAGAGGTTCTGCAGCCCCCTCACCAGATGGGTAAATGAGAAGGGAATCAGATACAGGTGGGGGTTTCCGATTCTCCATTTCGTTTGAAGTGGAGGGATGCAAATATAGACTGATATCGGAGTCAGAGATCAAGAGGGCAATGAGCGAACTGATGGGAGAAGGAGAGTCCTCCCACACCTCGAGGGAAAGGAAGCCGGACGAGAGTCGGTGGGAAACACCAGGTGCAAGGAGAAGGCGAATCAAGGGGTCGCGGAAGATTTGAAAACTGAACACCCCCCCAGTGGAGGAGAACGGTGGCAATGGGTGAAGGCGAGCCTTGAAGGGGGTGACAGACCCCCCAACAATGTATCCCCCTCCGGGCTCAGAGCTGGGGGCCCATATATCTTTTTTCTTGGCCCGACCTGCGGGTGGGTGCAAGGTGTAATGTGGTCGTCTTTCTTGGGGGGGGGGCGGTTCATTTTGTGGCCAAGCTAGACCTGGTGGGTGGGGATAGAGGGAAGGATCAAGGAGATGTTATGGGAGAGACGGATGTGAATCTGAGGACCATGGGGGGGGCTCAAGTTTATGTGGTGTGGCAAGCAGGGGGCCCTCCTTAGGAGAGAGATCTCACAAGTGGTTTGGTTTTCTCTCAGTGATGTTAACAGGGCGGTACTGAGCGCCGGAGGGGCCTCGGGCGGTGGGGGGGGGGGCGAGAGGGGAGGGAGCGGAGGAGTCAGGTTTGCGCATGGTTCAGGCTGATGTATGGAAGAACAGAAAGAGGTTGGCAGACCACCGCCGGACAGGGATAACGTGAGCATGTCGGGAGGTGATAGACAGGGGCTTGGTTGCCTATGGGTTGGCACCCTGAATGTCAAGGGTTTAAACTCACCCACCAAAAGATCACTCGTGGTGAGGGAATTTCAGAGGTCCGAGCTAGATGTTATGTTTATCCAGGAAACTAAGTATGCTAAGGGCGGGGGGGGAACGTGGAACCCCTTGCGGATGAGTGGGTCAGGAATTCTGGGGATCTGGCCTTCTGTGAAAGGTGGGGGTGGGCATTCTGGTACAAAAGGGCCTGAGGATGGAGGTCACGAAGGTCTGGTCGGACGTGTACAGGAGAGCCATACTGGTCTCAGGGGAGATTAGGAGGACGAAGTTCACGTTCGCCACTGTGTATGCACCCAACCAGGGATAGTTACGGTACCTTAAGGATACAATGGCAACAATCCTTGAAGAAAGTTCAGGGCATCTGATGACAGCGGGTGGACCTCAATAGATGGGCAGATCCGGCAATGGAGAGGGAGAGCTCTGGGGAAAGACCACGGGAATCACAGGGCCCCGGACACCATGAGTTTCACGACTCAATGGGGGAGTGGGGTTTGTGGGCTGTATGGCGCCATTTCCACCCAAGAATTAGAGGATACACATTCTACTCACCACCACATGGGACATATACGTGGATTGACTATCTGTATGTTTCGTGACACACATGGGAGGCGGCTCGGGGCTCTGACTGTTCCGAACTCATGGTCAGACCATGACATGGTGACGGTGGATATAGAGTGGGCCGGCATTACCCCAAAAGGCTCGAAATGGAGGTGCAACAAATCGTTTTGGAAGGACCCGGTGTTCATCACTGAGATGCAGAAGGAAATAGAGGAATTCTTCAAGTTCAATGATAATAGGGAGGTAGATGTGAGGACTGTCTGGAAGGCTGGGAAGGCTACGTGGAGGGGGATCCTAATTAGGGAAGGGGTCCGTAAATAGAGAGAAAGGGTGATAGTTGAGAGCAGAGTACGCGAGGAGAGTAAACACGCGACCATGAGCCCTCGGGGAACTGGGTGGAGAGCATACAAGAGGCGAGGGGTAAGACGGAGGAACTGAGACTTTTGGAAGAAGGGAAAGTCACCCGTAGCCTGCTCTTCCCAAAACAAAAATTCTATGAGAAAGGGGGATAAGGCGGACATCCTATTGGCAGCATGACTGAGAGGTGATCGTGCGGAAAGGTAGGTCATGGAAATAGGGGACCAGGGTGGGAGCGTGGGTTTGGTGGGGGAGGGCGTCCCAGAGGTTTTCGCAGCCTTCTACGAGAAGTTGTATGCAATGGAGGTTTCCCCCGAGGCGCAGGAGATGGAGGTCTACATGGAGAACGTAAACCTGCCCATACTCTCCGAGGAGGAGTCCTCAGTGCTGGAAGCCCCAAAAAATGGAGGAGGAAATAAAAAGGGCAGTGGCACGGTTACCGATGGGGAAGGCAATGGGGGAGTATGGCTACACCGCTGGGTTTTATAAAACATTTCTTCCCACCCTGAATCCTTTCCTGACAAAGCTGTTTAACCATGTCCTCAACTCAGGCAGAGCACCAGAATCGTTCTCCCGCGCTTTGATTACGGTGCTTCCCAAGGAGGGCAAGGACCGCCAGAACTGTGGCGCATATCGGCCGATCCCTCTTCTCAGTAGGGATGCCAAGTTATACACCAGGGTTATTGATACATGACTGGAAGGATACATGCCGAGCCCGATTCAGTTGGACCAGTTGGGGTTTATTATGGGGCAACAGGGTGCGGATACGATGAGGAAGACGCTACATCTTGTGCACGCATCCTGGGATATGGGGGGGACCCGTCCCTTTTTTTCGATAGACACAGAGAAGGCCTTCGCCCGGGTGGAATGGGGTTTTCTTAGGGCCGTCCTAAAAATTTGGGATAGGGGAAATGTTACTATGAGGGATTCTAGTGGTGTATTCAGCCCTGATGGCTTCAGTGATGGTGAATAGGGGGTTCTCGAGGTGGTTCCTGCTCGGAAGGGGTACCACGCAGGGGTGCCCTCTCTCTCCAATACTGTACGCTCTGTCAATAGAACCCCTTGCCCAGTGGATTAGGGATGACCCAGGGGTGCGGGGCATCAAGATGGGAGGGGTGGAATATAAGGTTGCCCTATATGTCGATGACCTGATGCTACACTTGAGTAAGCCCCCGATCTCCGTTCCAGTGGTCCTCCATCTGATAGAGCACTATGGCCGGGCTGAAGATCAACAGGGAGAAGTCGGTGCTCTTCCCCCTGGATAGGGGGAGGGATGGGGACATTGGAAGGTTCGCACCAATTGGGCTGGAGGTTAATGTGACCGGGATGCAGTATTTGGGTGTCAACCTCACGAGAGACTAATTTTCATCTTTGGCTTCAACTATTCACCTCTTTGATGGCGATACTCAGATCTTCTCCTCCCCACTCCATTACTCCTGCAATTTCTGAATGCATAATCAATTGAGTAACCTCCATCCACCACTGGATGGCTCTATGCTGCCTCACAGCTCAACTCCTCAAAAACGAAAGTTAGATTTCTCCCTGCCTTCAGTGCCTATGCCCCACTCTCCACGCTCCTTTCTCTTTTCACTGACATGCTCCCCTTCGCACAAAGGGCTCCAATCTTGGGGTTCTCTTTCAAAGTGACCTGAACTCTACCATTTCATCAAGGCCAATGTGATCGCAGTCAGACTCAGCCTCACAAATATTAGAAAATCCTCCCACATCTCATGCACCACTTAACTAACACACAGGTTGGGGTGATGTGGTCGAATTTACAGAGCCCTTTGATGAGTCGTGCTGCAGCATGCAGGACAAATATCAGGGGTGCCAGGGTAATCGCCAGAAGGCCTTCGAAAAGAGCATTCCAGCATCCAATTGGAGAGGACCAGAGCATGGTCAGCAGATCTGAAGTTGTTTCGATGGGATGGAGGGTTTCATTTTCCGCATGAGAAGGTTGTTACAAAGCCATTTGTGTCTTCATTGCTATGTTCTGTTTGAATGTGAGGTGTCTGTAGATGCTGAACCTAAGAGACTTGGCACAGGTGGCCAGCTGGGGTGTGAAGCCCTTGAGGTTCCTATCGGAGAGCCAGGTCTGGATGTAAGGGTGTTCGATGTTGTTGGTCAGCAGTAGGAATTTAGTCTGGGAGGGCCTGAACGTCAGGTAAGCATTGGACATCCAGGACTGGATCAATGGGAGGTAGGCATTGAGCCTGTGGATGTCTTCGATGGAAGATTTCTTGAGGTAGATCCTTGTGTCATCTGCGTACAGGTGAATGTGGATGTTGTGTGGCCCGAGGAGGGTTCTGAGTGGTTCGATGTAAATATTGAACACAGGATGGATCCTTGCGGGACTCCACAGGTGATGGGTAGAGTTGATCATCTGGAGGGATCCATTTGTACACTTGCTATCAGCAAACTGGACTGCTGAGCAAGGTTTCCTCTCAGTCTATCCCTTTACTCTTTTTCTCTCCTCAACAAAGTCATTAACATGCACTCGTATCATCCTCGAAACTCTTTCACCTGTACCCAAGGACATCGTGCTTTTAAATTTCTGCTAATCAAATAGAAATCCAGGCATGGTCTTACGCCCCCACATTACTACACTGACTGTATCTCACTGTACTCTCCCTCTCTAACACTACACTCTTTGTTTCTTCACAACCTACCAGTGCCCCGCCCCTCATAGCTCCTTTCTGTTTGTTCCTTTTCCTTACTTGCCAAGTCGGCTGAAATGATCTCACCTGGCCATCAAAGACATCTTTTCCGTGGCACTCTTAACACTGTGGCTGAAACTCTATTAGTGTTTGAAGAAGCCCCAAAACCCTTCCACCATCTTATCTAAACCAATTGCCAGGCACAACTCTCCCACATTCTGCTCTTATGACCACTCTATAATTTGCAAATGTGTAAAAACTGACCTCAGTCTCTCAATGTTAAAATGATTATGCCCGCGTCCACCAGGGGGGCGCTGAGACTCTACGCAGGCTGAGCCCCCCCCCCCCCCGCAAGAAGCCCCTACTGGAGGGAGAACATTCACCCAGAAGACGTGTGACCATCGAGCACACCCCCTGATCCAACTCCGGTCCCCGGGGGTGCATGGAAACTGAAGATACTCGCCACGGCTTCTGCAGCAGCAGGTGACACAGCCTCGGGCTGCTGTGCAGGCCCAGGAGAGGGAGGCTCTTCACAGAGCGAGGGGGAGCACCTGAAACGCGGGCACAAGACAGTGGTCCCTGAATCATGGGGGCCCCTACAGCTACGGGACCCGCCTATACCACTAGTGACTGAGGTGGACAGAGTAAAGCCCCCCCCCCTTCTGCCGTGGCGGGTGAGACTCACAGAGCACCACGGAGGAGTGGGGGGCGAAAGACAGAGGGCGGTCGCTGACCTTGGGCGATCCACCGTTGGAGCCTAGGGACCCCCCACCTGGCTGCTGGGTGGGTGGAACACCCTCCCAGGCTGTGTGGGTCAAGGACAGCGCCCCACCCCCTGGAAGCAGATAATCTGGAAGAACCACCCGGAGGACTCCTATGGGGTGAACCCCCCGCACATGAGTGGGGTTGTGCCACACCGGGGTGACGCAAATTGCAGGCACGGTAACAGGCCCCCATTGACAGCATAATGAGTGACTGGAGGCTCGATCCTCCCCCGCCATTCCTGGGGAGAGGCATTCAATCCCACGGGCACAAGGGGGTGCCAGCCCCCCCATACCCAGCCAGGGAGCCCACGGCAGATTATATCTAGCCCTTGGCGCCGGACTGCACCCCCCCACACATGTGCACAGTGGCAGAGGTTGGATCGCGCACCCCTCCCCGTTGGCCCCTAAGGAAAGGAAGTGACGGCCTGGAAGGGGTGGGGGGTACACCAGGGCCCAAGGAGTGTGGGGGCCACCCATGTATGGACCAGGAGGGGCACCAAGGAAATCAGGTGGCCCATCCGGGAAGGAGAAGGCCTGAACTCGCCTAGCAGAGCCGCAAAAACACACAGTTGGAACTAGGAGCGTTGAGACAGGGAGTGGCACGAGCCAAGGAGGACCACAGGAAAGCATGAAGTGATAGTTGGCAGGAATTGGATGGGACTGCCGAGTGGAAGGTGCAGGATAATGGGTATGACGAGTGAGGTGTGGGCCCCCTGGGAGTACGCAGGGGCGTGTGCCCGCCTCCTCTCGCCTGGGAGCGGAGTGCCACCTTGTGCGCCAAAAGAGAGACAACTGGGGGAAGATAGCCGGAAAGCGGGGAGTCGCAAGGGACTGCAGGGCCCTGAGGACCCAGGATAGGAGGAAGAGGAACCTGGAGGGGTGAGAGAAGTGGCGGAAGTGGGTCACCCCCCCAGCGGGCAAAGAAGATTGTGCCGGGGGCCGTGGTGTCAGAGACGGAGCAGAGGGTGGTGCCTATCTATAAAGGCTACTGGACAGGCGAAGCTGGGCTGTTAGTCTGTGGGTGAAGGTGTGGGGCCCCTGAAATCACACAGGGGCGTATGCCCGCCTCCTCCTGAGAGAAGCCCTCTGGCCTGGAGGATGAGGCAAAGTTGGCCAGCAATCGGACTATACCTCCCTGTTAACCAACAGTAAGGACAAACAGTGGGACGGGGCACCATGGACGTTAGGAAGAAACTGACCTCCTTTGTGTACACCGCACGTACCCCTGAAAGGAGAACACCCGAGAGGGGCCAGGGAGCAACGATGGAAGAAGACGCTGGTGTCACCAAAAAAGACGTAGCGGCCCTCCAGGAGGAGATGCGAAGTATGAGGGCGGACAATGGAGGGAGAGTGGACAAGATAACCAATAGAATTGACAAGATGGAAGAAAGGCTGGAGGAGGTGGAACACAACCAGTCCTGCTTGGACACACTGGAAACCCAGATCGACGTGCGGCTCATGGAGGTTAAAAGAAGGGAGGAAGAAATCCACCTCAAGGTGGACGATTTGGAAAATTGCAAGAGGTGCAATAACCTCCGCCTCTTCGAGATTCCAGAGAAAGAGGGAGAGACTGAAAAGGAACTGCGTGGCGCCCTCTTCGGCATTATCAAACTCATCTTTGAAAATAACGCCATTGACGAGGTCAACATAGAGTGCCGCGGGAGAGGCTAATGGCCCTAGATCAGTACTAGTTTTCTTCCACAACTACAGCGATAGGCTCTAAATCCTAGAACGGGCCAGAAGGAAGGGCCCTGTCCTGTATGGCACAGCGAAAGTATCAGTCTTCCAGGACCGATCATCCCTCGCCCTCTCTAAAAAGAGGTTCTGCAGCCCCCTCACCAGATGGGTAAATGAGAAGGGAATCAGATACAGGTGGGGGTTTCCGATTCTCCATTTCGTTTGAAGTGGAGGGATGCAAATATAGACTGATATCGGAGTCAGAGATCAAGAGGGCAATGAGCGAACTGATGGGAGAAGGAGAGTCCTCCCACACCTCGAGGGAAAGGAAGCCGGACGAGAGTCGGTGGGAAACACCAGGTGCAAGGAGAAGGCGAATCAAGGGGTCGCGGAAGATTTGAAAACTGAACACCCCCCCAGTGGAGGAGAACGGTGGCAATGGGTGAAGGCGAGCCTTGAAGGGGGTGACAGACCCCCCAACAATGTATCCCCCTCCGGGCTCAGAGCTGGGGGCCCATATATCTTTTTTCTTGGCCCGACCTGCGGGTGGGTGCAAGGTGTAATGTGGTCGTCTTTCTTGGGGGGGGGGCGGTTCATTTTGTGGCCAAGCTAGACCTGGTGGGTGGGGATAGAGGGAAGGATCAAGGAGATGTTATGGGAGAGACGGATGTGAATCTGAGGACCATGGGGGGGGCTCAAGTTTATGTGGTGTGGCAAGCAGGGGGCCCTCCTTAGGAGAGAGATCTCACAAGTGGTTTGGTTTTCTCTCAGTGATGTTAACAGGGCGGTACTGAGCGCCGGAGGGGCCTCGGGCGGTGGGGGGGGGGGCGAGAGGGGAGGGAGCGGAGGAGTCAGGTTTGCGCATGGTTCAGGCTGATGTATGGAAGAACAGAAAGAGGTTGGCAGACCACCGCCGGACAGGGATAACGTGAGCATGTCGGGAGGTGATAGACAGGGGCTTGGTTGCCTATGGGTTGGCACCCTGAATGTCAAGGGTTTAAACTCACCCACCAAAAGATCACTCGTGGTGAGGGAATTTCAGAGGTCCGAGCTAGATGTTATGTTTATCCAGGAAACTAAGTATGCTAAGGGCGGGGGGGGAACGTGGAACCCCTTGCGGATGAGTGGGTCAGGAATTCTGGGGATCTGGCCTTCTGTGAAAGGTGGGGGTGGGCATTCTGGTACAAAAGGGCCTGAGGATGGAGGTCACGAAGGTCTGGTCGGACGTGTACAGGAGAGCCATACTGGTCTCAGGGGAGATTAGGAGGACGAAGTTCACGTTCGCCACTGTGTATGCACCCAACCAGGGATAGTTACGGTACCTTAAGGATACAATGGCAACAATCCTTGAAGAAAGTTCAGGGCATCTGATGACAGCGGGTGGACCTCAATAGATGGGCAGATCCGGCAATGGAGAGGGAGAGCTCTGGGGAAAGACCACGGGAATCACAGGGCCCCGGACACCATGAGTTTCACGACTCAATGGGGGAGTGGGGTTTGTGGGCTGTATGGCGCCATTTCCACCCAAGAATTAGAGGATACACATTCTACTCACCACCACATGGGACATATACGTGGATTGACTATCTGTATGTTTCGTGACACACATGGGAGGCGGCTCGGGGCTCTGACTGTTCCGAACTCATGGTCAGACCATGACATGGTGACGGTGGATATAGAGTGGGCCGGCATTACCCCAAAAGGCTCGAAATGGAGGTGCAACAAATCGTTTTGGAAGGACCCGGTGTTCATCACTGAGATGCAGAAGGAAATAGAGGAATTCTTCAAGTTCAATGATAATAGGGAGGTAGATGTGAGGACTGTCTGGAAGGCTGGGAAGGCTACGTGGAGGGGGATCCTAATTAGGGAAGGGGTCCGTAAATAGAGAGAAAGGGTGATAGTTGAGAGCAGAGTACGCGAGGAGAGTAAACACGCGACCATGAGCCCTCGGGGAACTGGGTGGAGAGCATACAAGAGGCGAGGGGTAAGACGGAGGAACTGAGACTTTTGGAAGAAGGGAAAGTCACCCGTAGCCTGCTCTTCCCAAAACAAAAATTCTATGAGAAAGGGGGATAAGGCGGACATCCTATTGGCAGCATGACTGAGAGGTGATCGTGCGGAAAGGTAGGTCATGGAAATAGGGGACCAGGGTGGGAGCGTGGGTTTGGTGGGGGAGGGCGTCCCAGAGGTTTTCGCAGCCTTCTACGAGAAGTTGTATGCAATGGAGGTTTCCCCTGAGGCGCAGGAGATGGAGGTCTACATGGAGAACGTAAACCTGCCCATACTCTCCGAGGAGGAGTCCTCAGTGCTGGAAGCCCCAAAAAATGGAGGAGGAAATAAAAAGGGCAGTGGCACGGTTACCGATGGGGAAGGCAATGGGGGAGTATGGCTACACCGCTGGGTTTTATAAAACATTTCTTCCCACCCTGAATCCTTTCCTGACAAAGCTGTTTAACCATGTCCTCAACTCAGGCAGAGCACCAGAATCGTTCTCCCGCGCTTTGATTACGGTGCTTCCCAAGGAGGGCAAGGACCGCCAGAACTGTGGCGCATATCGGCCGATCCCTCTTCTCAGTAGGGATGCCAAGTTATACACCAGGGTTATTGATACATGACTGGAAGGATACATGCCGAGCCCGATTCAGTTGGACCAGTTGGGGTTTATTATGGGGCAACAGGGTGCGGATACGATGAGGAAGACGCTACATCTTGTGCACGCATCCTGGGATATGGGGGGGACCCGTCCCTTTTTTTCGATAGACACAGAGAAGGCCTTCGCCCGGGTGGAATGGGGTTTTCTTAGGGCCGTCCTAAAAATTTGGGATAGGGGAAATGTTACTATGAGGGATTCTAGTGGTGTATTCAGCCCTGATGGCTTCAGTGATGGTGAATAGGGGGTTCTCGAGGTGGTTCCTGCTCGGAAGGGGTACCACGCAGGGGTGCCCTCTCTCTCCAATACTGTACGCTCTGTCAATAGAACCCCTTGCCCAGTGGATTAGGGATGACCCAGGGGTGCGGGGCATCAAGATGGGAGGGGTGGAATATAAGGTTGCCCTATATGTCGATGACCTGATGCTACACTTGAGTAAGCCCCCGATCTCCGTTCCAGTGGTCCTCCATCTGATAGAGCACTATGGCCGGGCTGAAGATCAACAGGGAGAAGTCGGTGCTCTTCCCCCTGGATAGGGGGAGGGATGGGGACATTGGAAGGTTCGCACCAATTGGGCTGGAGGTTAATGTGACCGGGATGCAGTATTTGGGTGTCAACCTCACGAGAGACTTAGCATATATGAAGCTAATTTCTCCCCCCTGATGCAGAGAATACAGGAGGACATAACAAAATGGCAAAAATGTACGGTTTCCTGGTTGGGTCGCCTGAATGCTATGAAAATGGTGGTCCTCCCGAGGGTGTTATTCTTATTCAAAATGCTACCAATACGCATACCAGAGGGATTCTTCTGGGAGGTACAGGGGGCGCTACTCAGGTTCCTCTGGCAGGGTAGTTGGGCTAGGATCCCCAGGTCCACTCTGGTGTTACCAACAGAGAAGGGAGGGATTGGCCTTCCAGATATGCAGCTCTACTATAAGGCAGCTCAGCTCAGGGTACTGATCCCCCATCTGTGGTCTCAGATAGATCATCAATGGGTGGCGATGGATAACTCCCTTTTGAGCCCGGCCTTGCTTGGGGAATGGTTGTGGTTACCCAGGAATAGACTGCCAAAGAGAATACGCGAGCACCCCATCCTGGGTACTATATGGGAGATCTGGAGACGAGGCGGATATGAAGGGGGTCACTAAATGGCCCTCTCCTCTGGGTCACCTGTGGGTTCCTGGTATTCGAGACAACATACCCAGTCCAGGAAGGGTTCAGGAGTGGTTCGAAGCGGGCTTGGAAAGGATTGGGCAGCTTTTTAAGGGGGGCACATTTATATCAATAACAGACCTAGTAGAAGCCCTGGCCATAGAAAAACTCTCTGTATTCCTGTCCCTGCAGCTAAAGGGGGTCCTCACGGATGCGAGGATAAGGGAAATGACAAGCAGAGAGCTCACCCCCTTTGAGAAGTTGCTAGATAGGGGCACAAAGATGGGAGGGCTAATCTCGGACATGTATGGCGCCCTGGTTGGGGCGGGACGGGGTAGTGCAGAAATCATGAGAGGGTGATGGCAAAGGGACATGGAGGTGGAAATTGATCAATCCCTCTGGACCAGGCTCTGCAGGGGTGCTCATAAAACATCATTATCATGCCAATATAAATATAGACAGAATGCGATCAAGCTCCTCCATAAATGGCAGTATGACCCGGTCAGATTGTCCAAGATGTTTCCTGATGTGAGCCCTCTATGTTGAAGGGGCTGTGAAGGGAGGGCAGATTACTGGTGGGCTTGCCCTAGGATACAGGTTTTGGATGAGGTCCTCAGTTGGGTCTGGGACCTGGAGGGATACCTAGGAATAAAGCTCCCCTTCTGGTTTTGTTTGGAATGGAGGAGGATGAGGGGGAATACTTTAGGCTCCCTAAAATGGTAGCAGCTCTTCTCCTCGCTGCAAGAGCATGCATTGCTACTAAATGGAAAGATGGACATACACCTAGTAAGAGATAATGGATCAATGAAGCCAAGAGCATTTACTTGATGGAAAAAATCCCGGCAGGGCTTCATGGAAGGCTGGGACCGACAGAAATGGAGTGGTATCCCTTCAATGCTAGATATATGAAACCTGGAATGCTAACAGGGAGAGGAGGGTCTTGAGGGAGTGTGGAACTGGGGGAGGGAATGAACTGGAAGCAGTAGTGGACTGAAGTAGCCCTGACGCCTCTCAGAGGGGGAACAAAGTGGGTGAAAGTGAAGTGAACTGAGGGTGCCCGAATGTAAGATATGCAACGGCCATGGGCCAGCAATCTGAACTAAGAAGGAGAGGGTAGGGGTGTAAGTGGGGGAGGTTATTGGGGTAATTGTTAACACTGGATGTTTTTTTTAATTTTCTTTGGTGTCGGAAACAACAAAGGTTACCTGTTGTGACACTATGTTCTGCCGCAAAACAAAAAAAAAATGAAATGTGCAAAAATAAATGATTATGCCCACCAGTCCATGTTCCTGGTATATGTTCCCAATCTTACTGAGTCATAGCTATTGTCTCAATTCCTGCGCCACAACTGATCACAGCCATTCCTTGGCAGAACTGTGAGACAGGTCCGCGGTAGCATAAAATTCCACTGCAGTGCATACTGGATGTCGGAGTTGAAAGGAGCACACCGTCAGTGGTGTTAGGCAAGAAAGTTGCCATCACATGGTATGCCTGTGTCAAGCTATGCAACACACATAGATATTTACTTATTGAGGTTGGATCAGTGGGAATCAACCAGAGTACACATGTGAAGGATCCTACCCTTTATTAAGCATCTTAAACAGTCAATAGTCCTAGTCCTATGGTGTCACAGACAGTTCTACAAATAAATGAAAGCACATGCGTGCCACTTGAATTATAAATTAATGTTTATTATTGAAAAGATTGGATGAACAATCAAATCTTCCTAAAAAAAAGTGTCAGTACACATAGCACATACATACATACATACAGGACATTCAAAATTCGACAAATACATCTATTGTGTTCCCTCAAATGACAAACCATGACAACACAAATAACAAGACTAACATCAAACGAATAAGTAAACAACTGTTTAATATGAAATTTCACTTGTGATGCACAACTCTACAAAACCACTGTCTGAAAATTCAGTCCTGGCACCAATTCTGTTAAATCCATTTGTGCCATTATTTCAGTTCAAACGTTTATTCGGATTAATACATCGATTAAACTCCACAATATAACAAGATAAAAGAGCATTATTCCCAATGACATTCCCTAACAGTTTCATAACCCCAGAAATAAAATTGCCCTACATTTATACAAAAGTGAATACAGCTCAAATAGAACCCGGTAGCCATTATTCAAAGCATCCCGGCGGACCACTCATCTATGCCCTAAGGGCTATCTAATCACTAAAACAAGCAACATTTATGAAGAGTTTTGGCAAGATAGCAATTTTTAAATGGCCAACTCGAGTTTCGACTGTGTGGGTTCTTTTGTTTCACTACACATCCTTCCTCAGGGCAACTTTCTTGTGTCATAAGGGGAGTGTAACGTGAATTCTGCAACGACAAACCAAAAGGAATATCTGTTAGCTAGTGCATTGATCTTGTAGTCCAAACTGACGAATCCAACAAGGCAAAAATAAATCATATTAACAAATGTTTTTAATGATTTAATTCTAAACTTTGTGGAGTGAATTAGAGATTTTTACTTGTGCCATTGTTCATTCAAAAACTGCATTACCGGAGTTTCCATCTGAAATTCAACCCAATATCAAGCTAACAACATGGAACAGACACTGTTATGTCAGATTCTAAAAGAGCAGACAAAGCAGACAACCTGTTTCAGCAGATCTGGAGCATACATAGCATGTTGGTTCACCTGAAAAACTGTAAATAGAGAAAAAAAGCAATACTCATTTAGAACTTCTAACAGCGCACATTGTCTCTTGAACCTCAATATCACACATCCTGCAGAACCTAAGAAACCTAAACAACTAACCTGTTTTGGTAACTAAATCACTCACGAACCATCATGGGCCAACAACGTATGTTACATGGCTTAGCTTGAAGCTCGCTAGACTTGCAAAAGCAATTATGGCATCTAACGGAGGCCCAACATATGCAATAGTAGAGGTACAAAAACTGTACAAAAACTGTACCGTAGGATGACACGAAAAGCGCTTCCTATCGGCCATCTTGAGTGAACTTAGCAAACTGTGGACATAGTCACGTCAACTAAAACAGTATTGTATCAAATACAACATCTTTGGAGGGTAAAAAAGTACAAAGCGTGGCTTGTTTGAATGTTGAAAAGACCATACCAGAATGTCTCAAAAGCATAGTGGTCCCATTATGTTGCTTTATGTATATACAAATCACAAAAATGATGGTAAATTCCATCAATATGCGCGATAAGTTCAAGAATTCTGAAAGCTAAGAAGGTACACTTAAAGGTGTAATGAGATCAAAATGTTATGTCTGAAATAGAAAACCTCCCGAAAACTCGAAAATATGTCACGGCAGTATAACAGACCACTGCAAATCCTCATTCAAGCCGACTTCATGTGTTCTTCACTGATATATCATGATGTGTTCTAATTTGAGCAATCTGTTAGTCACGAAAAAATGGTTCCTGTCTAACTTGTTAGTCCATTAACATCCAGCTAATATCATATTCTTTGTGGTTTTCTTGAAAAAATGTTTGGAGTAGTGGTGGATATAATGTGCCATTATGTATCCTGCAACGGTGTTCAGTGCTTCAAATAGACACCTTCCAGGTTGGCACACTAATATATACTCCCTAAAAAACATGAATATTTGCCAAACAAAAACATAGGGTATTTTTATTTTTTTATTTTTATTTGCATCAATTGATTTAAAACAAAACCTTAGATGCAAAACACAGAGACATCAAACTGAAATCAGACTGAAATAACAAAACAAAAAAAGCAGTAACATTTTTAAGAAAGAAGGAAAGAGAGAAGAGAAAAAGGGGAAAAGAACAAAAAAAAATCAGAAATCAAAAAGGGTTACTCTCAGTTGTGATTATGATACAAAGTTTCACATTTCAGAAGTTAGAAAGTTTCAGAAGGAGCCAGGCCACCGAGGTTCAACGAGTGAGAGGCTGTCTTTTATGTCTTTTGCGTCCGTTAGCTCTAGAATGCCAAAAATCATCTTCACTAGATTCAGGAGCGCCAATGTTGTAGACAGCCCCCCTCCCCCACCTTAGAATTGGCCATCATTGTTCCAATGGTCTGGTAGCTGATTCTTCAGAGAATTTTCCCAGGAACCTGGCTCTCGTGTCTGTTAATGGTTCACAGAACATAACTAAGTGCCTCAAGGTTTCAACCCCTTTTGCACAGATTCGGCACGTAAGGATCCTGTCCTCCCGGGCCTTCTTTCTTCTTCGATGGTCTCTACAAATAAGAACAACATCAAATGTGAAACCATGAACAAATCAGAGCCTAACCCCTGCTTCTACCCACAATGTTTCACTGATATTTTCAAATCATTGACCAGCACAACTTTACCATAGAAAGGAAATCAAAAAATATTACTGTCCAATCTCAAGAGGAATTTTACTCCCTAAAAGATCATTTTATTCCAAGTAGGAGGTAAAATCTGATCAGAACCCCGCTTGTAACCCATACATACGATGGAAAATAACTAGGCACATAATGCAGTCTATGGGGTTTTTTAACACCCTTCCTCGCCCCAGCCTAGATGAAATCCAGTAAGACCCTCCCTGAAGTTTTTTTATGGAGCCCCATTTAAGTTAATAGCAGCAATTCTCAGAAGTACAACAGATGGAGTGACTTCTCCTGTAACTAGGGGCCCCCTTTCTGCAATACACTGCTATAAGTTAAAGTTGCATGAGGAGGCTGCAGGCAGTAAACATGATTATTTTGGAAACCCCTCAGCAGCTGAGCATGGAAAGAAACAGAAGGTACAGTTTCCTACACTGTTACTACAGTTTACTATCCTTTAATGTAAATAAACACCACATTTCATCACAGTACTGCACTGCCCAAATATCTGACTTGGTTGCCGATTTGTTTTTCACCCCCAGGAGTGTTAACCTGTGCCACTCCACTCTCTCTTCTGTGCTTGCCTCCAATACTAGTTGACAGAGCTCTGTAAAAGGTGAGGGAAAGTAGCAGTAAAACAGTCACTGGGGTATTTGCATACCCACAATACTTTGCTAACAACAAATATTTAAAGCCTCATCATGATAGTATGGCCAGATTAAGAAAATGTCAGGAACATGCATACACACAATTATTTTTCAGTGTAAACCAGATGGTTTGCAACCTCCCCTAATATTGTTGCGTAGGATTGTACAAGTGCTCACTGAAATCAGCAGAGCATTACCATATAATTTGTTAAGGTCTATATCCAATGGAACATCTGAAAATCTGGAAAGCATGCAGGTTGTGTGAAAACTAATGCAGCCATTGGAATAGTCATTGCCCTAATGCTACGCATGAGTAGTGCCAGGCATATTCTATACCCTTACTCCTTTGCAGACCAAGTAGATGCTATTGCAATGTTGGTCTCCACTTATAGGGTAAGTTTAGCAACGCTAAAGTAGAAGAGGCTGGGCATGATATTGACCTACTCAAATTCCTTAGAGGGAAAAATATTGGAGGCACTGCTTCAAAGCGCCTGTATCACATATGTACAAAGAACAGGATTCATGGAATGAGGTTACACATCCAACTAACTTAGCTTGTTTTTTTACAGAAACCAATATTTGAGCTGTCAGGTTACATAGTGCAGGTGATGCTTTTGCTAAGTGTGAGAAACCAGAAGGGGTCTCACCCACTAGTCCCTGGGGATCTGTCATTCAGGTAGCCAGGACACGCCCACCTGGAGGTGGACCAGTGCGGGAGGATCACCTTGGTGAGGGGACTTCGGACAGTGGGACGCCGGATGGCAAAACGCGGTATCCCCTTCCCTGTAACACCTTTACCCCATCCTATCAGATAGGATATGTAGGAACTCAATTTGTACCTCCCCAGCCCCTTTTCCTACACCAACACTTTCACACGGACAGCCCCTCCGGGAGAAAACAGACTAACACCCAAGCAGTGTACCTGATGTGTCCCAATACAATGGTCAGGCGAGGTCAGGCAATTAGTGACCATCACTCACTCCTGACTTCCATTAAGCTTCCCACACAATAAAAGGCAGAGCACGAAAGCCCACTCTGAGCGAGGCAAAGCACACAAGGGAACAGCAGTTTCAAGATGGCAGCTGAACGAGGGAAGAAAGATGGCAAAATAGGAGGGGATCGCAAGGCAGCAAATTCCTTTGACCTTTCCGATAAGAGACCATTACTTTCATGTGCCCTCGAGATTAGAAAGCGTAAGACCAGGAAACCAGGCTGAAGAATCCTGTATTGTGTGTCGGAGATACACAGGGTCTTCCCCTGTCACTAATCAAGGCGGGGAGATACAGCAGCCACTGTGGTGCCTTCCTTGGCTGCAAGAACAAAGCAGCATCAGTGAAATCAACACAGCCGGTGAGTTGGGGAGACTGATACAAGACAGGTTTGTGTTGAAGCTAAGGTTGCAAGCAGCAACATTGTATGGCGAGCGCTGGAACGAACTTTGTTAAAACGCGTGTGAGAAAAGTTAAAGTTGAATTGCTGATGAGTGTTTGAACTTTGAAGAGACTTTGATACAATACCTTTGACAGAGTGGTCCGGCCTCGCGTGGGTGCTCAATGGAAGGTATCTGTAAGGGATCCAGCTAAAAAGTGCCAGAAGTTAAAATGGTTGCATTAAGAAGAGAACAAAGAATTGTGAATCAAATTTGTCCTGTCAGGTCAAGCAAAATAGTGCAACACAGTTGAAAGTCTTCGATTTTGATACAGTATAGAAAGTTTGGAAATTTAGATAAATTTGTTCCAAGCCCAGTGAAGGGAGATCAAGTGAAGGTTTTTTATGTTAAAGTGGGTCTGAGCCTGGCGGTGGGCGACGCGGGGTGAACAGTGAATCAGCAGAGAAATTATGCATATTAGAATCCTGAGGGTAAAGGAACTTTGAATTTTTGTTTGTCGCATCAGGCCCTCTGAAATAAGAGACTTTGAATGGTAAAGAGACATTGGCAGAGAAGGTCCTTATACTGAGATTGTGAACTGCATCCTTGTGCTAGAAAAGCCACAGTGTGTGCTAAGCTCAAGCATGCCGCCTTGTGCCGTGCTATAAACGTGGGGAAGGGAAGCTAATGGCTCAACTATCCTGACATATCATTTCTTGAACACTTTTATTTTGTATAACATGTTTCTCACATCATTTGTATTTAGAAGTAAGCATTGGCACTAGGATATTTAGTATAAGCCCTTTTATTTTGATCAGACTCCACGAGGACTGCGTTATTATTTGATGGTTGTACCTTCCTCCCATCTTTAGATATAGGATTAGATAGGCGTTTTTAAAACCCAATTGAAGTTCAATAAACACCCTTGATCTGTGATCACTTATGTCTGTTTTCACTGTTTGATACCATGCCTCCTTTACATAAGGCTAAACAGAGAGGATGCCCTATGTGCTGAAAAATTCAATAAATGTGTTTCAGAAAGCGCATGCTGAGGGCCAGAGTGCGTTCTTATTAAAAATATATCATTTTATTCTGTTACAATTTCATAAAATACATCATTTTTGAACAATTTTAAGACAACAATTCATTTCCAATCAACATATATTTTTGTGAACACGTTTTTTGTGCAAATAGCGCATTTTTGTGTAGACATTTCTCCTATGTATATATCACTAAAACACCATTCGTCTTCACAATCAAATCTAGTTTGTATAGAGACATTCTAAATAACTTTTACAGTAGTAATATTCCTACTTTGACAGTCCACCATTATGTATCAACTATAAATATCCAAGATTATTCTAGTAGTATTCCTCTCATCATTGGATTTCCTTTTGTATAGTTTCGACTTGACATCAATTGGCCAGCCTTTACAGAACCATTGGTCAACGTCTTCTTCAGGATTATTAGACTTATTCAAAGGCTTTATCAGTGCTAGAACATATAAAACAACAACACCACCATGATTTAAAACATTAAATAATGCTTAAAAACATAGACAAACAACATAGTTAAAAAACACAATCTCTGAGCTCCCTCAGTATGCTACTGTTATTTCATAAATGGGGAGCAAACTTCAATTTTGTTGTAAACTCAGACCCAAGATGCTTGGGGTTAGTTAACCTCCTAATGCAAAAAACAGGGGTAAATGAATTACCATTGCTGAAATTGGGCCACTAAGTACCCAACTGTCTTCAAATAAAAACCAAGAAAACCCCCTTACTGTACATTCCTGTCAGTTCAAGCAATTATAAGCACCCAAAGGGTGCACCATACAGAGGGCCAGGGTTAAAGATATCTGTAAAGCAAGGCAATCTCATTTGTACCTTTAAACGTCCATTTCGAAAATGTTTTCTTTTTGCAGCTTTGCAAAAAGTTCAGATTCCTGTGGTTTTCCACTAGTGTTCAGTAAGTGAGTGAAATATTTATAGCTGCACCTCAAAGGCAAAGTATTCCACTAAATACAATTCCTGTGAATATAATAGTATAAAATAGATAAATGTTAGCTGAAGCATAGAGTGTCTCTAGTTAGCAAAAAAACAGTGTTGTACCGTATCTGATTAACAAGAACGGTATAGTACCGTTGTGCTTTTGGTCTTTCTAGTGCTAGTGTTGATTTTTGCATAGGAAAAAAGTCATTTTACCTTCAATACGTTTCTACCAAGCTGGGGCACACTTGCTTCCCTGCTACCAAATTTGCTCAACAGTAAATAACTAGCAAGAGAAAGAGGAGGGAAGAGAAGGAAGAATAGTCAATGGACTTATTACTTCTAATGTGTGAAACTACATATCCCAAAATTCCATTTCCTTTTGCTTAACAGAATTCATCTGAGAAAGGGTGCTTTAAGTCTTTCAGTGCTAGTGTAGATTTTTACATGAAAAAGGTCATTTTACCTTCAAAAAGTGTTCCAGCGCGCTGGGACACACTTGCTTCCCTGCTGTCAAATTCACCCACCAGTATTGGACTAAAAAAGTGAAGGTGGTGGGAAAGAAGAAGAAGGATAGTCAGGCTTTACAACTGTTCTTCCAATCTAGACAGCTCTCCCATTCCAGCTGGTTGCCCATTCCGTTCTAGAATTTACAACAGCATTCAACTATACACAGGAGCAGTCATGTCTATCACATCAAGTACAACTATGTACAAACAGTGTAGTAAACCAACACATAAAACATCTCCCCCTTCCCTGCAGTCTGCAACACAAGCACCAGACCCTTCATTGCAACCCTTACTTTATTTCAGTCTCTCCCATCTCCAAGCACCACAGGATCACAGAGTAGTTAGCTAATCACCTGCAGTCTGGTAAACTTGCTTTGTCCCTTTGGCACTTTTTCAGGCTTTATTATTTAAACCTTCTCCCCTACAACTATCCTGGAGAGTAATAAGCTGCTGAACCCATCAAATCCTTCTGCTTTACTTCCCACACCTTCACAAATACATACATTGCATGCTTTTCCCCACAGTTCCTGCCATCTACCCTGTATAAATAGCAAGAAAAGCATAGTTATTTCTCCTATCTCCTAACATCCAATAACACTGCTTTAAAAAGCCAAGTGTGCTCTGTGTGCTTACTATTGTAATCATTTCTAAGGCAAGTCCAACCGACAGATTTTAAGTAAAATATACAGAATGCACATAGACAAAGGAAACTGCATCTACATGCTATGCACAGTTATCAGAAAGCACTACTGCTGCAAAAACAAACAAATTCATGTCTACATCTACATTAACAACAGTGCTATTAACACACATATTTATTAACTTCTTTCTTTCACAAATGCAGTGAAGGCCACTCTCCTGAAAACCAGCAGCCTCTGAAGTACAAACCAGAACTCAGAAGAAACCTACTCTTTCAATCCAAAAAGTAAATGCAATACTGCCATAATCTTCTAACTGTTACTCAAACACTGTAGAATTATAGTATTGTAGAACAAACAATTGTATTAACCCTGCAGCATTAGATTCAGTATTCCTGATTGCCCCTCAGCAGGTGCACACTTTGTATTGACATCTGAATGCCAGTATAGTAACACACAAATACGAGAATAGCCTTCCCAACCTGAAGTAACAGCCCATTGCACAATCACACACCCCTACATACATGCCTACCATCATACTCAGAAGCTCATGCACAAAGCACACAAACATTACACAACGTCACAACCCACACTTTCTTTTTTCTCCAACAGACCCCAAAGAAAGCCTACCAAAAAGCAACTCTGTAGAAAGCAACGCAGAAGTAGACAAAATCAAAATAAGTGTCCAAAATAAGCATCCACATCTAGCAGAATTTATACAAAAAGTTCAAACAAAACAGCTAATACAGTCACTAAGCGAAACAAAAGCAGCTTCCAGTAAAGAAACTTTGCCTCCTCTTTCAAAATGTAAAACTAAACAGAAAGATATTAAAAAGACTGCAGCTACCACTAGTGCTAACACTGCACCTATACATCTCGATGTAGCCACAAGTAAGCATACCAAATAAAATATTTTACCAAAAATGTTCTGCCACAGAGTCCTTCAGAACCTTATAAAAGCAGGAGAGAAATCAAACACAACCCTTAAAACCTACCGTAGAAAATTAATCCTAGAAGCTCTCATAGACAGTGCAATCCTTCTCAAAAGGAAATTATTTATTTTAGTTTTAAACAGAATGAAACCACTAACAAAACTAACTACTAAACTACAAAAAAGACTTCTTCAATAAACGGAATATCAACAAAGATAGCTTTGCAAACATCTGTGGAGGAGAATGGAGTTACACCACCAGCACAGAAGCATACAAACAAAAGCAAAGAAACCCAATTGCCATACTTAGCAGTGGACAAGGGTATGAAAAACTTTAATACCATCATGCAACAAGAAACGCTGCTCACAAAAATATCCCCAGAAATCCCCAAAACAGCAAAACTACCTCCTTCTGAATTACTGAAAGGCATTCGTGGCAAAGTAGTTTATTTGCCATTAGATCTCAAAGAAAATGAACACACTCTGGGAGTGCAACATCCAATAGATCAATCTTTAATTATCTTAGTACAAAAGACAAAAAAAATTGGCAACAACCCATGGACTTAGATAAAATCATAAAGTTAGAGAAGCCCTGCAATATCTAAAAGACAACAATGAATACTACAAAGAAATAAATATTGAAGAAAACCTGAAGGAAACCACCAAAATAATTCAAGACCCGTCAGAAACTGGTCAATTTCAACTTCTAGATCCTGCTACAGAATCCAGAATTTTAGACCATTATACAATTCACCCATTACACTCTCAAGACACCATAGATGATGCACTGGAAACTTACCAAATGTGACAAGCGAAAGGATCTCCAATCAGCATATGGGAGAAAAGTATAGAAGCACAAGCCTTTCCTATACTCTTTCCTACTGGAAAGACCCCAGATACAGACAAAACGTGGAATACATATTCCATCTTCTCTTTGAAAGTGAACTAGCAACTCTATGCTATGGAGTTGCACACCCATTGAAATCAGGTACCAATTTTCAAAATATGTCTGCTTTGCAATTGCTACAAAAAGTGCAAGAAAAAGATGAGGTTTTACAGTCAAGCATTATAAATCTTTTAGCAAACATGCGTGGTACAAAAGAATACTGGTTCCAATGTCACGCAGATCTACGCTTTATGATAAGAAACCTTGGCCCACCCACTTGGTTTGTGACATTAAGTTGTGCAGAATATGCATGGGAAGATTTACACGATTTCCTACGCATAGCAAACAAAAACAAAACAAATATAGATACAAAACACCAGGAGAACTCTGCTACACTTCATTTTTAATAAAACTGTTCCTCCCCTCAGAGAACTGCAACACTTATTTTGGAGAAAAGAATACCAAGCAAGAGGAGCACCACATATCCACATGCTTTTGTGGATTAAGGATTCTCATAAATTTGGTCAGGACAGTGATAGCACTGTTTTGCAGTTCATCCAAAAATATATCACTTGTGAAATCCCTTCACAAACGACACATAGTGACATTCATGCACACATTTTACAATTTCAAAGATACAAATGTGGCAAGTATTGTCATCACAAATATAAAAACTAAGGGAAATAATACACCAAATGCCGCTTTGGTTTCCCTAGAAAAGTTTCAACAACAGGTCAAGTAAACAACTTCATGTCTTCAGTTAGACATAGTGTCAAAGGTAAATCACCTAAGAAAAAATATTACATAAAAAGAACAGAAGGTTCAAAATACATCAAGGATTACAATGCAATCATTGCCCTCTTATGGAATGCAAATATAGATGTGCAGTACATTGCAGACAATTCCACTGCAGTTGCACGATATGTCACAGCCTACTTAACCAAAGCAGAAAAAACAGAGCTCAAAGATCTCTGGGATGACATATCATCTGACAAAACAATATCACAGAAATTGTAGAGCTTAGGCATAAAAATGCACTCCCATAGAGTATGTGGCTGCTATGAAGCTGCAGACCATTTAACCGGTAATGACTTGTATGGAAAATCTAAAAATATAGTATGACTAAGCCTTGGTCCTGCTAAATCTAGAAAAAGAGTTCTCAAATCATATGAAGACATAGAAACAATAGCCAAAAATGATCCCAAGCCAAGACATTTTGAAAAACAACTTACCAGACACATACTACGCAAACAGAAGAACCACTTTGGAAACCATGTGTCTATACCACATAGCCCAACACTTCACATAGAAAAATAATATTAAACCAGATGAGAAGAAAGGTAGATACAGAGTGGAAAATTGTGAAGGCAGCTTAGTGAAACTTTTTTTTTTTTAAGAAAGTTTATTGATTTTTCAACACAAACAACAATACAAACCAAACCGTAGTGCAATTATCAATATTACAAAAAACATTTAATCATTAATGCGCACTACCTCCCTGATCCCTCCCCCCTCGCGAGCCAAATTCCCTGTCATGTTCCGTATCTGTTGCACATGAGCGGGCCTCGTTGTCATCCGACTCTCCCGAAGCCACCCCTGTCCCAAATATGCAGGATATCAATGTCCTCCATGCCATCAAAGAGCCCAGTTCCTCCTCCCAAGACATACAACTCGCCTCCTGCCACACCGCTGTCTCGGCCTCTGCCCATTTCTGTAGGTCATTCCACCACGCCTCAACCCGTGGCTTGCTACATTTCTTCCAGCCCATGGCTATTCTCCGTTTGGCCAGCACATACGCTAAATCTTTCAGTTTACACACATGTTTCTGCTTCCTAGGTCTGGAAAACCCACCCAGCAGGCATGCCCAGGCGGTGTCTATGGCAAGCGTGACCCCTTTCTCTCCCAGCTTGCGCGCCACCTCCCTCCAGAACCCCTCGATCACAGGGCATGCCCAAAACATATGCGTCATGTCCGCATTTTCTTCGTCGCATTTAGGGCACGCCTGTCTGCCTGCCCTCCGGAATTTGGATATCCGCAGTGGGGTCATATACGCTCTGTGCGTGACATATAGCTGTATCTGCTGCAGCCTGGCATTCCGAGATACTTTTTTGTGGTATCTTAGAGCCCGTTTCCACATCCCATCTCCCATCTGGGTCCCCACCTCGCCCTCCCATTCCGATCGTAGGCCTGTCAATTCCTTTCCAACTTTCAACATCACCAACTCATACAGCCTAGAGATCTCGTGTCCCCCTTCCGTTGTATCGTATATCCCTCCCAGCGTGACCTCCGATTCGTCTGCCAAGGTAGATTCAGGCCATAATTCCCGAATTTTCTTCCCCAGTCTGTGGTACGTTACATATTGGCCTTCGTGTAATCCGACCTCCTCGCTAAGTTCCACAAACGCTCTGATGGCACCCTCCTGCCACACATCACCCAATGTCACCAACCCCACCGATTCCCAGTAGGTCCTAATAATCCCCCTCAGCTGTCCATCCACCCCCGCCAGGGCAACCAGTGGAATCTGCGGAGAACACGGGAGTGGGTCTCCCATCAATTTGCATGCTCGTCTCCACACCTTCCACCCCAGCCTCACCATCGCCGGGTACTCCCTCGTAACAGTTTCGGGCAGCCAAATGACCTCCTTCAGGAAAAATGGGGCACAATCATGCCCGAATAGTCTAAGTTCTGGGGTCTCTTCGTCGGAAAGCCATTTGGACACAAACTGTAGTTGGCTCGCTATGTAATAAGCCTCGAAGTTTGGGAGTCTAACTCCCCCCTTTTCATGAGAGTTTTGTAACTTCCAGAGTGCTACTCTGTTTCGGGTGCCATGCCACAAAAACTCTCTGCAAACCCCGTTTATTTTAGCAAAAAAACCCTTAGGGACCATGTATGGGATGTTACTAAAGTAGTGTCGCAGCCTAGGCAGAACCACCATTTTAATCATCGCTCCACGCCCCATCATCGCCAGGGGCAACTTCTGCCAGAAACTCATGCATGCGCGTATCTTCTCAATGGCCCTCTCAGTGTTACATTTATGTTCTTCCTCTACCGTGTGGTAGACATCTATTCCCAGGTAACGAAACGTGTCGACCGCCCAAGGCACCTGCAGCACCGGCAGCCTCTCTACGGGAACACCCCTATAGCAGCCCAACGGGAAAATGTTCGATTTCTGGGGGTTGACCGCTATGCCTGACAACCTCGCATACCTCCCCATCACGTCGAGGATATACTGTAAATTCTCCTCCGGATGACTCAGGTACAGTAACAGGTCGTCCGCATACAGGGATATCAGATGCTTTTCCCTCCCAATCTCAATACCCACGATGTCGTACTGTTGCCGCAGGTACAGTGCCAGAGGTTCCAGGGCCAGGATGTACAACATCGGGGACCAAGGACACCCCTGTCTAGTGCCTCTGCTAAGTTGCCATCTCTCAGATATAATTGCCCCCGTCCGGACCCTGGCCAGTGGAGCACTGTACAGCAGCTCCGCCCATCTAACATATCCTGGACCCAGTCCGTATTCTCTCAAGGCCGTCAGCAGCCACCCCCAATTAACCGAATCGAAGGCCTTTACAGCATCCAACGACACTATCGCCATTTCCCCCTCACTATTGGATCCCATTTCTATCACCCGGTGGAGGCGTCTATGATTTTGGGTGATGTTCCTCCCCGGGACATACCCTGTTTGGTCCGGGTGTACCAGTTTGCCTATCACCCTCCGCAGTCTATTTGCCAGGACAGCAGTTAGTATCTTGCTGTCCTGATTCAGCATAGATACTGGCCTGTATGACCCACAACTATGCCCAGGTTTATTGGGCTTAGGGAGTGGTACAATGACCGCCTCCCTGAGCGATTCCGGCAACCTCCCCGTCTCGAACGCCTCATTGAGCATATCAAGCATCGGGGGGAGCACTTCCGCTCCGAAGGTTTTGTAGAATTCGCTGGGCAGGCCGTCCGTCCCTGGGGTCTTGTTAGTGGGCAGCTGCTGGACGACCGCCTCCAACTCCCCCAACGTTATCGGGGCATCTAATTCCTCTCTCTCTTCCGTGCTGATCCTGGGCAACCCGATATCTTGCAGAGTCTCCAACATTTCCTCCCGGTCACCGCCACCTGGATCCCCGTATAATTCCCTATAATAGTTCACAAATTGCTCGTTTATGCCCTCTTGGGTATCTATCTGCTTCCCATCCTCTCTAGTTATCGTCCTAATCGGGGGTCTCGGGGTTTCTCTTTTATATAGCCATGCCAGGAGACGGCCCGTTTTGTCTCCTCCCGCGTGTTGTCTCTCAATATACTTTTTATAGTTTAGGTTACAGAGCCTCCCCCAATGTTCCGTGCACTGCTGTTGCAGTTTAAGCACCAGCTCGTTGTCTATGGGCTCGCTCTTCAACGCCCGTTCCAACTCGCTTTCTGCTCTCTGTAAATCAATCAGGACCCCATTCTGCAAGCCTTTCGATTTGGCAATCGCCACCCCTCGTACTACAACCTTAAAAGCCTCCCACAGAGTTCCCGTCGAATCAACGCTGCCAGTATTGGTATCGAAATAGCTAGCTATTTCCTCCCGCATACCTTCTCTAAAAACCTGGTCTTTAAGCGCCTCTGCGCGCAGACGCCACGTCGGGATCCGCGTTCTGGGGCGGCCACATTGCCAACCCACCACCAATGGCGAGTGGTCCGATAGGACCCTCGCTTTATATTCCGCACTAGACACCTCTATCAAGACATCTGATGTGGCAAAGATATAATCAAGCCTACTGTGCAACTGCTGTGGGGCCGAGTAGTGTGAGTACTGTCTCACGTTGGGGTGCTTAGTCCTCCACACATCCTCTAGCTCGAAGTCTCGCAGCAGCGTCCGCAGCGCCCGGGCTGCCGGGGCGGGCCTAGTCACTTTATCGTCGGATCTATCCATCCCCGGATCCAACACGCAGTTAAAATCCCCTCCCCAGAACACCGTACTCCCAACACACCAGCTCAGGCTGGCACTCATAGTCCGATAGTACTCTGCCGTGCCCTGGTTCGGGGCATACGTGTTCACTACACACATCTCTTTGTTCTCGATTACCCCTCTTACCATAGCCAGGCGCCCCTCAGTATCCAACATTTCCTGCCTCAGTTGAAACGGGACATGCGGCGCCACCCAAATCAGCACACCTCTGGCATAAGCTGAGTACGTGGATCCCACCACCGTTCCACCCCACTTTTTCTTCACCAGCTCCAGTTTATCTCGGGTCAAATGCGTTTCTTGCAGCAGTGCGATGTCTATCTTTTGCCTTCTCAAGTATAGCATAACTTTATTTCGTTTCAGATAACTATTGAGGCCCCTGACGTTCCATGTTAGCAATTTTAGCTCCCCCATAATTCACCGGTATCCTGCCCACTCCCCCCCAACCCACCCCGCTCATCCGTGCCGTCCAGATATCTCAACCAAAATGTACTCCCAGGGCTCGCGGTCAAACTCAAACTTCCCAACGCTATATACACCCCAACTTTCCCCACACCCCCCATTCCCCCCACCCGTCCCCCCAACCCCCTCCCCAACTGTTGCCCAGCTCCATCTCGGGAACTCAGGCCCCCCCACATCTAGTTCTGGCTGTTACACACAGAGCCCAGTAGGGTAAAGTCGCCCTAACGGCCACTTAACTAAAAAACACTAAGCTGGGGTGAATGGACTAGCCCCGAAAGGCTCCTTCGTATAACCACAGGTACAGTGCAAACAGTGCATTGATCATCCAGTTCCAGGCCCGACCTCCGCAGGCCATAACAGTAACTATAATCAAGTCCCATAGTCTCTGGCTGTACTCTTTACCGTCGTAGAGCACTTAACTCTTACTGCCACCTTCATCAGCCTGGACCTCCGGCTCCTGGGGGCTGTCCTGCATGTCCAGCCAACCCATGGCTTCCTCAGGCGACTCGAAAAACAAGGATCTGTTGTTGTGGATCACCTTCAATTTGGCCGGGTAGAGGAGCATATACTTCTTCCCCGCCTCTCTAAGTCTCCTTTTGACCGCTCCAAAGTTCATCCGACTCCTCTGCACCATCATGGTGTAGTCTGGGTAGGCCGTTATGGTGGCCTCCCCCCTCTTGATGGTTCCTCCTTTGCGAAAATGCTCCAAAATCCTCTCTCTGTCTCGGTAGTTAAGGATTTTGGCTATCATTGGCCTGGGCGGACCGCCCGGTGGAGGCCTCCTGGCCAATGCTCTATGCGCTCGCTCCACCGCAAAACCCTGCGACAGCGCGCCCCCGGTGATCTCCTGGAGCAACATATTCTCAATGAAGTCCGTGGGGTTATGACCCTCCAATCCTTCCGGGATGCCCACTACACGGATATTGTTCCTCCGGGCGCGCCCTTCTGCTTCTTCGGCCCTGTTCTCCAAGTTGCGCACTTTTTGTTCCAAGACATGCAGGTCGGCCTTGTGTGAGGCGCAATCTGCCGCGTTGGCGCTCCCCTCTTTTTCCAAACTCTCCGTGCGCTCCGACAGAGCCCTCACATCTTGCCGAAGTAGGTTCACCTCCTCCCGAACTTCTCCCACTTTGAGGTCAAGCACTGTTTTCAGGTCCGCCACCACCATTTCAAGCTTGGCTTCCCAAGCGGTTTTCAAATCCGCTTTCAGTTCCGCGAGCGCAACTAGCACGTCCTGATTTGGGCTAGCGGCGGCCATGCCACCTGCGGATGGCTTCTCCTTGCTCCGAGCACTTTCTGGGCCTGGCGGCGTCTTGGCGAACTCATCCAATGTGGGTTGTTTCACTTTCTGTCTGACGGACTTATTCGCCATTCCGCCACTTCCGTATGTCGCGGGCCCGTACGCTCCCGCTTCACCACCACCCCGGGAGAGAGGGGCCCACCTTCCGCTCGCAATGGAGCGTGTCGCTTCTCACGCACCAAGTGTACCTTTGCAGCCACTCCTTCCGCCACTCAACTGGGTCCCCACCAGTGAGTTCCTCCAAAATGTGGGCCCTCCGCCCCGAGGCTGCCTCGTGACAGGCACGCGATACTCCGGTACCCAAGTCGCGTGGTCCGTTGCACCGGTCAGCTCGGGCGGGTCCTAGTGCCGACCGCTGCCCGTCACTGTCCGTCTCCGAAGCCCGTGATAAGTAATCGGTGCCCGCCGAGACGCGCCGGTTCTCTCCCAGAGGCTATTCTCACACTTCACAGCTTACTTTGCCACCGATCAATACGAGAATGCCTCTTCTTCGCCCCGCATGTATCTCCTTCGTTGTCCGGCATGGCCGCCATTTTCCCTCCATCCGGGCCGCGATTCTCGGATCTTTGATCGCAATTCTCTGTTGTTTCCGGGCTTACGAAGGATTCAGCTCCTCAGTAGTTATGCAGCATACATTCATAGACGGGTTCCTTCGTTTCTGAGTTGCGAAAGTTAGTATCAATGCACTTTTACACAGGATAAATGTAGGATCTCCAGGAGCTCTTCCAAGAGCGCGTCCCCTCACATGGCTTCCAAGCCACGCCCCCGCTTAGTGAAACTTACCAAACGAAGCTTAATTAATCATATCAAATTGTCATTAAAAACTCCTCAACATAAAGAACTGTATTACATGTCCCTGCTACAACTTTTTAAACCATGGAGAAAAGAAGAAGATTTACTAGATACATATGACTCCTATGAAGACGTTTTCAAAGCAAATGAAAGCACTATAACAGACGTAAACTTTACACAGTACAAAACAATGTTGCACAATGAACAGCAACAAGAAGAACTCCAGGCGCAACTAGATGTGGACCCTCCTGACAGTAGTCAACCTTCTGTAACAGGAAGCCAAGAACCACTTGGATAGCCACTAACAGCAAATGAGTCAGAATTAGCCACGACTGAAGTAAAAAAACAGCATGTGTCAGTATGAGCAATCTACAGAAGACTTTGCTCTACTAAAATAACAACTAAACCATGAGCGCCGTAGCATTTCCCTAGAAATAACAAAACAAATTGAACATGGTGTGCAGCATGAAACTAAAAATTGTACCTGCCAAGACTACAAACCTTTACTGCTATACGTGAGTGGTCAAGCTGGTTCAGGAAAAACGTTCTTAATCAAAATCATCAGTAAGTTCCTCCAACAACTGACAAACAACAAACTGTCAGCTGTTGTAACTGCCCCCACAGGTTTAGCTGCCTACAACATGGCTGGTGTCACTTTACATCAATTAATATTCCTTCCAGTAGAACACCAAAACAAATGAGACTGCTACAAACTTTCTCCAGAAGCTGTAATGGAACTAGTCAGAGTTTTCAAACAAATGAAAATGTTGCTAATAGATGAGGTAAGCATGGTTTCCAATCTAATGTTAGCCTTCATTCACCTCAGATTACAAGAGGTCCTGACAACAGACTATGAAGAACTCTTTGGAAGAAAACACATTATAGTTTTCTGAGATCTTCTTCAATTAACACCAGTTAAAGGTGAACCTATTTTTAAAACCTTAGGGTACAAACTATGCTGAAAAACTCTTGGCAGCATAGGAAATGTCAGCCTTTGGCAACATTTCCAATACAAAGAATTAACTAAAAACATGCATCTGTCTGCAGACCCCACATACGCCAACATTTTAAAAAGCATTAGAGTTAGTGTACTATCTCAAGAAGCACGATCTATATTAAAAACCAGGCACATCCATGCACTCTATGGCCATAAGTCATGTGCTACTGATGTCATGGAACAATTAGCACACAAAAATGTAAACTGTATGTCTGTGATGCCAACTCTTGCAAGCTGTCCAGAATTCAATGAAACAATGTTAAAAAAATAAATGCATCCAATAGTTCAAATTTGCTCCACAGACAAACTGGACGTACATGGTATGAAACTACTCATGTGTCAACAAGCCACAATAAGGCTACATACCTTAGAAAACTCTATCTCTAACAGAGCTGGTTTGGAGAAAATATTAAAATTATCTTTAAACTTTAGAGTAATCCTTAAACGTAACCTTGACATGGACCATGGCCTAGTTAATGGAGCACTTGGTACAGTTGTTGGCTTTCAAACATACCCACGTGACAACAACATTGTTTTTCAATATTCTCTTTGACAAACTGTCAGAAGTTAAAAGGATAGGACGCTCAACAACCCTCTTCCTTCTTTTCAAAGACATGTATCTACGCAGAGAATAATTTTCTCTAACTCTAGCATACGTAGTCACCCTTCACAAATCACAATGTCTTACCCTAGATAAAGCATTGATAGTTATTGGTAGCACAGTGTTTAAAGAAGGCATGAGCTATGTAGCTCTATCACGCTTACGTACACTTGATGGACTATTTCTAATCAACTTTGATGCAAGTAAATTAAACGCTAATATTCCTTGCATTCTAGAATACAATAGACTGCGTTCACTCTACACCCCCATCTAGAAACCTATCCTGTTCCTCAAAAAGGAAAAGTTTGTAAAAGAAAACTACTTCAAACTCAAATTATACAGGATCTCATAGCAATTCCTCTAAAGAAATTAAAAGAAGCTAATACTTCATCAAGGACCAGAACCAAAGAAGGATCTAGTACACAAACAAAGTCAACTACCTCTTCAAAGAAACAACACGCACTCCAAACAAATTACTTGGACAAAGAACTGTCAGGTCCATTCAAATTTTCAAATACAACTGGTGTAAATTGCTCTGCAAATGTAGCAATCAATATTCTATTCCAATTGCCACCAATTATTGACAACATTTACTTACACGGGACAGACCAATTGTCTTTGCAAATCTTAGTTCTTCACAGAAATGCAACCAACAATCTTGACAAAACTTTCAGTGTTTCTGGAATAAGACAGGGATTGACCTACTGTGCTGGAATGGTCAAATTCACTATAAACACACAAGATCCACAAGAATGTCTAATATACTAAATAAGAAATGGAAAACAAACACATACCTATTAATGAAATCTTGCAGATTTCATACATGTGGAAACATACATGCACTCTTTGCAGCTATGTGGGACAAGAACAAGTCCCTAATGAACACTTCATGTATGTATCCATACCCAACTGTGAATCCATTCCATTTCAGCAACTTGTACAAAATGCAAACCATGGCAGATTATGTACTACCTGCAATTCAGATAATCACTCCATCTTACAAATACAGACACATAGTAAATACGTAATAGTAATGCTTTTACGTTACAATGCAGATGGTACCAAAAACAACTGCAAGGTTACTGGATTCACACATGGACAAGTATCACTTGGCAAGAAAACCTTCACAACAATAGGTATAATCTACCACGCAGGAGCCACAACCAATGCAGGTCACTATGCTGTATATATAAAAAAGAATGGTGGATGGTTCGAATGTCATGATACTACCATTACTCTAAAACAGAGATTACCAGAAAATCTTGTAAACGCTTACTTAATATTCTTAAAACCAAAATGTAATAACTAATCTGTGTATGAACATCAACAAAACTTCAAATTCAAAACTATCAACAGTTAGAATACGCCAACAGGTATCTAACTGCCCCAAAATTGTGCAACAAGCAAACAGATAGATGAACACCACTTAAATGGAACAAGAAATAAACAATTAGAATACACCAACTGCCATCTAATTGCAAAATACTACCACCACTTCCAAATCAAAAACCGTACACCTATTCAATTCCTCACATTGAAATCAACCGAAGAAATATATTGTACCATAACGTAGAAAGGTTTTTTTAATCCAACATGGATTTTTTCCCACAGACCCAATGATTTAATGACCAAACACAGGAACTGAGCAAATTGCACAGTACACTGGTTTGAACTATAGTACTTCTAAAGTACTAACTATGAGGGTCGACAAAATACAGAAATGTCTTCTATGCAATGCAATAACTTATTATAAACTACCTACACTAACATGTGATATTTTCTTTTATCACAGAGATTGAAAAAGAATGCTCCAATTACCCAGGTCATGAAAAAACTGCATACAACCACAAAAAGTTAAACAGTAAGCATATAATGATTGGACTCACAAATACCACAGCATAACACACCCATTCAAGCAAACACCTGACCATAGACCACAATCCAAAAAGGTTTGCTTCCATGGGTATTTTATGCTGCAGTGCTTGTTGCCAAACCCTACAATCTTGACTGCATGGCCTAGCCAAAACTCTACATACAGCCTCAACAAAGGAAATAGTAAGTATATAATAATTAGACTCACAAACACTGCAACATAACAAAGCCATGCAACCGAACACCTCACCAATAAATACAACCCAAAATGTCTTCAATACCAACATTATGAACACAATCCAACAAACTAACACACATCATCTCACTATCCTATAAACACTATTACACTACTGCCAATCAGTACACAAACTTTTGAAAACATATCCTGTAAGCAGCCAACATACCACAATCAAAATCTTTGCTAGCATGGGTGTGTTATGCTGAGGTGGTTGTGGCCAGGGCCTAGAGTCTTGGATGCATGCCATGTATCCAAGACTCTAGGCCCTGGCCACAACCACTGCAGCATAACACACCCATGGAAGCAAACACCTACCAAATGACCACAACCCAAAAACATAACACATCCACTCCAAAACCTATCCACTTCACTTAACATTCTAAAACAATAATTACAACCAACGCACAAACTCTTCAATACATACGCTCTTCCCCCAATACTATACTAACGACGCAAAACCAACATCATAGTAAAGTAAAATATCCAGTAGTGCGCCCAGTGTTTAGTATGTCTTCAGAAAACCGTGATGACCGCGGACACCGCAAACACATCACAGCCTTCTCCCACCTAAACAAATTCAGAATTTGACCCATCTCTCACTCGCCCACCCTCTCCAGCCACTCCTACACACCAACACACTCCCCAAAATTAGATTTATGCTCACTTCCACGCCGTGCTGTCCGCGGATGTCCATGTATCCAATATGGCGGGCGCATCGAAAGAATGTGACACACCTCACGCTTCACCGCAACCAATCACCGAATACATCCAATCGGTGTCCTGTACACGGAACAAACAGGGAAGTGTGTCCACGGAGCGGAAATAGATATCACTAATTGTTTTAGACCTACTTTTTGGTCGTTTTTTTAAAAAAAACTACTGGACGGATTTCCACCAAATTTACGAAAGCACACTATTTGGACCAAGCCACCACTCCTGCCGTGAATTTGGTGAAAATCCGTCCAGCGGTTTGGGCTATAGGCGTGAGCAAAGTTTTTCTCCATTCTGTCTATGGGAAAAAAAGAAATGTTGGGACCCCCCCTCTTGGCCCCCCCTAGACCGAACCTCACCAAACTCAGAGTGAGCAATTTCTCGCAAAGTTTGGTGAGGATTTGTCCAGGGGGAGCGAAGTTATAAGCCTCCCAAAAAGTGCTCTTCCTATGGGTTTCGCAACTTAACCATAACTACATGGGCGCTACCATATATATATATATATATATATATATATATATATATATAGAAGGGGAGTTAATTTTTTTGCAAAATCAACTATTAAAAAAGAGGAATGATTTAATTGTACCAATATTGTTAACTGGATTAAAAAAGAAAATTGCTTATTTTGAATTATCACTTCCAATATCAATCACATTATGGAAACTTATGATAATGTACAAAGGTTATAATTTCCAGATGGACCGTCCGGTACACACCAATTGTTTTCTTTCAAAATACCCCATGAGAAAGAGGCATTGTACACATAGCACCTGGGAAGGTTCCAGATTCCATTTCATAAAATCGAGGAGCATTTTGGGAACATAAGAATGACTATGGATCTTTATATTTGACAGTGATAGAAGGGTTGTATGCTTGAATGACTATGTACATAATGCACAGATGGCTTGGTGCTCACAGGCCGATTCATGGAATTAATGTGCGCTGAAAATTCCCGCGCAAGCGTGCGAAACCATGCGAATAGCAGTGCAAGTGTGAAAATCGCAGCGAAACCCGCACACATCGATTCATGGAAGTCCGTGCGCGAGTAAAATCTGGGATGTTTGCTGAAAATCTGCGTGGCGCACGCCGGCGCACAGGTCATCTAACGGCGTGCGCTATGGCCACAGCGAAAGCACACATAGCGCGGCGCACATAACAAAAGTAGGCGTAACACGGGGCGTGACACGCAGAATGTGGAACAACGCGTGAAAATGTGGGCGTCACGGGGGAAGTACAGGAGAAAGGTGCGCGGAACGCCCACACGCTCGCCTACAACACGTATTCATGGAATCGTATAGGGCAAACCAGCACATGGGCAAAGACGTGCACAGGCCTGAAAAACGTCCGCCACTCGAAGGCAGGCGGTAGCGTCCCTGCGCATGAAAAAAATGTGTGCCAAAATGTGCGCTAACAAAAAGCATGCATATACAGCTCTGATGAATGTCCCATACTGTGGCCCTCTAGGACAAATGACGTGTAAAGGGGTACGCGATGGACACCCGCTGTGTCAAAAATAGCATGTGCGTGTATTTCGGGGGTGCGCGTGAAGTTTCACACGCGATAGGCCTTGGGTGAGTGGGGTACGTGTAACTCTGGGGTTCGCAGGAAGTTTCACACATGATAGGCCCTGTGCGAGTGGGGTGCGTGTATTTCTGGGGTTCGCGTGAAGTTTCACACGCGATTGGCCTTGGGCAAGCGGGGTACGTGTAAATCTGGGGTTCGCGTGAAGTTTCACACGCGATAGGCCCTGTGCGAGTGGGGTGTGTGTATTTCTGGGGTTCGCGTGAAGTTTCACACGCGATTGGCCTTGGGCAAGCGGGGTACGTGTAAACCTGGGGTTTGTGGGAAGTTTCACACGCGATTGGCCTGGGTACATGTAAATCTGGGGTTTGCAGGAAGTCTCACACGCGAATTCACCAGGGTACGTGTATTTCGGGGGTGCCGTGGAGTCCTACACGTCAATTGGCAGTGTGGCTCCTCCCAGGTGTTCGCTAGACACCCTCCATGGCCCCTGCAGGCAGCCCACACCACAGGGGACAACCCTGCACCCCTGGTCATGTCCTGCAGGCAGCCCATCCACCATGGGCATGCCCCCCAGGCAAGCCACATGTCAGGTTGCACTACTGATCACCAACGCATGACCCTCTCCACCCCCACCCCCCAGCACTGAGGGGCACCTGCCAGCAGGCCCCCACTCATGTCCCCCAGCACCCCCACCCCCCAGCACTGAGGGGCACCAGCCAGTAGGCCCCCACTCATGTCCCCCAGCACCCCCACCGCCCAGCAGCGCAGGGCACCTGCCAGCAGGCCCCCACTCATGTCCCCCAGCACCCCCACCCCCCAGCAGTGAGGGGCACCCGCCAGCAGGCCCCCACTCATGTCCCCCAGCACCCCCACCCCCCAGCAGTGCAGGGCACCTGCCAGCAGGCCCCCACTCATGTCCCACTCATGTCCCCTTGCACCCCCACCCCCAGCAGTGCAGGGCACCTGCCAGCAGGCCCCCACTCATGTCCCACTCATGTCCCCTTGCACCCCCACCCCCCAGCACTGAGGGGCACCTGCCAGCAGGCCCCCACTCATGTCCCCCAGCACCCCCACCCCAAAGCATTGCAGGGCACCTGCCAGCAGGCCCCCACTCATGTCCCACTCATGTCCCCTTGCACCCCCACCCGCCAGCAGTGCAGGGCACCTGCCAGCAGGCCCCCACTCATGTCCCCCAGCACCCCCACCCCCCAGCACTGAGGGGTACCTGGCAGCAGGCCCCCACTCATGTCCCCCAGCAGTGCAGGGCACCTGCCAGCAGGCCCCCACTCATGTCCCACTCATGTCCCCTTGAACCCCCACCCCCCAGCACTGAGGGGCACCTGCCAGCAGGCCCCCACTCATGTCCCCCAACACCCCCACCCCCCAGCAGTGCAGGGCACCTGCCAGCAGGCCCCCACTCATGTCCCCCAGCACCCCCACCCCCCAGCAGTGAGGGGAACCTGCCAGCAGGCCCCCACTCATGTCCCCCAGCACCCCCACCAATGAAATGGCGATCTCATGAGACAAACCAAAAGTCAACTATGTACATCAACACACGTCCGCCACACGAAGGCAGGCGGTAGCGTCCCTGCGCATTAAAAAAATGTGTGCTAACAAAAAGCACGTATATACAGCTCTGATGAATGTCCCATACTGTGGCCCTCTAGGACAAATGACGTGCAAAGGGCTACGCGACAAACACGGACACCCGCTGTGTCACAAATAGCGTGTGCGTGTATTTCGGGGGTGCGCGTGAAGTTTCACACGCGATTGGGCCTGGGCGAGCAGGGTAGATGTATTTCAGGGGTTCGCGGGAGGTTTTACACGCGATTGGGCCTGGGCGAGCGGGGTACGTGTTTTTCAGGGGCTCGCGGGAAGTTTTACACGCGATTAGGCCAGGGCGAGCGGGGTACGTGTATTTCAGGGGTGCGCTGGAAGTTTTACACGTGATTGGGCCTGGGCGAGCGGGGTACGTGTATTTCATGGGCTTGCAGGAAGTTTTACACGCGATTGGGCCTGGGCGAGCGGGGTACGTGTATTACTGGGGTGGGCGGGGAAGTACAGGAGGCAAGTGCGCGGAACGGCCACACGCTCGCCTACAACACGTATTAATGGAATCGAACGGGGCTAAGGCATGCGCCAAAAAAGACGCACCAATCCGGAAAGACGTACGCCAGCAGGAAGCAGGCGTACGTCGACTCGCACAGCATAAAAGTGCGCGCAAAACAACAAACAAGCTCAGACGCCAGGATGAATATACCGTTCCTAGCCGCAGTGGCTGTGGGAAACCGCAGGAGGAGGAGGAGGATAGTCAGGGCCAGAATTTTTACACCCAGAACCAGCCTTTTTGGTATGCCTGATGACCAGGTGTATGGGAGGTACAGGTTTCCACCTCACATAATACTCGACCTGGTCAGTGAGTCGGAGGATGACCTCACATCACCCACTCTGTGCTCCCAAGCACTCAGCCCCCTGGAGAAGGTCCTTAATGTACTGCACTTCTTGGCCACTGGATCATTTCAGCGGACAAGTGCCATAGTGGGGGGGGTGTCACAGGCCACGCAGTCACGCTGTCTACACCAGGTCTTGGCCATCATCACTGCACGCCCCTCAGTCCCCAGGCTCATATACCTGCCCAGAACACCTGCAGAAAGGCAGGCTGACGTCCAGGATTTCTACGGGGTGGCACAATTTCCCAAAGTGCTAGGTGCCATTGATTGCACCCATGTGGCTCTACGTCCCCACAGGGCATCTGAGCACATCTATAGAAACCGCAAGCACTGGCATTCCAACAACGTCCAGGTAGTATGTGATGCCAAGGGAATCATCACCTCAGTATATGCCAACTATCCAGGGTCCACCCATGACAGTTTCATCTACAGACTGTCAACCCTAAACCGGGACCTAGAAACTGGGCGGCATGGCGACACATGGCTGCTTGGTGAGTAAAAATGCCACTGCACATGCATGCATGTCAGATACTGAGTAATGTCACAACCCCACTAATGATACCCATCACCACCTTCCCAGCGGACAGTGCCTACCGTCTGAGCACCCACATGATGACGCCAATTCGGAACCCCACCACGCCACCCGAGGTAAGATACAACACAGCCCACATTGCAACACGGGGCATAGTGGAGCGCACATTCGGAGTCCTCAAGTCACGCTTTCGCTCCCTTGACCGTTCTGGTGGGCAGCTGTTATACGCTCCCCCAGTAGTGTGCAGGATCATAGTGGCAGCATGTGTCCTGCACAACGTTGCAACACGCCGGGGCCTGCCCGTGGACATGGTGGTGCCCCCACATCCCCAACCACATGCATGCCCGCTGCGCATGGGAGGGGAAAGGGCATGGGGTGAGGCAGCCCGTACGCAGCTGGTGGCTAATTACTTCACCTAAAATCACATCCCTGTGGAGCGCACACAGCCCCGGCACATACCATCTGACAATCAATGATGCTGACTCAAGGGACAGTCAAATGTCACTACCATACCAGCCTGAGATTGTTCACCTGGAAGTGTTACATTGTGTGCATCCCTACCGAAACACCACCAATTCTGTGTCATTAAAAGACATACATCTATGCCAGGACTGCACAACTGATTTTGAGAGAGGGCTGAAAGTATCTTACATGAGGGCTATAGTGGCCCGAAAAGTAAATGTGGGCGGGGCATTAGGTGGGGCGTGGCAGGAGGCTCCTTCAACCCCCAATTTGTATTAAACACATGGAAAAAGAATATGTTGTTGAGGTGTAACGAATTTCATTTGCATTTCAAACGTACATTTAGTACTACACATTATCCATTGTCCTGAATCATTTCAATTTAGTAATGGTATATCGTCTGTTCAATCAAATCATATATATTTTATTGACCCTTGATTGGACATTCAGTTCTTTTTCACTGCTATAGTTTGCTGTCCGTTTGGCCAAGAGGAGTATGGCCTTCGTTGGGTCAGGTTTCCTCATAAACCAAAGGATGTACATCTCCTAACTGCGCCTGTTTCAGCTTTATTATTGGCTTCACTCTTGGAGTGCAACACAATGCCCCATGGCACCCACCCCCAACCAAACACTATGCCCCATGGCCCCCTCACCCCCAACCAAACACTGTGCCCCATGGCCCCCTCACCCCCAACTAAACACAATGCCCCATGCCTCCCACCCCCAACCAAACACCATGCCCCATGGCCCCCTCACCCCCAACCAAACACTAAGCCCCATGGCCCCCTCACCCCCAACCAAACACTATGCCCATGGCCCCTCACCCCCAACTAAACACAATGACCCATGCCTCCCACCCCCAACCAAACACCATGCCCATGGCCCCCTCACCCCCAACCAAACACTAAGCCCCATGGCTCCCACCACACTTCGGGCCAACATCACCAATCAGGCACGAACTTGAACCCCCACCCCCCTAACTCAGCAGCGCACACACTCTCAAGCATGCACCCATACAGACCCGAACCCCACACCCACCAAATTGCTAAAACATGACAGTACTAAGTGAAAGTAGTGGTAGTCTTACAACCTGAATAAGCCAGCACATCGACCCCTCCCAACTGTAGAGTGTTGCTGCCACGCAAATGTGCCAGTGTACTGCATACTACATGAACTCCATCTGCAAAGTAGACAGCCTTGTGAAGACATGAGGAAGGAACCTGCAAATTAGGAGGAAGACATGGATGCACAAGCACATATCAATACACCATGCAGTGTACAATACAACAACAATATCCACTAGGAATGTATATACAGTATTGACTACAGACTGCCCACATAGCTCATGGGAGTCCAACGTCACTGTGTAAGTCACTGTCACTTGGGCACACCCTTTGCAAGCCCATGGAAACGGGAAGCAGGAGGGGTGTGTGTCTCACGAACCCAAGCATCTAACCCAAACTCAGGACAAGCCCTGCATGTGCCCAGCCGGAATACAGTGGATGCCCACGGGAGCCACACAAGGCAACACACTGTAAAAAAAATCAAAAATCAAAAATGTCCATGTGGGGGCAAAGGGGAGTGGGGGAGGCCACCCAGGGGGTCCGAGGACAGGGTGCACACCAACAGCCACCTGTGTGGATGTTGGGAAAAAAAAACATCTCCATGGGCTCATGGCCTGCACGGCTACGCTATTGTGAGAGAATCGCTGCTGTCGCTCTCCCCACCCTCTGCTGCTGCATCAGGAGGTGGTGGCACTATGGGAGGCAGCCCACGAAAAGCCCTGGTCTGGTCCTCCATGGCAGCAGGCATGCGGGTGTGCAAGGTCTCGTTCTGGAGGATTATAGTGCGGAGATCCCCATGCACCACCTGACGTGATGCCCGGATCTCCTCCCGAGTTGCCTGCATCTCAGCTGAGAGCGAACATGTGAGCCGCTCCAGCTGCTCTTCTGTCCTCAAGTTAGTGAAAGCCTCAATGTCAACAAGAGCCTCCCTGAGGTGATGGAGTTCTACCCTCAGGGCTTCCCTGTGGCCCTGGGACTCTATTGATATCGATTGGCGTAGAGTCTCCAGTGCCGCCCGTCTGTCCCTGTTGGATGCCAACATGTCCTCCCTGTGTGATTGGCAAATGGAGTCTGTTGCCTACTGTAGTTGCTCCATCTGCCTTTCAGGGGGGACAATGGAGTGGCCACCCTCTCCATTGCTTGGGCCATCATCTCAGCTGATGCTGCCTGTTGGTTTGCCATACCGTATATGGATTGCTCCCATGCGGTATTGCCTGGTGGCCTACGGCCACCGCGTCGGCGGGCACCACACCTGTTTGGGGCAAGGCGAACTGCGCCTTGCTGTGCCCGCACTGCCTGAGGCTGCAGGACTGCATTCCCCCTCTGATCTGCTGGCCCAGGAACAGGATCAGATGTTGCGAAGTGTGACCCTGCATCCGTAACCTACCAACACTGACATCCCCATAGAGGGTTCTACCCCTGATGCAGGTGGGTTGGACAGAACAGAATCCCTGCCAGAACGACTTACCTGCGACGCCACATAGGTATCATCATCCGAATCAGCACCTGAATCGAGGTCTGGGGAGGTGCACCCAGAGACACCCCTGGAGAGAATGGTCTGCAGCAAGATTGGGTTCTCACCCACCACCACACCACGTCCCCCACTGGTGCCCGGTCATGCCTGAGATCCCTCCTGGGTCTGCACCATCTCCTCAACCTCAACAGCATCAAGTGCGTCATCCCCTGCAAAAACATGAAAGACAAAAAATTGAAACAGGCATTAGCACCATGGCACACAAATAAGCCTGAAAAGCTACAGAACCAGTACATGATTGACACATGTTCCACATGACTATAACCCTCCCATGCATGCACTGTCACTGAGTTGGAAGGGGAGGCAAATGGCAGACACTGATGACACCAAGATGGAAGAGCAACACATTAGCTGCATGCTGGGTAGCAGTGCCATCACACATTGGCCTGGGAGTGGCATGTCCAATCCACATACATGACACATGCCATCACACAGATGGCATGTACCATAGGCATGGTACATATGACAAGTGCTGCCATATGTCAGTGAATGAGTACTGTCACCCATCCATGTGAGATGGACATGATGAGATAAAAAATGCTACATAGTGTGACAATATTACACATGTGCCACTCACTGCAACACATGCAGCATACAAGAATACACTGATCGCAGGCCGAGGTACACATCAATGGTTCTTCACTTAAACCTCCCATGAAACAACTATCATGTACCACATACAAACTGGCCCCAAAAATCAATGTCAGCAGGCCAATTCTCAATCAGCCTGAATGCTGTACTCATTCACCTAACAAGGTAACACATGTGGGCCTATGTGGTGTGTAATGAATGACAGAAGCATGTCACATATGTGACAATAGGGCTGAGAAATGCGTAGTGAAAGTGGGAGAATTGAAACAATCAGCCTGATGAACACTGAAAAATACGGAACAATGTTGTTGCAAGATGCCACTTCAAGGGCAACTGCTGTAATGTTGCGCAGAATGTCTACTGTGGGCAGAAGGGATACTGTAATACCCAAATCCAATGCCTCAGAATGTTTCAGATGAAGCACATGGGTGACCCAAACCACTCAGGCACACACACCCTCACCTGGCACTCAATCAGAACCCGTCACACACACAACATACACATGGATCACACACACATGCATGTGCATTCACCGGACAATGCCTCGTAATCTGGCAGTTCTCCCACACCTTGGATCTGTTCCTCTGTGATGTAGGTCCCAGCAACATACTCATGTATAGTGAGTTCGTTGTCCTCTGGTGGAGACCCACCGCCAGTCACCAGAGTAGCGGCATGATTTGAGGCCAGCTTTTTCTTTGCCCTGCGTTTCAGGTCATTCCACCGCTTGTAGCAATCACCAGCTGTGCGCCTCACAAATCCAAGGGCACTTATGATGTCCGCGACGGTCTGCCAGTGTGCCTGACGTTGACCAGGTGTGGTCTTGCACCCTGCAGTAATCAACATTTCGCGGTCATGTGTGGACACATACTCCACAAGTGCATCACGTTCGGCCTCATTGAAGCTAAGCTTCCTTGACGTGCCGGACTGTGTAGCCGTGTCTGGGGTATCAGCCTGTAGTGGACGAGTACTCTTACTCTTTCTCTTCGAAGGTGGTGGGGATTGTGAGTGGCTTACGCTGGTCTGGTCACTAGGGGCAGGAGCACCGGTGCACTGGGTAGTAGGAGTGTGCGAAAGCACACTGACCATGGGACTTGGTGCAGGCATTGGCTGGAGTGTGATGTTAGCAGGGGGAATGTTAGTATGATGGATCAGGACTGACACTGTCCTGGCTGGGAGAGTCAGAGCTGGGGCGGATGGAGCTGCAGCTGCCCCTGCAGCCTCCCCACCCTGCATACTTGGGGCAGTAGATGACATAGCTGCCCCAGATCCATGTGGATTGGTGATAACAATTTGCACCGCCACACGTGGCATAGACTTGCTGACCTGGAAGTCAGCCAGGGAGTCATCCTGTGCCAGGTCAGGTGCTACAATGGGCTGGTCCAACAGGGGCTGAGCTTGGATGGTGTCAGCCACGTTTCCCTCAACCATGGGCGGGGGCATGGGTGTCCCTGATTGTTCCTCCACACATGGGGGCATAGGGGCACCCTGCAAATCCTGGCCACATCCCCTACCGCGCCCACCACGCCCACCTTTTGAGGGTCGGCCACCTTTGCCTCCCTTACCGCTTGGTCGCCTCCCAGCCATGGCACTGATGTTGTTGTGCGTATGGGAGTTGCAGTAAACTATTGTCCTGGGCAATTGGGGGTCAAAGGGGTAGGATACCAGATGGAATTCGTACCCTAGTGCTCTAACAAGGCTGTCTGTGACCCCTGGGGGAAGGTGACAGGTCACGCAACGCACAGGCAGCCCAAAATCAAAAATAAACGTGCACGCAACCCCTCGTAGACCACGTGCATGAAAAAATGAACTCGCACTACGCTGTGGCACCCAGAAACACAAAAATAAGCATACGCGTAATACACGCAGCCTACAATGACCTCTGAAGGGGAACGCGACACATGGGGCAAGCACAGTTGCTAAGCACGTGCGGAACTCACCGTCTGCATGGAAAAAGAACATGAAAAATACACACGTGTGCGCATTGGCAACACCCCCGCCAAAAGAAGAATTGTACGCTGTCTGAGGAAACAGGACAAAAGGAGAAGTGAACTCTGTTTGAGGAAACAGGCCCAACAAAAAATCAGAAAAGAGCTGTCAGAGGTAACAGGGAGTACGAACTAGAACCGCTGTGAAGTAATCGCGTGTGAACCGACAAGAAGTACAGATTTCACCCACTCGCTCTCCACAAAAAGCACGTACAAGGAAATGGCGTCCTACACGCAGCTTTTAAACCGACCCACACGTACACGTCAGAGACGCGTGTACGCCGGCGCTTTCATCCAATTACACGCGATGCTACTCGGACGTGCATTTTATCCATGTGTGCTCTGTCATCACTTGCTATGAGGGAAACGCCTGCGCGCGTAATGTAATTTACGCGCTAAGGGCCTTTGGTCCAATGGCATATCCCCAGCGCTCCACTTCCAGGTCCTTGAGAGGCAGACCCGTCTGGAGTCGAGCGGTAAGTGTACATGCATACTGATTGTAAGCTGTGCGTGTGGTGGTGTGCCAGTAGTGTGCAGGTTGCACATGTGGTTTTGTAGGGCCATGTATGGATGTGTATGTACAGGGCCGTAAGGCTAACACATGTGAGTCCTCTCATGTGTGAGACACATGGATGGTGCATGTGTGTGTAAGCTTGCATGCCAAATGCAAATGTGTGAGCACACATGCTTGAATGACTGTGTATGTAAGTTGGCATGGTTGTGGTGTCACACATGGATGTCGGTTCCAGCTGCATGTATCTGCACCGTGTACATGTGCATGTGTGTGTATTTCACAAGGGTGCACCAGTGATGCAACATGGATGCTTGGGACACTGATATGTAGAAGACTGATTGCCAGATGTGACATGGATGCCGATCTCATCACTGTGACAGTTGGTGGAGGTGTACACATACATGTAAGTGTGGTGGCGTGTGTGCATCTCTAGTGCACTCCCTGTGTTTCATGTGATGTCTGGCTCATCTTTGGCTGCTCATGCTGTTGTATGTGTATGGATGGTGCTGGCTGTCGCCATATGGCTGTGGAATTGCTCAGGTGTGTGAGTTGACATGCCATGTGTGTTGGGGATTGTGATGCCATGTCTAAAGTTTGACACTGCCACTCATGTGCAACTGGCATGTGTGTATCAGTCCATTGTACATTGTCCTGATGCCTGTCTCCTATCTCTCCCTGTCTGCAGCGTCAACTGATGAAGAGGGCGGACAGGGTGCTGTGGAGCACAGCGGCGGGGATCAAACCACCATCCAGAGACGCAAGGCCCGGCTCCCCTCCCAGGTTGTGATCTCGTCAGGGAGTGAGGAGTCTGGTGCCGCGTCCCAGGCCGCAGCTGCCGAGGGTAGGTCCAAGAGGCGGAGGTCAGAGTTGGACTCCTCGGCAGCAGAAGGGGCAGCTGAGACCCCACAGGGTCTGACGAAGGAAGATGGCACGGAGTCGTCCAGGTTGGTGGGGGGTTTGGTGGAGGAGGAGGCCGCTCAAGGGACAGAGATGGGGTCTGGAGGTGGGGATTCCACTGATGCCAGTGGTGCAGTGCAGGGGCAGTGACAGGAGGCAGCACAGGCCGCCGCATAGGTGCCTGTGTGTACTCCTTTCCCCGATCCTGTGACTGCATCATCCCGCACCAGCAGGGATGCCTACGTCCAGACCCGTTTTCAGGGAGGGGATCCGATTACAACAACTGGCCTTCCTCTCCCTGCAGACGTGGCTATCCGGGACCGGGTTGAGCCTGTCCTGGGTGGGGTGGCGTTGCGTCAACGGGCCATGCGAGGTGACCTGCAGTCTTTTCATGGGGAGAGACTGCACGTCATCTCGAATGGCTCGTTGACCAGGTCAGCCTACTGGGACAGGTCACCCAGGCTGGATTCCTCCGTTTGCTGAACCTTGCTTCGACCCCCTCCTCACCTGAACCCCCTATGCGCCAGTCGTCCTCCGTGCCATCTTCCCACCCATGTATCACCTGGGTACCCTGTGGAGCTGCCTCTGACCGTGCGGCCAGGCTGGTGCAGGACACATCCCTGCCGCAGTCGGGAGTCGGACGTCCAGCAGGGGTGGCCACCTCAACAACTGCACCCCAGCCAGAGGGGGATGTGCAGGCAGCAGGAGCCAGGGCACGGGCACAGGCACAGCAGCAGCAGCAACAAGGTGGGAGCCATGATGGCTCGGGGCCTTCGACATCGGAGGGGCAGGCATCGGCCGAAAGGGCAGGAGGACCCAGGACGGGAAGTGTCTTCCGTGTGGCAGCGGTTAGGCCATGCTAGAGATGCGGAGCGGCAGCGGGCGGAAGAGGCACGGCTCACGATGGTCAGGGCAGAGAACTCCATGCAAAGGGCTCTGAGGCGGGCCGAGTGCCTCGAGGCAATTCGCAGGGACCTGGAGGTCCGGATGTCATCGTCCCTGCGAACCCTCGGGCCTTAGAAGAGGAACGCCTCCGGGACATCGAGCAGGAGTTCGATGATGCCCTGGCCCGGGAAATCAGGAAGTGAGCCGTCGGACTAGCCATTGTATATAGTTAATTAGTGTTAGGTTTCCTTTTGGTTTTCATTTCATTTGGGGATCTTGGACAATACCCCACCTTTTTGTATATAGTTGTTCATTAGGTAGGGTTTTTGTAGGTTTCCTTTCAATGGCTGGGCTTATGAACCCTGGATTTGTACTTTGTATATAGTTCTACACTGGATTTCACTTCATTTAAGTTTCTTTTTTACCATGGATCAATGGATGTGTCTTATTTTTTTTTAAACTTTGTTTATTTTAAATCAAGGCAGGATGGTAAATACACATATTACAAGCAATGCTTTTCCAGGCATGTTGATCCCCAGTCCTCATTCCCCCAACCAGGCTTCCTCCCTCCCACCTCCATCTGGCCTCTCCACCCCTCAGTTTTGGTGGCGGAATTTTTCCTCCTGGGTTACCCAGTTCGCGCCTTAGCGTCTGTGTGTCTTCCTCAGGGTTCTCTTGGTTTTTCAGGATCCATCGGGCCCTGATCGGTTTATAGGTCCTGGCGGGGAAGCGCTGGTCGTATTCAAGCACTGGGCCCCAAATATTCTGGAAGCGATGGAGAGTTCCCGCCTGTGCTGCCGTCACCTTCTCCGCAATCAGGATGTCCCAGAGTTTAGACCACCATTGGGCTATGTGAGGGCCTTCTGGGGATTTCCAGGCCCGGGCCAACACCGTTTTCCTCGCCAGTAGGCAGTGTGTCAATAGTTTTGATCTGGTCCCGGAGCGCGGGTAGATCGCGGGGATCAGGGCCCCCAGCAAAACTGGTTCTGGTTCCAGAGGAATCGCCGTTCCCGTGATTTGCGTGATGGTCTCCAGGCATGTCCTCCAGAACTGTTGAATCTTTGGGCAAGCCCACCGCATATGGAAAAAGGAGCCTGGGTGACCACATCCTCTCCAGCAGGCATGATCCTCTTGTGGGTTCATGTGGTGAAGTCGAAGGGGCGGGTAATACCACCGCAGCAGCACCTTGTACGCACATTCCCTGTTGGTAATGCAGGTGGAAGAGGTGTGTGTTCTGGTCCATATGTCCCCCCAGGTTTGGTCCTCTATTGGATGACCCAGGTCCGCCTCCCAGTGGGCCATACAGCGGGTTTTTGTGGACAGGAAGTCGCTTAAGAAGCGCCTATATAGGGTGGATACCCTGCCCCGGGTCGGAAGGTCCCCCAGTGTAAGTTCCAAGGCGGTGGGCGGGTGTGTGGCTGCCTGCAGAGTTTGGGGGTGTGAGCTCCAGTGGCGTAGCTGGATATAAGTGAATCTGTCGCTTTCCTGGAGTTGGAACTTCTCCTTACATTGGACGAAAGTGAGGGGCATCCCTCCCATATATAGCTGGTCTATAGTCTGCAGCCCGCCCTTTATCCAGTTCCGAAAATTGCGGGGGTTCGCTCCGGGTGAGAAGGATGGGTTATGGAAGACTGGGGAGCGTGGGCTCAGTCCTCTTGGCACTCCCTTTTGCTTTAGCGCCCAGTCCCAGGAGCTAAGGGTATGTTTAGTTGATAGAAGGAGGTCTCCCCAGTGTGTTCTGAGGGGGGGCGGGATGTGTGGCAGAAATCGCAAGGGTAGGGGCACTTGTGATTGTTCCAGCTCTACCCATCTAGGGCGGTTTGTTATATTTTGCCATGCCTGAACCTGTGCTAGTTGTGCTGCCACACTATAGGCCCGCAAGTCCGGAACCCCAAGTCCTCCTAGCTTGGAGCCTCCCAGCATCGTTCTGAGAGGGATTCTCGCTCTCTTACCTTTCAAGATGAATTTCAGCATTTTCCTTTGGATGTCCCTGAGGGTTGGTGTGGGAATCGCTACTGGGAGGTAGGCGCAGGCGTATAGGAACCTCGGAAGTAGGTTCATCTTACATGCAGTGATGCGGCCCAGCAGTGAGATCTCTTGGATCTCCCATCGTTTCAAGTCGCATTCCAGTTCTTTCAGTAGCCGGGGGAAGTTGGCTTTGTATGTGTCTCTTGGGTTAGCCGGGATGTGGACCCCTAGGTAGGGGATGGCCTTCTTTACCCATGTCATCGGGCACATCGCAGTCAGTGGCTCCCGTTCTGCTGGGGTGAGGCTGATGCCCAAAGCCGAGGATTTGTCGAAGTTTATAGTGAAGCCTGAGACCTCACCATAGGTGGTAAGTTCTCGTATCGCATGTTTCAATGATGAGTGGGCCTCTGAGATCGTGAGTAGAACATCGTCCGCATATAGGGCGATTTTGTGTTGCATGGGGCCGCTCTGTAGCCCTTTGATTTGGTCGTTTCCCCTAATCCTTTGGGCCAAAGGCTCCATGGTGAGTGCGAACAGTAAGGGCGACAGCGGCCAGCCCTGCCGGGTTCCGCGTGACAGGGGGATCGGAGCTGAGCTGTGTCCGTTGATTCTCAGGCTAGTACTTGGGCTATTATAGTTGGTTAGAACCATCATTTGGAAAGTTGACCCGAAGCTGAAGGCCTTTAGGGTGTGTTTCATAAAGGTCCAATCTACCCGATCAAATGCCTTGGCTGCGTCCAGAGCCACTAAGACTAGTTTCTGGGAGTTCCTGGAGGCAAGGTCCGCCAGGTTCAAGGTTCTACGTATGTTGTCACCTACTGACCGGTGAAGGATGAAGCCTGCTTGATCGGGGTGGATGATCTTCGGGAGGACGCGATTCAAGCGGTTTGCCAGAATTTTTGAATATATGTTTGCATCGATGTTTAAGAGTGCAATCGGTCTATAGGAAGTTAGACTCCTTGGGTCCTTTCCTGGTTTGGGCAGGAGGATGGTGGTTGATTCCTGCATCGATGGGGTGACTGATCCTGTTTCTCTGAAGGAGTTGAACAGGGTCACCAGGTGGGGGGTCAGTTGTGGCCTGAATAGTTTATAGAACCTGGTTGAAAAGACATCTGGTCCTGGGGCTCGTGTTTTAAGCGATTTAATGGCCTCCTCAACCTCCTCCCCTGTAATGGGCTCCTCCAATTCGTCTCTCCCTGTATCGGCGAGACGGGGTACCGCTGCCCTCTGCAGATATTCCACCTGTTGCGGTTGGTTCCGTGGGGTTGCCTTCATGATTTGGGTCAGGTAGTCTGTTGCGAGCTGTTGCTTTTCGGGCTCTGAGTACCATGTGACCCCCTTGGAATCACGCAGACCTGCGATCGTGTTGACGCATCTCCGCTTGGCTAGTTTGGCCACCAGGAACCTGTTCGCCTTGTTGCCCTTCGCGTAATATGATTGTTTGGCCTTCGCCATCAGTAGAGCGGTTTTTTTTTCCGCATAGTGGGCTTCTAGCTTTTTCCTCGCTGTTCGTATAATCCGTTGCGTTTTAGGGGACCAGCCTTTTTCCTTGTGGATTGCCTCGGCCTCTCTTAGCTCATCCTCTAGACCTATCCGGGTCTGGCGTCTGTTCCGATGGTAGGCCACTCCTTGAGCAATTAGGGAACCCCTGATTACTGCCTTCATGGCATCCCAATTATTCGTTAGCGAAGTGTCCGAGGCTGGGTTTTCGTCAAAGAAATTTCTTATCCCCGTTGCGATCTTATCTCTCGTAGCCATGTCATTGAGGATCGGGTCGTATAGAGACCATTTACGTGGGTTATTGAGGTTGGGGTTCTGAACCCGGAGTTCCAGGATCACTGGAGCGTGGTCGGACATGGCTCTCGTGCCGATGGAAACCTCTTTGACAGAGGGGAAGGTATGCAGGGAGATCAGGAACAGGTCGATCCTTGAGAAGGTGCGGTGGACGAATGAGTAGAAGGAGTAGTCTCTTTCGTCGGGGTGAAACACCCGCCATGAGTCTATTATCTCCAAGGACCTGAACAGCCGGAGGAGGCTAAGTGCTTGGGCGAAATCGCTTAGAGTCGGGGGGGTGTGACCGGTCTTTACTAGGGTCGGGAACCCCATTGAAGTCCCCTCCGACAATCGTTTGGCCCTCCACAAAACTAGCGAGAGTCGTGCCCAAGAAGTCATAGAAGTGTGATTGTCCAGTGTTAGGGGCATACACCGAGATGAGGGTGTATAGGTCTCCCATCAGGAGGCATTTGACTGCTGTGTATCGGCCTTCCGGGCATATTTTCGTTTCCAGGATTTGCGGGTTCAAGTCTTTCCTAAAGAGGATCGCCGTGCCTCCCTTTTTGCTTGTGCCAGAGGCAAAAAATTGAAGCGGGAATAGCCGAGAGCGAAGCCAGATCACGCCCGCCGGCAGCAAGTGAGTCTCTTGGAGCATAGCTATCGCTGCGTCTTCGTCCTGGAGTTTTAATAGAGTTGCCTTTCGTTTGTTAGGGGAGTTCAGTCCATTAACATTTAGGGAGAGGATTCACAGAACCTGGTGGTCCAGTGGTGTCCCATTCTCTGTCTCTTGGGTTGGGGGTGGGGCGGTTTGAGCCGGTGATTCAGCTGCCATGTTTGTCGTGAGATCTCGTGATATCATCCTGCACTTAAGGTTTTAACGCAGAACCCCAACGGGGGGCCGCAACTTTAACTGGCGGGTAGACCAACATTGTAAGTACGGGCGTACCCTTGGCCAACGGGGCCGATTGTCCCATCGCGTATCGAGTACTGTGGGTTTCCAAGGAACGAAAATTGGAAAGTATCCTTGGAGTGGGTATGAACCGTGGGTATGGTCCGCCGTCTCTGCCTTCAGGGCACCTCAGTCTAAGCGTTATTTGGCGGATCCGAGTTTAGGTCAGGTCAGAAGAGACCAGGGAAAGATGCTGTTGGAACCTAGGGGCGCGGGAGCGCCATTGTTCATCTCTTTCTGTTGCTCCGCTGGGTTGATGACCATGGCGAACGTTTAGGTTTTGGGGAGGGAAGCGGCCCAGAGTCCTCAGATCCCTCTGGGTTTGGCGTGGAAAGTTCCTGGGGCGGGATTGGATGCATGATCCTCTGCGCATCCTCCAAGTGACTGATCCGGCGTAGGGTGCCTTTATATGTGAATTGTAGAGCCGTTGGAAACAGCCATCTATAGCGGACTTGCTGCTCCTGGAGGAACAATGCCAGGGGTCGGAGTGCTCTTCTTTTCTGAAGGGTGAGTGGTGAGAGGTCCTGATAAATTTGAAGTGGCGTGCTCTGAAAAGTGATTTCCTCCCCTTGGCGGCTAATTGCCGAAATCGCCTCTTTGGTTGTGAAAAAGTGGACCCTGGGAATGACATCTGGGGGTGGGTCCGAGTCTGCCCCTCAGCGCGGGCGGAATCTGTGGGTCCGGTCTAGCAAGAGATGAGATTTATCCAGGTCCGGGATGAGGGCCTCGAAGAAGCGTCCCACGTAGTCCGCTAGCTTGTTGTCAGGGACGGAGGTTGGGATGCCCCGAATGCAAAGGTTGTTGCGGCATGCCCTATTTTCAAGGTCCTCATGTTTAAACTCCAGGATCTCGCATTTGTGATGCAGGGCGTCAATGGCTCTTTGCATTTTCCCTGGAGTGGTAGTGTGATCCCGTGAGTGGTCTTCGATTTCTCCAAGCCTCTGTTCGACCTCCGTAACCCTTTGGTCTGTCTGTTCGACTTTGGTGGTGAGTTCTGAGAGGCATGAGCGAAACTCCGACTTAATGTCCGCCATGAAGGCTATCAGGTCCCCTTTGGTAGCGAGGGCTCCCCCGCCCTCCTGCGGTTTCTGTGGGGTAAGTTTGGGGGGCTCTTGCTTCTTGCTTTTATCTAATGCAGTAAGCATGGTGGAAATATCTGCGCCCTTGCTAACCTTTGTTTGCCTGGACATGATGATCGTGTTGGGCGGACTTGGCTGGAAAAGTTGCAGCGGGGACCAAAACTGTGGGAGACGGCACTCAGCCCCCTCCAGGTCCACAGAGTTCAGTGCTTTGTAGGGGTGGGAGGTCGTGTGCTTTCGGCGCCAGCCGCCCAGGAGTGTTGAAGCGTAAGAGTGTGAGTGAGAAGCCGGTGGAGTAGCCGTGATCCCGCAGTAGTCTAGGTCGCTGGCTGGATGAATGGGCCGGGGCGCCCCAGGAAGTACTAGTGCATGGAGGATCTCAGTGGGACCGGATCGAAGCAAGACGACCGATCGGTGCGTGGAGGGAGGGGGTGTGTCGCTGCGGTATGGCCCGCGAGGTTGAGGCTTCTCTGGGTAGCAGGGATTATCTCGTGGCCTCCGTATTTCCCCCCCCCCGTCCTCACCGTATGTCGATCGTTGGGGGGGGTCCGTGATCCCTCTGTCCGCCTCCCGCATGTGACTCCGTAGGGCCACCGGCTGGTGCTGAGCGGGGGGCCGGAATCGAGCTTCAGAGCGGGGGAGGTCTAGGCCCCGGGCCCCGCCAGGCAGCGAGGAAGGAGAAGGCTCCACGCAGCAGCCCCCGAGGAAGCTCTCACGTGCCCTCCGGGCAACCCTGATATGATCCGGCTGGTTCCATGTTGGCGGGTTCGTCTGCTCCTCTTCTTCGGCGCCCCAGAGCCCCGTCACCACCAGATGCGTAATATGTTGCTGAGTTCCGGCGAGGCCGCCATCTTGGTTTCTTTGGATGGTGACGGGGGAGAGATTCGGCCGCTAAGTTCTAGGAGAACGCTCCCGCGTTCGGAGGTCATCTTAGGCCAGGTTGTGCCATATCGGTTCCGATCGCCGTAGATGGCATTGGCGACTGAGATGCTCGATCAGAACCGCCAGAATTTGACGGCCGTGGTGGACATCCCACGGGCGGCCTCAAGGGAGCGACCACATCGATGACGCCCCAAGCCACGCCCCGATGTGTCTTATTTTTACGCTTTGGATTTGGTTGGACGGACAGACTCTTTGGTCCCATTTGCTTTTGGATTGATTTGGATTCTGCTTTCACACATTTTTTAAAAATATTTTGGACATGCAGCTTTTTCTTCATTATTTCCATTATTGTGTGTTTTTTTTCATTCATTTGGTTAATTATTGAATACACATTTATTATATACTTTACTGATGTGGTCTTATCTCTTTTGTTTTGTGCATGTCACAATGTTGATATTTTCACAGTCATGTGTCACCATTGCGTGGGTTTGAGGGACATTGATTCATGGCCATGCTGGTTATGTATTTTCTATCATGACTTTGGAAATTCAATGTGGGGTGTTTGGACTGGGGTGGGATTTGGGTGGTCATGAGGGGCATGGGTCTGGAGTGTGATGACCTGTCGGGGGGGGGACATGACTGGGGGCCTGCTGGCAGGTGCCCCTGACTGCTGGGGGGTGGGGGTGCAGGGGGACATGTGTGGTGGCCTGCTGGCAGGTGCCCCTGACTGCTGGGGGGTGGGGTGCAGGGGGACATGTGTGGGAGCCAGCTGGCAGGTGCCCCTGACTGCTGGGGGGTGGGGTTGCTGGGGGACATGTGTGGGGGCCTGCTGGCAGGTGCCCTGCACTGCTGGGGGGTGGGGGTGGTGGGGGACATGTGTGGGGGCCTGCTGGCAGGTGCACCTGACTGCTGGGGGGTGGGGGTGCTGGGGGACATGTGTGGGGGCCTGCTGGCAGGTGTCCCTGACTGCTGGGGGGTGGGGTGCAGGGGGACATGTGTGGGACATGAGTGGGGGCCTGCTGGCAGGTGCCCCTGACTGCTGGGGGGTGGGGGTGCAGGGGGACATGTGTGGGACATGAGTGGGGGCCTGCTGGCAGGTGCCCCTCACTGCTGGGGTGTGGGGGTGCTGGGAGACATGAGTTGGTGATCATATTGCAACGTGACATGTGGCTTGGCTGGGGGCATGCCCATGGTGGATGGGCTGCCTGCGAAACATTTCCAGGGGTGCAGGGTAGTCCCCTGTGGTGTGGGCTGCCTGCAGGGGACCGTGGCGGGGGTAGAGGGGACACCTGGGGGGACCCACACTGCCAATTCACGTGTAAAACTCCCCATGCACCCCCGAAATACACGTTCCCCGCTCTGAAGCAAAATCGCGTGTGAAACTTCATGCGCAGCCCAGTAATACACGTACCCTACTCCAATCACGTGTGAAACTTCCCGCGCACCCCTGAAATACATGTACCCAGGCCAATCGCGTGTGAGACTTCCCGCGCACCCCTGAAATACACGTACCCAGGCCAATCGCGTGCAACACTTCCCGCGCACCCCTGAAATACACGTACCCAGGCCAATCGCGTGTGAAACTTCCCGCGCACCCCCAAAATACACATACCCAGGCTAATTGCGTGTGAAACTTCCCACGCACCCCCGAAATACACGTACCCAGGCCAATCGCGTGTGAAACTTCCCACGCACCCCCGAAATACACGTACCCAGGCCAATCGCGTGTGAAACTTCCCGCGCACCCCCGAAATACACATACCCAGGCCAATCGCGTGTGAAACTTCCCACGCAGCCCCGAAATATACGTACCCAGGCCAATCGCATGTGAAACTTCCTGCGCACCCCTGAAATACACATACCCAGGCCAATCGCGTGTGAAACATCCCACGCACCCCCGTAATACACGTACCCTGCTGAAATCGCGTGTGAAACTTCCTGCAAACCCCAGTAATACACATACCCCACTCGCACAGGCCCTTTCGCGTGTGAAAATTCACGCGCACCCCAGTAATACACGTTCCCCGCTTGGCGTTTGCTGTTTGGCAGCCCTGTAAACTGGTCCAGGGTTAGCGCAGCCCTTTGCGCTGAATTAGGAATTTTTATGGCTTTTTCTTGCGTGAGGGCGTTCTTGGGGGCGTAACTGGCGCTGCTGCAGGGTCGCTGCACCACTCTGCGCCACGGCTGGTTTTGGAGGCTAAAATCCATGAATACGCTGTGCGCGGAAATCGATTTTAGCGCACGCGGCTGGCGCAGACATTCGCACGCGCACACTGTGCGCCAGCCGCGTGCGCCACTTTTGTGCGAATTTCTATGAATTACCCTGATAATTTTTCTCACCATTCATCTGAACATTAAGCTGTTTGTAACCTTGAAACATATATTAGTTCGGACAATCACAGCATTTGGGTGCAAGGATAAAATGTCTGTGTCATCAGTCATTCTGTTGTGTCTGACATGTAATTATAAGGTTTGCTAATTTCAGCTGAGTCAGGGTAAGGATGGCTGCACATGCTCCGTTCCCAATGCAGGAATGTCCTAAGAGAATTATATATAAGCACTGTAATTTAGAGAAAATAAACCATTAATTCTCGGTATACTGTAGCTGGCAATCATTGATGTTCTGAAATTCGGTATTAGATTGACCGGTAATGCAAAAGGAATGCAAACTTACTTTTATAGTATATTCGTCCTATATAGTACTCAAAATGAAACATTTTTTAATTGTTTTCTTTGAAAAGTAGCTTGTCATATTCATTTATGCATAATAAAGAGCACAGTGTAATGGATGCCATTTGATGGAAGCATATAGAATCTTGTGCAGATGATGCCAATTTATCGCTTTGCTTTCTAACGCAGTTCACCCATTTTTTTCCAGGCATGGCGGCAGCCCTCTTACTGTACCATGGTAATATCCCACGGCTGTTCCAGCGCAATCTGCTCTACAATCAGAAGAGCAAGTGCCGTACCCCAAAGCTAAAGGGAGCTCATTTCAAACAGAATGAGACCAAAGCCAATCAGGCTCTGCAGAAAGGGCAAGCTAAGCGCAAGGAAGAACCTGGACCAAAGGCAGAGTGAGAGTCCATCCTCTTCATACTCAGTCAGCTACAATCCAGAAAAAAACTAAATTCATTGGATCTCCAGGACTGAGATCATTGCATCTGAGGTCTAACTGTCTTGTATGCACTGTGAGACATTTTACAACATAGATTGAGCCTAACTCACTGTTGCTCAATGTAGGCCTGGGACATTATCTTTTTAAGATTTTAGCTCACAATATCATGTTAGTCCAGCAAACACTATTGGGATAGTGGTAGATGTCAAAAGTTTATGAATACATATCCACCATACGGGTGCATCATTCTTCCCCCCTTTTATATGTTTTTGGCATTGTGATTTGCTGACAGGTGGACATTCTCTACGTGCCCTAACTGCAATTGGTTGTCTCTGCTGCCTATTTAATGGGACAAGTCCTACTTCACAGAACACTGTTTGTATTCCCTTTTGTTTTATTGGAAATGTGTGCCTGCTTTGCATCGAGTACTTTAATGACTATCATCATGTGCAAGAATGCAAACATTTCTTCTGTCCTGTAAAGTCAAATAGTTATCCATAACACACACAGTGCTATTGGTGAGCTAGAAAAGCTTTCATTGTTTCCTTTTGATCTTCTGAGCACATAAAGGTCTGGTGTTTTTTTAGATAGAATAACTTTATTCAACATAGACTTAGTGCTCTTGCCAATTAATTCTGGTTGGGAAAACAAATGGGCCGAACCAATATCTGACAGAGTACTTTTCACATTACGTAACCATGGGATGTATTGATCATTTTCTTTAGGCAAACGTCAGTTAAAACTAACCTGTTCAGATCAGTATGTTAGTTGCTCCATATCGAAATCCATAAGTGTGTTGAAGTTGGAGTGAGATTAGTCTAAAAATACAATTCCTGTGCAGTTACTGAGGAAACCCCCAAAATAGTTTTTTTTTAAAGAAACTTTCTTTAAGTAAGTGGAATCTGATCAAAAGCACTGATAGCCCATACTCCAGCTCCACATAGTGCAAGCCCTACAGTTCTAGCCTCATACACCTTATGAGCTGGAACTACCGCCTGACCACTATATGATGAGAATAATCACTGGATGCCCATATTGCTCTGTTTCATTTTATAGTTGGCCAGTCAATAAACTTTATTTAAATAATATGATTTCACAAAAGTAAACACGGACATAAAAAAAATGCAATACACAGAACTACTACTAAAATACAACATTAAAAACATTAATGTTTCTCAAAAATAAGACATTTTCAATCAAACCATTGATAGATGGCCCACTTTCTTACGGGGAATGGAAAACGCCCATTTCTTAGCCTCAATGAATGTTCCAACATTATACAATCTAAAATAGGGAGAATTAACTTTCTTATAAGGTTATTCAAAATAGAACAAAAACATTAAAAATCAGATAAATCTTCCACCGTCGTACCTCACAGCAGCAACAGGTGCTATAGTCTGCGTCTTAATAATAGACCAACTAGCCACTACAGATGATAGTGGTAAATGGTTAGCTCTGAGATCGAATAAAATGCCCCTCCTACGTTGGTTAGAGAACCAGCTTGTGTAGTTATCCAAACCCAATTGTAGACTATGCTCCAAGAAATATTGAATCATGGGCTTTTCAAGCTCACAGCTTGGATGAGCAGATCTTTTCCCAAACTCAACATTTAATTTTGACATAACAGCTGCCACTTCCTCAAAGGGTCTGATAAGTGTGTTACAAAGTCCCATTGAAGACAAGGCCCGCTTTATAAATTGTAACCAAGAACTACAGCTGCTTGCCTCTGAGGTCAGCAAGTCCTTAATAAGCCAATGTGTAAGATGATAATAACATTCCCTAGTACGCTTCAGTCTCCCCCATAGAAGTCAGTGGTTTAAGATTCAAAGTATCCCAGATTTAGCCCCAGCCAGCTTCCAAGTGCAGCAAGTATGTGGAGGCATCACCCGACGCTCCAAACAAGCAGCGCAGAAAGTGATTCTCTTTTTGTTGGATGGGCCTACAGAAGAGTATCCCCAAACCGCAATCCCATAGCTAGCAGTTGGCACGGCTTTGGCAGTATAGATGGAACGAATAGTCTCCAAGGAGCAACCATCCAGATTCTTATTGAATCGCAGGACTGCACAGTTCACTTGTGCAAATGCTGTGCCTGAGACCAAATTATGCTTAATGATAATCCCCAAATAGGAGAATTCTCTCACCCATTAAAGACTCCTGGTAGCTGTAAAAATCTTTGGTAGTTTACCCACACACATCCCAGGGTTTAAGTCCTAAAAATTAAAGTGGGGGTACTTATCAACAAACCCAATGGGATGTGACATAGTCAGAAAATAGCATATCAAGGTGAAATATGCACATTTCATTAAATTGGCTTTGTATAACCACGTAAATTGCACAGGACGAATGGCATTTGCCTTTCATAAAATCAACACACACACTTAACCAGGACAGGATATTATGTTCTAATAGTGTTTTTGAAAACGTTAAAAGGTGTGTATGTTCTGAACTCCAAGAACCAATACAAATGTTTTCCCTGGGACTTGCAGTAACGAAATGGAATATTTCATCTTTAGTTGTTTGTTATTTTTCATCAGGTTATGTAGTGCAGTGGTGAAGTCTCTAGCCTACAAACCTGACGACTGTGGTCTGATCCCTGAGGTCGGCTTTAATTAATAAATTAAAAGAGGACAGGCAATGTTTCTCTTTTAGCTGGGGAGGACTGAGTCCCCCCTCTGAATAAAGTGGGTGGCTTCTGTCCCCCCGCGTGTGCCCTCGACTTGAGCCCTGCACATCACCTTTCATTCAGCAGTATTAAGATTGAAATCACGGGCTGCCAAGAAATCAACAAAGCCAGAAACCAAGAGTTGCAAAGCTTTGGGTGTGTGGGCAAGCAGTACAACATAATCCATGTAACCCAAAGCATAGACATGTCAACCTGCACACCCTGCCATATATGGGGTTATGGCACATAACTTGCCGAATAGAGAATATAAATGATAAACAGGGGGTATACCTCATGTAGATTCAAAGGCTGGGTGGGGACAATTTACCAGTGCGAGACATACGCACCTTCGCAGTCATTTCTGCATGTAAGGATATCAAAATGGCAAGTAAGGGTTTGGGCAGAAATTTCCAAAGCTTCATCTGATTGACGTCATTGAAAGCTGAGGTAAGGTCCATAGAACCCAGATATAATGGAGTACTATGCCTCAAAACAAATATGTCCAAAATCATCCTTAGTCTCAACTCACCTGCTGAAACAGTACTGGGCCTCGGCCTAGATTGTAGTGGACTTAATGCACTCATTAATCTATTATAAATGAGTCTCCTAAACCGCTTTGCTGAAGAGTCAATCGGGGACAAGCACCATGGTCTATTTGAGGTTGCAAGGATATAGATTCCGAAAACCTTACACCAAGGTCATTAAAGTGTTTTACTCTTGTGAGTGGTACCATATCCACATAAAAAGTAGGAACTCTTTCATTCGATCCATGATAAATCTGCACATGGGATTTATTTGTGTTGATTATCATGCCCTTTGAAGTCATAAAATCAATATAAGCATTCAATAGCTTTTGTGGGGCATTGGGGGTCCTGCCTAAAAGTGCCGCATCCTCTGCATATGTTGGACATGCAATACACATAGTTTGTGCCATTGGGACATCTACAGTAGCCTTCTTTAAAAATAAATCTAACTCACACAGATAAATGTTAACACGTAAAAGGGATATTATGCATCCATGACGAGCACTGTTGCAGCTTCACGTGAATGGGTTTCACGGGCTTTATTGCCGTAACAGATAGGAAGTGCCTCACTGGACACTAGATGTAAATAGGGCAGAAGGCAGGAACTCTGCCACGCAGGCTATCGCTCACCACCTCTCTGGCTGTCTGTCCGTTCACCCTCCCAACAGTCGTCCTTAGAATCAAACTCATCTCATGTCTCTCACACCCACATTCCACACATGCACGCAACAGACACCCTTAGGCCTTCCAGAATCTCACCATCACGCTACTCACAAGACCTTAACACACCTGCTCCTTACAAACGCAGTAGCCAGGAGAACAACAGAGTTGCTGAAGGAGGCTCTTATTGAAAAAGTACCCTTAACACTATTGCACAACTGCTAGCACACTATGGCACAACTCCAACACCTCTCTATTTGGTGCCAGAAAAAATACCCACATACAAAAGATAATATTAGTTAACATACATTATAAACCCCTGGCAACACTGACATCAGCAAAAAGACCCATTCACATGATACACCAACAACGATATCAACCCAACCTGCACACTACCAACAACTTCCACGTCCATAAAAACCAAACCTATTAGACCTTTGGGCCCTACAGGAAGCAATATCTTACTAACATTGCACAAGATTCATGTAACAACTCAACGGGTTGCCCAAACAAAACTAAATCTTTCTAGCATCCACTCGCTACAAACTGGATGTAGACGCACAATAGAAATGCTCTGCAAGGGCCAGCTAAATATAGCTGCCAAAACCCCCCAAAATGTGGATAGGGAAAACAACACCCAGCAGATGTTAATTCAAAACTCCTCAGTTAACCTCTCCAAAACAGGTAACGACCCACAACCACCGAGGAAACGATGCACATTCTGCCCGGGGCTGCCACCCCCTGACCTCAGTCCTGCCACCACTGAGCACAACCCAGCTGAAAGTTAGAGCAGCTAACCACAAGCAACCTTTCCTCCTTCCGCCTCGGACTGCTGCTCTGGGACAACAGTCCTGCCACAACCGAGCACTAATCCTCAGAATCCACCACAGAAAACAAAAACAGCAGGCCAACTAGCACCTGCCAAGATGCATTACACAACTGTTCGGCTCTTCAACTCTAATAACCTAAGATGACGTTAGTATGCCCCTATGGCTATTGCCCCCTCAGCGATTTTAGTCACAGCAAGGTCCGCAGCTGGCATCCTTATTCCCCCTTAGCTGACGGACAGTCCAGAATAGGAAATTCCCCAAACAGCCTTTGTGTATCCCGATTAGATTCAGTGGTAGAAGTTCTATACACTCTAAATACTCCCCAATAGTTATCAAGAGTCACAACCACACAAGCTCTTAAGAACACTTGTCCACAATTGAGCCAAAGTAAGTATCAAACAGGCAAACCAGCAAATGGTACTTCAGTTATTTGGAGGTGTTTCCAAAGCAGATGAGATATTGCACACAGTTGAACTAAACACGACATAACAATACCACACAACCCATTACACCTCAAGCAACAGCAGCGAAATAACGCTGCCCTTATTGGGTTTGTTACAACAATAATGGTTGATGCTAGCTGTCATCACAATGTTTATAATGGCTGGAGATCCTTTAAAGAAAAAAAGGGGACCATAGCCATTAGTGCCAACATTTCTTGCAGCATAGCTGTAGTGGTCCTGCAGTTCCTAATAAAATGTTATCACACTAGACAGAGGTGTAATGTTAAAGGACCAGCCGGTGCGCCAAGAACACACACTCGATAAAACTCTAAACACAACAATTGCACTCAACCGAAATGCAAGCTACATCCCCATAGCTATATACAGGGTGAGAAACACAACACCATCACCCATACTGGGACCAAGCAGATCTCAATGGCGGCAGAGGCTGCCAGGCAGACACATGGCATGCACAATACACAAACGTGTACATCTTATAGCTGTAGGATCACGACCTCTTTGAGCTCAACCATTAGGGGTAGTCCAGACATCATTTAAATGAAACGGCAATGCGTTTCCAAAGGCATGTGCATAATGGCGCACACACCAATCAAGCATAAAACAGGTGTGCCAACTGGAGCACACAACACTACATAACTTAGAACAAGTGTACAATGTGAAGCACACAGCACTGAACTGTCATAAATCAATTAAAACATTTCACAGTTACATAGTCCATGAACTGCAATATAACTTGGTTAGTACAGTTATTCTCAGGCTACTATCATTACTCAGTCACACTTACACAACCTACACACTCCCCACATCCTCAATTGTGTGCAGTTCTTTGAATAATGCTATACATTCTGGATCTAATTCCTCCTGAACCATTAGGTGATCTTCAGTGGAGATCTCCAAATGCTTTCTACAAACGAGGCACCGGCCCATATAGATGGTGCACTGTCCATCCTCCTCCGACACACAGTGGACTTTTTGGCATTCATCACACAACCCTTGCAGCCTTTCACAGTACCTCATAAAGTCCGGATCTCGGGGACAGCAACTGAAAAGGTCCCATTCTTCATCTGGGGAATCCTTCTCCTTGGCGCGCTTGCTTGCGGTCTGTTCGGAGCTGTCAGGCTGCTGCACTCCAGCACTGGAGACACCGTGTGAGAGGCCCATGCGGGTAATCAATGGCAGCATGTTGTTGCTCTCCTCCTTCTGCACACAAGGAAATATCATCACACACAGGGGTGACGCCAGACGTGAGATCTGCTCCCCTTCTCTTGTGGTCACCATCACAACGGGGCAAGAGGCCATAGCTGTTTCAGGCATTCTGCAAGCCAGGTATAGGTTGAAAGGGAGGGAGCGAGGTCAGTGGTGCACACCTAGTGACTCTAAACAAAAGACTTAGATAAGTTTTAATAAATCCAGCACATGCTGATTCACGAATTCTTTAGGTGCAGGGAGGAGAAAGGCCTTGGCACAAAGCCTTGTTCAATGAAGAAGACAGTAAGAGGACCCAAGTTTGGGATCCTCCCGTCCCCTGCACACTTACTACATACGTCCTATGGACGTTCAAATATTTAGGTATTCAAGAATCATGTATGATTTAGATAACAATTTGGTCAACAGAGTAAATTGTACAAAGAAGCAATTTCACCTAAAAACAGTAATTTATTATATACAATATGGTTGGATGCGAAGAAAAACACATAATGCAAATGGTGTTGTCCAATAAGTTTTTTTGGCCGACGCGTTTCGAGGATTCCTTCTTCTTCAGATGGGCCTGATTGGACTAGTCATTAAAATTAAATGAAACAGAAAAGGTAAAGTAAGCTAATGTTTATAAAGGACTGATGCAAACATAGTTATAGACACAATAGTCAGAGAAATAGCAATAGAGCTCAAATTGTGGAGGATTGTTAAACAGTATAATAAGCCAATTATGAAGGTACCCAACTTAGTCAGGGGCACAATTAGGTGGAGCCTGTCAAACAAAAAAGGGGGGTTTTATTGAGAGCTATAAGTACCCAAGTACGGGGAATGCAAGGCAATTGGTCAGTGACCGATAAGATACTTCATGGTTAAAGATACTGATAATATCTGGTGATGATTAACCTCTGAAGGGCAACATGCGAGGCTTAATAGGGCTCTTAGGGGTAGTACACACAAGGGTGTGATGATAAAGGTATATGACTCAACGCTGAACGGTAGAATCTTCCCCTGCTCAACACATGGAAGCATCGAGTCGTGAAGGTTAAGCTTCAAAGTCAGATGCTGTCTGGGGGAAAGAAAAAGTCCTGAATGGTAAAAAAGACTGGTTGAAAAGGGAGCTCGGCCATTCATTGGTTTCTCTGGCTCTCATATTATTTGCAGGGTGGAAACCACAGAGTGCACAACTCGTAGCGCAGGAATTTTAAACCACTGCTAATCTTCGTGGAAGTTTCTCCCAGCGATCCCATCACCACCAGTCACAGGAGGACTGCTGTAAAATTCTGATGGCGGTCACAGAGAATTCTTCGATTGGCTTTAGTTGCGTAGGACGCCCTGGTTGGCAGAAACTTGAGGACACCTTCTGCCAATCTCTGCCCCCTGCAGCGGGTCAAGTTCCTTGTTGCCAGTATGTTGCAGTGAGATGAAGGTGCCAGGTAAGTAAATAAGGACACTTGCTCTACGTGAATGGGTTTCACTGGCCTTATTTATTTTTTAACTTTATTTAATACTGGCAGATTAACACAGCGAGAAGGTCACATTTTCATTATGGCAATATAGTGTACATATATGATAAGGGCGCAGATTGAGGCACATTATGCTAGACAAAAGGGTATGGAGGATTGGGGGCGTGGGTGGGTGGGAGGGGGCAAGACATGGGTCATTCAAGCAATGTTTCATTTATCGCGGTCTTTGTCTCCTCCTCCTCGGACATTAGGTATGATATGAGGGGGGCCCATATGTCTTTGGGTCTAGAGGTGGATTGGATCCCTCGAATGTAGGACTCTTCAAAGTCTTGTGTGCTGATTAGGTCCCAAAGCCAGCATTGGTGCATGGGGGGTGTTTGGATTTCCATTTCATAAGAATGTTCCGCTTCGCCACAGCGCCCCTCACTGCGAATAGTCTACAGGTTTTGACAGGTGCCTTCCCGATATCACCTAGTAGGTACTTCGCCGGTGTGACTGGGATGTTTGTATTTAATATGGCATCCACGGTTGTCGCTTCTTCTTTCCAGATTTGTTTAATAGGTGGGCACTCCCAATACATGTGAATAGCTGTTGCGGTGGATGCACCACATTTGGGGCATGCCTGTGGTTTGGAAGGGTAAAACCTAGAGATTTGGTCGGGAGTAATATGCAGGTGGTTTAGGATTTTGAATTAGATAAGTCTGAAATTTGCACTGAGTGAAATAGTTTTTGTATATCTGCAGTAGTTTGTCCACTGTTGCTCATCTATCTGGACGTTCAGGTATTGTTCCCACTTGCTTTTCATTTCATTCCTGGATGGCGTGTTAGACTGAGTTATCCTACAGAGCATAGAGACATTGCCTACGAAGCCCTCCTCCGTCAGAATCTTAGTTAGGAATTTGTGGGTTGGTGGTGCAGTCGGGAAGGACGGCCACGTCTTCTTGCAGCACGCCTTTAGCCGTTGGTGATGTAAAGTTGTGGTTAGACCTTTACCTGCTCTGTTTTGGATCTCTGCGACAGTGAGGAACCGGCCATCAGGGAAGAGATCTCCAACCTTGGCTTATTTTTCTGAGTCCCATGTTGCTTTTATAGTGCGGTCCATTATGGGTTCCAGACCTGGGTAGTCCCATAAGGGTAGGTGTGGCCAGTATGGTATTTCACATCCTACTTTCTTGAGGATCTGTGTCCATGCTCTCACTGTCGATTCCATAGGGTCGGCCAATGTCTTTTCTCTGGGTACCTTCATGCTCTTGAGGTTCAGGGGAGATGCAGCAAATTTTTCTGCATGTATGTGTGCAAATTGGTCAGCGGTGTTGGTCTAGTATTTAGCAAAGTGTGCTTGAGCTGAATAGTAATATAACTGGAAATCCGGGGCTGCCAGGCCTCCAGTGTCGTAGTTCTCGCATAATTTTGACCAGTTTAACCTGGGCGTCTGTCCTCCCCAGATAAAACATGTGGCAAGCTTTTGTAGTGTGTCAAAGAATTTCCTTCGTGGCCAGATCGGGATGCCGTTAAATAGATACAGTAGCTTTGGTACTACTAGCATTTTCAGTAGAGATATGCGGCCATATAGGGACAGTGGCAGCTTGATCCATGCATTAAGTTTGCATTCTAGTTGTGTCAGATATGGGGCAAAGATATTTGCGAACAAAGACTGCTTGCCCGACGCACTTATGATGCCCAGATATCTTGCAGTGGTGGGGGACCAATGTAAGTCGGTCATGGCTGCGGTCTGGATTGTGGACTCGGTCAGAGGGATTTTTTTGGACTTGGTGCGGTTGATTTTGTATCCGGAGTATTTGGTCAAGTTGGCTATGTCTCGTAGCACTGGTACTAGATGAATGTCCGGGTTCCTAATGTATAGCATTGTGTCATCTGCATAGAGCGAGATGAATTGCAGAGTGCCCATTATATGAATCCCCCTCCATGCATGCTTATATTGTAGGTATGCTGCCATTCCCTCTATTGTTAGCGCAAACATTAAAAGAGAGAGTGGGAAGCCTTGCCTAGTGCCTCTCTGTAGTATAAAGCTGGATGATATCGTTTTATTAGTACATACCCTGGCTGTGGGATTATGAAACAGTAGTTTTATGAATCGGAGGAAACCTGAGCCAAACCCCATTTTCCCAAGGATTGCGTACATGAATTTCTATGAGATGGAATCAAACGCTTTCACTGCGTCTAATGTAACTGTCACCGTTTGTGCACGGTGGTCCATTTGGGATGTAATGGCAAAGAAATGTCTAAGGTTCAGAGCAGTGGAACATCCAGGAATAAACCCATTCTGGTCTGGTGTACCAGTTTAGTCATATATGGGTTTAATTTGTTGGTTATGGCCTTAGCGAAAATTTTAGTATCAAAGTTGATGAGGGACAACGGTCTGTATGAGGAAGGAGAGTGTGTGGGTTTGTGCGGTTTTAGTAAAACTGTGATGATGGCTTCTCTCATTGATGGCGGGAGTGTACCGTTTTCCAGGGCTTCTTCCCATACTTCTAGGAGCTGTGGGGCAAGATCGTCAGTAAGGATTTTGTAGAGATCTGCAGGTAGGCCGTCCGATCCTGGTGCCCTTCCCGCCTTGAGGTCCTTAATCGCTTGTTGTATGTCTTCTAGGGTGAAGGATAGATCTATAGTGCCACTTTCTTCTCGGGTGAGCATGGGGAGTGGGAGGAGTCCAAATACTCATGCAGCTCCTCTGTTGTCACCTGGTCTGAATTTGTGTAGAGCTTGATGTAGAATTCTCAGAACACCTAGTTCATCTACAGGTGGTCAACATTCGTTGCGCCCCGTTCGTCCGTAATGCTGGTGATCAGTCTATGACCCTGTTCAGTCCTGATGAGGTTGGACAGCAGCTTGTCGGATTTGTTGCCCTCGCCATATTTCCTGGCTCTGATTGGTTGCGACGTATACCACACTTCTCGTTCCGCTAATGTTGTGAATCTGTCCAAAGAATCCTGTAGTATGGCTAGTGTCCAGGCTTCTGGGGTTTTGGTGTATGCTGCCTCTGTGTCTTTAATATGGTCTTCGGCTAGGGTTAGTTGGGTACGTATGTCTCTCAGTGTGCCATGAACCTTGGAGATCAGGTGTCCTATTAGCCACACTTTAAAGGTCTCCCAGATTGTGTGGTGTGATTTAACTGAGCCCTGGTTATGGTCGAAGAAGTCATTCACCTCGATTCACAGTGGTATGTGGAGCGAGCCATCTTGCAGGAGGTCAGGGGGCATTCTCCATAGGCAGTGTTCCGGTGTGGGTGAACCAATCTGGATCTCAAGTACCACTGGAGAGTGATCCGAAAGTGTTCTGGGCAATATAGTGCATTCCTTCAGGTCCGGGGTGCTGATTGCAGAGCAGAGCCCCAATAGTCAATTCTGGAGCTCGACCCATGAACATACGAATGGAATGTATAGTCTCTGTCGACGGGATGGAATTCTCTCCAGGCATCGGCGAGTGGCAGGGAGGACATGGCCTGTTTTATGGTGAGTGCTGCTTTCGAGTTCGTCCGTTGAGCCGTGGATGTCCTATCGAGGGAGGGGTCGAGGATGGTGTTGAAGTCTCCGCCCCATATCACTGTAGTTTCTTCAGCTGGGGATATTAAAGACACAATCTGCTGATAGAATTCAGGTGAGTCAATGTTGGGTCCGTAAGTGTTTATGATTGTTTCTTGTCCGTGTAGTGTGCCCCATATTATTATAAATCTGCCATTTGGGTCTATTGTAGTTTTTTGCACCAGGAATCCAAGTCTGCGGTGGACCAACGTCAGGACCCCACGAGACTGTGACAAGTAATTTGTCGTGAATACCTGTGGGCCCCAGGATCGACAAATTGAATTAGACATATGCTCTGTGGTGTGCGTTTCTTGTAGTAGTAGAATATCAATCCTGTGTCTGTTGACATATGCACCAATGTTCCTGGCCTTGATTGGATTAAGGAGTCCCCTCACATTCCAGGATAGAAGTCTGGTGCCCCTAGTTACTTGTTGAGGTGCCATTTGTAGTATTTTAGTATTGTGTCTTTTATGACCACAGTATTACAGTATTGTGTAGATCTACTTCCCTTCGTAGCAGTGGCAGGTTTTTCTTATTATTGTACCAACGTTCAGTAACTATGCAAACTGTTCCGCGGTGCCTCTTATTATGGAACTTTGTTCTACACAGGCAACTGGCCTGTTTTCACCCTAACCCCCACCCTCACCTTCCCCCCAATCGGGCGGTGTATCCCAAAAAACCATATGCAACTTTGCAAGAGTAACTTCAAACAGAAATAAAGGAGGGGGGCCTGAATGGACCTGCCCCATTGTAGGACTGCAGCTTCCATGGTCATGTGGATCAGTGTGCTGTTATTTCTGCAGGTGCGTGTGATATGGGCCTTGTTTCGTTTCCGGTTTATTTGCTGGGAGTGTGGCTTTCAGGTCTCGTTTGGTATGTGCGGAATATGGCGTTCAATGAATGCCATGGCGTCTTCTGGTGACTCAAACAACTGTGTCTTGCCTGTGTGTTGAATTCGGAGCCTGCCGGGGAACAGCATTGCATATACTATGGTTGAACCGTTTGTATCCCTGTTGAAAAATCTGGGTATATGTGAACACGGTTAGATTCGAAGGATAGGGGTCCTTGCTCTCGTGCCAGGTCTCTGTAGTTAAGTATTCTAGCTATAATTGTTTGTGGTGGTGCCCCAGGTTTGGGTAAGGGGTTTGGCACCCTGTGCGCTCTTTCCACAAGCAATTGTTTTGAGAATTGTGCATCTGGGAATAGAGAGTGGAGCATGTCTTCCAGAAAGTGTTCCATGGGCACATTAGTTTTGCTTTCCGCTACCCCAACCACCCTTATATTATTGCGTCTAGATCGGGATTCTAAATCCTCGCATTTGTTCTGGAGTATTTTGATGTCTTTTTGGATCTGATCAATAGTTTTACTTTGAGTGGCTGATGTGTCTTCCAGGTTAGAGACCCGGTCTTCTGCCTCCGAGACTCTGGCGTTAACTTTCTTAATGTCAGTTCGGATAAAGGCGATGTTGTCGCCGATGTCGTCTAGTTTAGCGTTGATTGCTGCAAACCCTGTCTCCATGGCAGCCATGTACAGAGCCATACTCTGTGCTGGAGGGGCAGGCAAGGGGTTGTTGGAGGATTCAGTGGGTTCTGCGTTGTGGTCTTGGTTGGGAGAGTTGGCAAACGCGTCCATGGGACCCCTCTTCTTATCTTTGATTTTGGCGCCCTCGGCCATGGTTGTGTACTGGTTATAGTATAGTGTTGTCTCCAGATCAGGGGGTTAATGAGTACTGGCAGAGGGAAGCTGACACCCTGTCTGTAGTGTTTGGTGCTTGGGTACAACGTCAGGAAGGCAGTCTCAGCATCAGCTCCTCAATGATCCAGTGTGTCTCAGTATGCAGCGGGAGTTTATGAGAGGACTGTGTGTTTCAGATTCCTGTGCCGAGTATTGCTGATCTGCTTACTAGTTGTTGAGGGGTTTGGATGGAGAAAGTATAGCGCGTTACACGTCCCAACTGGTGGTGCGTTGGTTATGCCTGTTCATGAGACCCCTGAGTATTGGACTGGATATGGTTACAGTTCATAAGATGCAAGCTTGATCCGTCGTGGATAGTGACCCAGGAGGCGCGCCCCGCCAGTCGGCGGAGCGGGTAGGTTGGGGAGTGGTGGGGCCTCGGCACGTTCCATCAGGGGGAACAGTGTTGTTCTCTTGTCCCCCCCACGTACCTTGATGGCTGCAGTTGACCTCGGCTTTATCCTGGAGAAGCTCCGACATCGGGGAGCAAGGCGCTCTGAGGACCTGTCCTAGTCGTGCCGTAGATCTGGGTATCGTTCACCTGCGTGGGAGGGGGGCGGTCTGGTCTACGGCACACTCACTTCAGTTAGTTTTGGCAGCGTTCTTGCCCCTCGTAGGCACGGGTCGAGTGGCAGCGGTCAGGATCCGTGTGATGCTGCCCGCTCAGTGTTCCTCCACTGGGGCCACACTCGAGTCCCTTCTGCAGTATGTTTTCGGCGCGAAGGCACGCAGCCGTTAGGTGAAGTGTCTCATACTCCCGACAACGTCTCTCGGGAACGGAGGGTCGGGTGCTCTCCAGACTGGCTCAGGTTGTGCTAGGGATGGTCAGACACAGTCCCACATGTATAGCACTGTCAGCAGCAGCGCTGTTCCGCAGGATATCGAAGCCAGGATATATTTTGCTGCGGAGCTCACGGGTCAGGCAGCCATCTTATTCGGTGCATCACAGCGCCCCCTTCCCTGGCTTTATTGTCGCACAGAGATAGCAAGTGTCTCGTAGGACACTAGATGTAAATAGGGTAGGAGGCCAGCACTCCACAACCCAGGCTTTTGCTCACTCCCTCTCTGTTCACCCTCCAACAGTCGTCCTTGGAATCTCATAACTCATCCTATATCTCACGTGGCCGCATTCCACATACGCACGCGACAGACGCCCTCATGCCTTCCAGAATCTCACCATCACGGGACACACAAGACCCACGACAAACACCTTAATTAGTAGAGAATGTGTTTGTGCATTCACCTTCAATACCACACACAGCAAAAACATCCGTACCTGAATAAAGTCAAAATACTCAAAAGCTCCAGGTCAAAACCCAAAACCAGATTCTGTCCACTTTGCCAAACGCCTTGGATAAATTCATGAAAGCAAGATACACCGGCCCATTTTTGTTATTTTAATTGAATACTTCATAAGCATAGATGCCACACACTGTCCTGCAAGAGGGCAAGTGTCTGCCATCTGCATGGCGAGGCCAGAATGGTGTAAGCATTGACTCATGGATTGAGACACATAACCCTAGCTAATTGGCAAGGCCCTACAAGGTAGACAGGCATTCAAAGTCGTGCACCATATTGTATTGGCTATTAATAATGATGTATGTGTCTATAAATCCCCATTCATAATATCTCTTATTCGTTTATTTAAAAACAAGCTCCAACAAACTGAAGATGGTCTCCTGCATAACAGTTTTCTAAGGGGGTCATCTCTATTAAAGAAGAAAAACAATTCCCATCCTTGTAATGTTTACACATATAAGGACATTGCATAGGACAAGACTGGGGGAACTGGCACACAGGATGGTACACTCCAGGCATGGAGGAGGCAGTGGCAAAAAAGGGTTTATCAAAAATGTTTACATTGCTCCGCTTAGCCTGTCTGTTCTGTACTGTATAGTTTCCCCTCTTCACCACTTTCCACTTCTGTATATATATATATATATATATATATATATATATATATGTATATATATTTTTTTTTGTGGAAGGTATAGGTATTTCAAATACAGCAACCATTTCTTCTGTGTGGGTAAAGCAATGGCCATAGAAGAGGAGGTAGAGGTGGATAACAGAGAATGAAAGCAAGGCAGCACATCTCCAACAGTTAATTGAGCATGCAATGACTGAATCTAAATGAAATCAATTGCAACTAGCTTTCTTGAAAACTGATGTCTCTGATCTTGCTGAGGCTTATGAATGCAACATCACTAAAGGCTCTGTCTTTTTTGATCTACCAGGACATTGGCATAAGTGGCATACGCCTACCGTTCTGCCCACCATACCATCCAGCCATGGGGACGACAGTGACATGCACCACACCGATTGGTTAGTGTAAGCTTCTGGGGATGACCATCTATGAAATTAAATGATAGGTTATTTATAACGCGCTTAATACCCAGAGGTTTCTAAGCGCGGACCCGTTTTTCTCTGCGTCGTCTTGCTTCCAAGGCTAGCACGTTGCCACTGAGCTTTGACCGTCCGCGACCTAGGCGTTCTGCTGACACCAATGTCTGCTCATTCACTTACTTAAAAGACAATAGATCTGACATATCTACCCTTTTCTGAGATTAGCTGGAAGTGGTGACCTGTCTCCATCTGCGAGTGCGCCCCAATTCTTGAACGCTGCAGAGAGTCGGTCTGTGTGTGTGCGTGTACTCCACTACTTGTGCCAGAGAAACTGAACCCTAGCTTGAGGTACAAAGTTTGCATACTCTTTGACTAAAGACTCATGTGACTTCCAGCTGTCTAACAGAGGCCTTGACATAAAATCTGCTGCATTCAATTATTTTCCTGGTTTGTGAATTATTTTGAAATGTTCTTTCTGTAGTTGGGGCCCGGCCATTCAGTTTTTCGAGCCATGTCGCAGTTTGCGTTTCCATATGTTGGGATCAGTGCTTGGAGGTCCAGCACCTGTGATAGTGCTGCCATGCCCTTACCACATCCAATCTCTACATCTCTTACTAAGGACCTGATTCACAGATCATTTTCCAATGGGATTGCGCCATTATAAAATGAAAACTGTGAATCGGGGCCTAAGGATATTTGCTCTCTTGGCATCATCGTTTACCACATGTTTCACTGGATCTCTCCCCAGCTTGTGGTGTGCCAGTCCATCCATCCCTTAGATCAACAGGTCTAGCATGCAAAGGGAGCCTCAAGCTTGGTGATGGTTTGAAGTATGACGTGTTCTGGAAATCTGTTTTGAATTTCTCAAATGCTTGTGCACACATTTTACCAACCACACACACAGTAAACATGGTTTAGTCAGTTCCCTTAGTGGGCAGCTGGTCGTTGAAAATCCCTTGATGTATCTACTGTAGTAACTATCTATTTCCAAAAACAAACATATGACATCGGAGAGGGAAGGTGTTCTTGCAATGGCTGTCACTTTGTTGAGGCCTGGTTAACTCCCACGGCTTCAGAAGATGGGCCCAGAGAACGTGAGCTCAGTATTGGTAAAAGTAGACTTTTCTTTATTTGCCCTGCTGGATTGGCCACTTCGCAGACATCGTCCAGGACACTGTGATGATGTTCCAGTATGTCCCCAAAAACAAGTCTGCAAGACACACATGATGACATGTAGAGGTCCCTGCCTTTTTAAATCAATCATGCCTGCTGTGTGATGTGTGTAAAATGCTTATTCATTGACCCAGTGATAATTACATGGGGTGTGTTTATATTACTTGGACGTCTATCTATGTGTGGCTACCGGTTGAGCGAATGGACCTATTGCGATTTCATGTTTGAATATTTACTTGGAACACTTCTTAGCCCCAGTGCTATAGGGATTTTGGCACCATGGACAGAGACACATTTGTAGCCCCCTAAGAAATTAAAGGGTTCGTAATATCTGCTTGCCCCAACACCTCTTTTTTGCAATTACACCCCAAAGCTTTATATGGCTGCCATGATAATGATAAAAATAAGCATGCATGCCCCCTGGAAGTCTCCAGCGTGCTGGAATCAAAAAGATAAATACATTAAATTTCATGGTCAAAAGAGCAGTCCATGGTGCGGGCACTTGTGTTCTAGTAGTCCCATTCCATGCATTCTAGCATCACAGGCACACAAAGCTTCCCTCTAGACAAATTCCTCTGTTCTCGACACAGAAAGCCCATAAACGGGCCTGCACAGAGAGCTCAGAGTACGTCCGGTCTGCATGCATCCATATAACATCAAAGCTCTCTTTCGCTATCCCTCTCTCCTCCCCTCCCCCACCCCCCAATCTCTTTCACATCCACCAGAGAGCCTGGAAACCACGCAAATTGCAACAGTGTGTAGTATACATCCCTGTAAAAACCTGGGTACAAAGCATATTTTAACATTAGGCTCCACAAGGAGGTATTGTAAATGCAGGAAATAGATCAAGAGCTGTAGGAAAAAGGCACACATGCTCCAGAACTCGGATGAGCAGCCTCGCAGAATGTAAAAGGGCTCAAGCTTGGATAAAGGAGACACACTGGAAGCAACAAGGAAGGTATACATAGCACAGCATAAATAGTGGATTCAGAGGCATAGAGAGGGTAGGGCCTGAGCGGGCAAGGCCCACCCAAAATCGGTAAATGCCCACTCAGCAGCACTGTGTGGGCATTTTCATGTGTTTTTTAAAAAAATGTATTTGAATTTATAAAGTGCCCAGCGGCCCGGAGGCATCGTGGCGCTGTTACATCAAGTTACTTAGTACAGTAGGACAGGTAATACATAAGTAGTGAAGAGGATGGCACATGTTCAGTGACAGTGTTGAGAAAGAGTTCCAAGGGTAACAGTGGAACAGAGTGGAGAAAGTACATTTGTAAAAGGTGTTTTTTAAATAACGTTGTTTTTAGAAGCTTTCTGAACACTGTGAGAGATTCTTCGCTTCTTAATTTGAGAGGTAGTGCGTTCCAGCTATTGGGGATAATACTTCAAAGCTGGTGCCGCCAGCTTTAGCTCTGTTGAACGCTGGGATCGATAGTAGGTGGGAGTATTGGTCACGTTTAGGTCTGTGGGCTGGAGTCTGGTGTATTCTGTCTACTAGGTAGCCTGGGGTGGTCTTGGCGAGGCACTTGTGTATGATGGTGAGGGCTTTGAATGTTATGCGTTCTCTGATTGGGACCCAGTGGACGTCCTTTCTTGCCTGGGAGAAGTGCTCTCTCTTGGGGATGCTGAGGGCGGCTCTCAGGGCGTTGTTTTGTGCAATCTGTAGTCTGTTAATGTTATTGGCAGAAGTGCATGTGAGAAGGCTGTTACAGTGGTCAAGTTTTGCTCCAATTACAGTAGTCAAGTTTTGCTCCAATTGTGGCTCTCGCAATGTTAAGGAGATTACTTGTAGAAAGGTGGGGTTTTACTGCATTTATAATTTTTGTGGTGAGGGCAGCGGCGGATGAGATGGCGCTGACTTGCCTGTCCATAGTTAGGGTAGAGTCGAGGTAAACCCCAAGGGTTTTCACTGATGTGGAGGCTGTAATGTTAATGTCACTGCAGTGGGCGCAGCTACATTAGCTTCAGGCCCCACTTGTTAGACAATCCTGGCTACGCCTCTGAGTGGATGCAGATTAAAAGTTACCAGGAAGGTGTATATATCAGAACATTGAATGGGCTTAGTAGATGGCAGTGTTTTTCAAGCAGTGTTGTCATTAGTATACAAAGAAACAAATGACTTTGTGGAATGCATCATATCAATGCTCACTAGTATTCTATATAAAGCAACACCATAGTCAGTTAAATCATTAGTGAATCTTTTTTGAAGAGCATACCATGAGAACTAAATCGCTCTTAGCGGCTGATAATTTTGAAATAATCAGAGGCTGCAATTTTGACAGGTAGTACACCATGAGAACAAATGAGTTGCCCAGGTTCACTGTGACAAATTGACTTCTGTACAAGTATAAGTAGAGGCTAAAGCGCCCACTCAGCCCTCACACTACTACATGCCAAGAGCCAACACAGCAATAAAGGTAAAACAGACACAGTCAAGAGATATACCTCCTTCACCTTTTGTGGTAAAGGGGGCAGAGGGAAGGCTATACTCTTAAGAGGGGTGTCAATGTGATTTAGCAGTGACCCAAAAACCAGAGTATCACAGCTCAGAATGTCCAATCAAGGTCCTAATTAATTATTAAGAAAATATATATAATTTATAATTTAATTAAACACACCATCTGCAAGAAAACAACACAAATAAATTGTACAAAAACCCACCCCGGTGGAAAGGACAGAAGAGATGCAATAATAGAGAGAATGCATCACTCTGGGCAAGAATAAACGGGTGAGAAGGCAATTTCAGTGACCACAATGTTCTTTGTAAAAGGATATGTCTTGGGAAAAAGGTGCACAGGTGACCTAACCAGTCTCTAGGGCCCAGAATGGTCCAAGGGGGCAGTTATGGGTCAATAGTACCTTCTTGGCGGTTCGACTATGGTGAACCAGGTTGCTCAAGGGCTGTTTGTGCAGTTTGAGACTGTTCAAATACAGCAGTTGCGGTGTCCTAGATGGGAAGCGGAGTTGAGCAGGGGTTGAAAAGAGTTTGTTGCAGTTCGAAAGGCGATGCAGGGAGAGGATTGGGTGCTGTGAGTTCCACTCAGGGGTCTCTGGGACAGGTTCAGACCTTGCTCTCTGGTTCCCAGGGGTCCTTCGCCAAGTTGAGGTCCTGACAGCAGTGTGATTGACAGAGAGGCAGGTCTTGTTCCAGCAGCAGGTTCACCCCCAATGGGTAGGGATCAAAGCTCGCCTCTGCCTTGGATGCTCAGTCTTCCCCTCACTACTGGAGCACTCTGGAAAGTCAAATCTCCCAACAGAGGTCCAATGAAATAGTCCTTCCTGGATTGGAGTCCAAAAGGTGATTTGAAGTACTGGTAGGAGATCCCTTTTTTTAATTGCAAACAAGCCTGTAGGTGGTTGGACTAAAGCTAGCCTGCTTTAGGGGTTCAATCCCTACACTTGAAAGAAGTGGATATTGCCCCTTTGACATCACACCCAAAGTGCTTTGATCTGGAGGAAGTGGAGGGGCAGGAAGGCGAAAGAGGGGTAGATAGAAAAAAGATGGTGGAAGTCTTCCTCCACTGTACAGAGCCCCTCTGTCTACACTAACGCCACCCCTTCCTTTCTCACTAGGATCAAAGTCCTTTAGAAATGCAGCACCCTGGTGTGAGGCTACTCCCTTTGAATGGGTGTGCTCCTTTGATGCCTGGGCCCAAGCCAGCTTCCTGTAGAGTGGCCGTCTCTGGGGGAGGGTGTTACCTACCCTCACAAAGAGATCAAAGAATAGGTCTGTCCATTCAAGTCCCTGAACTGTCAGTTGGCAGGGCCAGCCTGTCTGGCTAGAACACATTACATTCCACAGGTGAGCTGGCTCACAGGCGAAGGCACATGTGTGCTATCAATGTGGATGTGGCTGCAATGATCATGAGTAATGATATGCACCATGCCTTAACTTAGGCATAGCTTATATTTAGAGTTTAATTTGTCACCATCATGGGCTATATATGAACATCATCGATTTGGTAAAGGGGTGTATATCTTAAATGCAGCCCTTGCACTGAAGAGACGTGGCTGTCAAATGAGCGACTGTGACCTCTGAATCTGCCCTGTGCCACTGATAGAGCAGGCACTGCAGATCATATTCATGCAGCCGGGCACAAATCAACACTATGCTTTTGGCATGGAGTTTTTGAAAGGGGAATATGATCAGCAAATTACCCTTTCAGAGATAGAATTACTCGCTTCATTTTAGTAATCCGTAAAAATAAAAAAAAGCTGGGGCTTTCATACTCTTTTAGAAAGCAATTCCTCCCATTCACACAATTTGGTTAAGAGGTGAAGCCGGGATTTGAGCTCAGTCTGCAATGTCTGCACTTAACTACACTAATTTCCAGTTCTTATGTTATAGCAAGGTGCAATTATTTGTGAATGCTTGACTTTTATGAAGTAAAATAATACTCTGTGTTTTAGAGTGGACTTGGAAAGTACACAAATATCATAATGTCCTAGCAGTATAATATCAAAAAACTACTTTACATAAACAGTGTATGCAAAAGAGAGTGATTCTAGCTAAACTTTCTTTGTATCAAGGGAAGTATGCAAGTACTAGACTACCAATTGATGCAAGCCTAAAATATGTCATCTGGCTTTTACTATTATATTTTAAAGCTTTTAATACACCCAACACGCAGACTTGCAGATTGTTATTCATGATGTGCAGAAGAACTTTGACATTGTACATAAAAGCAACATTTTTGTATCAAAAAAATACAATTCAAAATAACCTTGGCAGAGGCCAGAGCTATTTGGTTTTCTCTCTTCCGTCTAGAACCCCACACAAGTGGTCAACATGTAAAGGCAGAGAGCACATGAGCTAAGCAATGTCACCAAAACTTGTGATTCTGCAAACTAGTATAGAGAACACAGCACAGTAGTAGACAAGAAGATGAAATGATTTGTCCAGGATCACTGTATCATTCGGTGGCAAAGCTGGAATATGAGCCTCAACACTTTAGGTATCCAAATTTGAGACTGTGGAACCAATCACCTCTCCCAACTAACACGTTATGCTCTTCATTGGAGGTGGATGTCAGTTTTTACAACCCGTGTTTAGAGGAACCAAGCTCTAGACCTGCATCTTACTGATACTATGTCAGAGGGGGGGAAGGCTGATTTGGACTAGCCAGAATTCGGTACTGTTATGAGGCATCTGAACACAGATCCCCGAAACATGGGCGTAACACACTGAGCTATCTTTGGACCCATAGTAGCACTCAAACCTAGTAATATGCATTTAAAATTTAGTTATCACACATCAATATCTTCCCCACAGAAAGGTGAAAATACTACATGAGTTTTGCTACAGTGAAAGTACAAACTGTATGTACTACAGCGAACACAGAGCATGTTACAGGATTAATTGATCTGAATGACTTGCCAACGGTCAGGCATCAGACTCTGGATGTCAGCAGTCCACCATATAGCATCAACACCATTGTAAAAAATTGAAACTGACTTCTTTGATTAAGGCAGCCATATGGGAGCCCATCTGAAGGTGGGCTCCCTGGGCAAATGCCCCTTACCCTCAAATAAAGACATCTCTGCTTTGCAGCCCCTGTCCTATACCTGTGGCAATGTTGTATGCAATACGGCATCCTGGGACAGATTACATCATTTGGGCCTTTGGGCTCACGTCTACATGGGAGCCCCGTCTCCAGCCCACCCTTCACAGTGTAGTTCCTTCCCCAGCGCAATAATGATTCCAATTTGCTCATACTATGGCAAAACTTTCAAAACCCTAATGAGAACTTTGGTGCTGAGGTGGGAGTTGGGGGGGCTTTGTTAAAGCCCTCGCAGGACAAAGCCATGGTGGTGTGCAATGCAGGTACGCAGGAGACGCTGCCCAATGACACGTAGCACGCAACACAACTTGCTACGCACCCGAGCCTTTAAGAACCGAGGATCGGACCCTCTGTGGCAGAGCCCCCGCAGTGCAAGGCCGCAGTGTTGTGCAACTAATGTACGCAGGAGACGCTGCCCGGCGACACGTAGCATCCCACACAACCTTCCACGTGCCCAAGCCTTTAAGAACCGAGTATCAGACCCTCTGCGACAAAGCCCTCACAGTACAAGGCTGCGGTGTTGTGTGGCGCAGGTGTTTGACGGCGATGGGTTGACGGCGCAGTTTGCGAGCATGGACAATTTCACCCTCCATCTGCGTCCGCAAGGTAAGAAGGTGCAGAGTGGGAGAGTAGCATTTGCTGCATTCCACGCAACTCTCCTTGACCTTTAGCATCTGCCCATTCGCCCTCTTCTACAGGCTCATCCCTCTTGCTTCCTCCACCTGCGCATCCACCCTTCTCCTTACGAACTTAAATCCTGCTGCCCCCACCTGCACACCCGTCACCTCTCTCTTTCCCCACTTGCCTTCCTTCGCAACTTAGGACCAGCTCCCCCCATTCTCACGCCACGTGTGTTCCCTCGCACCTTAGCCACCCCGTCTTTGGGCCTTGTGCGTTCCCCTTAACCTAGGCCCTGCTCCCCCTGTTCTTTGTGCCACAAGCACTCCCTCACAACTTAGGCCCTGCTCCCCTGTCTTCACGCCATGTGTGTTCACACGCTACCCTGTCTCTCTCCCCTGACCTAGCAATCCCTTCTCTGTGATGCTCCCCACGCCATGTGTGTTCACACGCTACCCTGTCTCTCTCCCCTGACCTAGCGATCCCTTCTCTGTGATACTCCCCACGCAACTACCCCTGCTCCCCTGGCCTAGCACTTCCCTCTCTGCGTTGCGCCCCACGCAACTTGTCCCTGCTCCTCTGGCCTAGCACATCCCTCTCTGCATTGCACCCCATACAACTTGTGCCCACTCCGCTGACCTAGCGCATCCTTCTCAGCATTGTTCCCACGCAACCTAGTCCCTCTTCCCTCCTCTCGTTCCTCTTCAGGCTCCCTTGAGCCGCGACCAGTGTATTGTTCCCTGTTTGTTTCTCTTCATTCCACGCTCCTTCGTCCTGTGATCTTTGTATTGTCATTCCTCTTGTATTGTCATTGCCTACATTTTTCCTCTTACTTCCAGGTCTCCTTGATTAACAGTGTTTGCCTATTTTGTTTGTAGTGTTACCATTGTATTGTTTACGTGCTGCATCGTGTGAATTTTTCTTCTTCCCCTCTAGGTCCCCTAGGACTACCAGCCGTGTATTCTGTTTTGTACTTGCATTCCCACGCCCTTGAAGTGCCATTGTAGTGTTCATTTGTCGCTTGCATTGTTTTCTTCACTCACGCTAGGGCCCTGCAAGGTTCCAGCGTTCTTGTTCTGTGGTATACTTACTGTTGCCCCCTGTATTGTGTGTGACTCCATGTGTGCCTCCCTCCTGTTTGTGTGACTCCCTCCCCCTCCTGCTTGGGCTGCCCCCACCAACCTCTTACTCTCCGCCCGCACCCTCTATGATGCGCTATCCCTCTCACTAAGTCTGGTAGGAAGAAGCTCAAAAGGGACATCCTGGTCTCCGAACTGGGCCTCCCTATCACTGATACCAACACCAGTGCCTCCTCCAGACAGACCCTCACTGTCTCCATGCCAATGGACTCCACACATGGTCTCTGTTCTCTCTTCTTTTTCCTCCTCTCCCATTAATGGTAGCACCTGGTGGGAGGCTCTCCTGACCCCCTTACACTTCCCCAAGACCATCATTAATGTCTACTTAAATGGCACATCTTAGTCCAGGGCCCTCAGGCCAATCGCCTCCTCTTTGATAGACAATTCCTGTATCTTATCAACTTCTTTCCTTCTCCTGCTACTCCTACCTACCCCTCTCTGGCTCCACTGCCACCTCCTTCCTCTGCCAACTCTCTGGCACCCTCTGGTGCTTCTTTGGCTGCTCTGCCTTCTCCTTCCTCTGCCACCCCTCCGGCACCCTCTTCTTCCACTCTGCCATCTCCTCCTTCCTCCTCTGCCCATTCTCTGGCCCCTCTAACACTTCCGCAGGGTGCATCTCATGCCTGTACTCCTCCACAGAAGTCTTGCAAAGGTGGCAATCTGCTCCACATTGCTACTCTTAACTCTCGCTCTGCTGTCAAACACTCCTCAGACATCTGCTGTCTCCTCGAAGAGCTTGATTTGTATGTACTCTGTCTCACCGAGACTTGGTTCACGGCCAGTTCTGTCATGGGTTTTGACACTCTACTCCCTGTTGGCTACAAGATCCTCTCCGAACCCAGAACCAACCGTCCTGGAGGGGGAGTAGCCCTGATCTTCCTGGAATGGATCCCTGCTTCTGTCATTCCTACACAGGCCTACTCCTCCTTTGAATGCCTGGTCTGCAGGCTCCCTATCTCTCCTGGCCTCTCTCTCTCACTGTAGCCACCATCTACAGGCCACCTGTCCAGGTCGTACCCTCTTCCTCTCCGAGTGGACTCACCTCTCCTCCTCCCTCCTTGCCTCTACCTCTCAACATCTCCTCTGAGACCTCAGCATCCACGTTGATGCTTCTAGCCCCTCCTCTGGTCTCTTTTGCAACCTCTGCCTCTCTATCTCTCTCTCTCCCTCTCTCTAATCTTCCCTCTTGCCCGACTCACTCTGCAGGGCACACCGTGGATGTTCTGATATTGTCAGCCCCCCTCCTCCCCTGGAATCCTCTCACCACTCCTCTCTCTTGGACTGACCACTTTCTTCTCTCCTTTTACCTGTCGCTCTCTGCCCCTCAGGCTAAGCTGACCCCAGCACTGCCACCCACCGTCTCGGTCATCCGGCCCATGAAGCGTTTGTCAGTGGAGGCTTTCGCCGCTACTTTCTCAGCTCCTCCTAGACCTTTGGCTGACTCACACTCTGACACATCCCTCTCCAACCTTCATCTCTCAATCTCTAACACTCTGTCATGAGGATCCGTTTGAAGCCTGCATCCAAGTGCAACTCTTGGTACGATTCCGACCTCGCCACCCTTAAGTGCTGAGAGGAAGTGGACGGTATCAGGCTCATCCTCTAACAAACTGGCCTGCTGCCTGCTCCAACAGCAATACAGACTCTCTGTCTTTTCTAAGTAGAGAGCATACATCCAAGCCCACGTCTCGGGGGCCTCTAACAACTCAGCCAAATGTTTCAAAATCTGCAAGGAGCTGGCATCACAGCCTTCCAGGATTGCCTGCTGCAGTATCCACCTCTCTTGTTCCGTCTCAGGCCCTTTTCATGGCTCTGGCACACATTTCACCACTAAAACGTAGGACATCCTGTCCCCTCTCTCCTCCTCCTCCCCCTCTTCCTCTACCATTCCAGGGCCCTCTCCGGCCGTAACCGCTCTTCCTTTCTCCTCCTTCTCCCTGTTCACTCCCAATGAGGTTTCTAGACAAGTCTGATCTATGAAAGTCTTGTGAAAACTGGTGCTCACCTGCTCTTCCAGAACAATCAAGGACCACATGGACACCTTTGCTCCAGCCTTGCAATCACGCTTTTGCCACTGTAAGATTTTCCTCCCCCTTAAGCACTCCCTTGTGCACCCCTCCTTAAAAAGACCTCTGCTGATCCTTCCTCTACGGCACACTACCACCCAATCTCCATCACTCCTGGGAATGACCACCAGGCTGGCTTCAGAGCAGCTAGAAGCACGGAAACTGCTCTCCTGAACACTGTGAAGATGTCACGATGCCAGCCCCCAGACATCCGGAACAGGTCCATCTGTCCAGGGAACAGGCACCCAAGAAGACACAGGAATTCCCAAAACCCCGGCTAGGGGCTATATGGGTTCAGTCCTGGCGCTGTAGGCGCCAGGCTCATATTGCCAACTTTAAACTATGCAGGTCATCCTGCAAATAACTCATGTACAGGCCATCATGAGGCCATGAAGGGACTACTTTCCTTTAGGAACTATTTTGCTGCTTGGGTGTGGTATTGGAACTTCTTACCTGGGAACTACTTTTTTGATGCTATTTAAACCACGCCCGAAGAGCAGCACACGCTTCACGTTATTCTGCATCTTAGCAGCGTAACGCTCACCATGTCTGCAGTCCAGCATCCAGTCTACAGCCACACCTGTCTTGTGTCCGGAGCCAATCCTAGAGAAAAGGAAAGAAGAAGAGAATGTTAGAACAAGGAGATTTCCATTTGGTCATCATCTTTTCCTGGAGCAGCCGCACCTGTGGATAAAGAAAAAAGACATTAAAATAAACCGCGGGGACTCTGAGTTCTCCCCCCCCGGGAGTGAAAGAAAGGAGTGGATCGGCCCTCTCCGCCCCTCTCCCCGCGGCCCGAACCAGAACACAGAGCGCCGGGGCGGCCCGCGCGGCGAGGAGGCGGCATCAGGGGGACTGGAACAGCGCCCCTGGGGAGTTGGCATCGGCCCCCCCCCCGAGAGTGAGGAGAAGGAGCGGGGCGGCCCCCCCCCGGGGACAGCAACGCAGGCGTTCACAGCCCGCCGGAGGCTAGGGCAGCAGAGGAGGCGGCACCCGGGGGCCTGGAGCGGCGCCCCCGGGGACTCAGAGTTCTCCCCCCCGGAGTGAAAGAAAGGAGTGGGGCGGTCCCCCTCCCTCAGGAGTTATCACCGCCGGAGCCCAGTGCAGCAGAGCAGGGGGAGCCCCGGTGGGCCGGGGACCCGGGGACCCGCCCCCCCACAGGCGGAACCCCAAGAGCAGGAAGACCAAAGGTGGGGTCTGTGGTCCAGGGCCCCCCCCAGAGACAGCACGGCCTGAAGCGGGGGTGACCAGGGTGCGAGGCCCCCGCCAGCAGTTGGTGGGGCGTGTGCCCGCCCGGGGGTGCCCCCCCCCCAGGACTCACGGAGCGAGCCACAACGTCCTCCCCCCCCTTGGACTGGAAGGTCGGGCCCCCTTGAACCAACACCCCCCCCCTCCAGGAGACTGGAGGAGGCCCCAGAAGACCACGAGGCACTGGAAAAGGGTGTGAGGCCCCTGCCTGGGAACAGGTGAGGCGTGTGCCCGCCCCCCGGACTTTGTCACCCCATTTGGAACATCTGTGGAGCGCACAACCCAAGTAAGGAAGGACGGGCCAGCAGGGGACCCCTCGCCCCCCGTCGGGTCCGCGGGGATCCAGACGACAAGACACAGGAAAGAATCACATGAACTGGAGGGAAGCCTTGCAGAGGTACCGCTTCCGGGGGGGTGTAAGAGGTGACAAAGGCTTAACCTGCGAAGGGACCATGGGCCAATCTGGGGACGCTTCCCCCTCCTCGGCGGCAATGGAAAGGGGCTTTGCCTCGATCCTGCAGGAAATAAGGGACATGCACTCCGACATTGCCCAGAAATTCGAAAAAATGGACCAGAGGGTGGACAAGATTGAGGACAGGCTGCTACAGGTCGAATCCAACCAATCCTCCACAGCAGTCCAAGACGTACAATATAGCATGAGGCTGGAGGCCCTGGAGAGGAGGGACGAGGAGAGGGCCCGGCAGATGGACGATTTCGAGAACAGGGAGAGGAGGAACAACCTCAGAATCTTTGGGGTGCCCGAAATGGAGGGGGAAACGGAGAGGGACGTCACCCGAGCAGTACGAGACATCATCACTCTCTTGTTCACGGAGGAAATGACAACCGAGCCAACTTTCGACAGGGTGCACAGGGCGGGGGGCAGGGCCGGGGCCCCCCGGTCGATTCTGGTCCGGTTTCACTACTACTCAGAGAAGACAAAGGTGTTGGAGGAGGTTAGAAAGGCTAGGGAAATCACCTACAACAACGCCCAAGTTTCTATATACCAAGATCTCTCCGCCTACACGCTGGCCAAGCGTAGGATGTGCCACCCTCTCACACAGGTTCTCAAGGAAAAGGGAGTGCGCTACAGATGGGGCTACCCCTTCTCCCTGACTTTCGAATACATGGGCCAAAGATCGACCCTGATCACGGAAGAGGACATAAGGGGAGCCATACAAGAATATGCAGTGGACACAAACCCCCGGAGGGGCCCATCGGGGCCGGAGCACGGGAGACCCGGCGGCCCAGGTCCGTCCGGCGAGAGGAGGAAGCGCACCGGCGCGAGGAAATTCAGGAAAATGAACACCCCCTCACCATCAAAGGATGGAGAACGTAACGACTCTTAGGACTGAGCACGGGGGCACCCTGGTGTGCCCTGGTCAGAGGGACGCAGACTCAGAGGATTCACTACTAACAACGTCCCTACGACCTGCAAGTAGGTGGGGTTCGCAGAGGGGTCACAGACGCGGGGGATCTTAGGGGGCTCAAGGAGGTGAGCTTCTAATGCAGATTGCCTGGCCGAGGCAGGCAGGCTGGTGGTTCGGCCAGAAGCCAGCGATGGCATAACTACTTGGCTGGACGCCAGGCGGGGGGTGGGGGGGGCCGAGGGAGTTGGGGAAGTTCAGTTACGGTTCGGGGAAGGGGGGCAGTTGGGGTTTTGTCTTAGGCCCACCCGGGGGGAGGGGGTGGGGGGAAAAGGGGAACACAGAGTTGATACAACAGAGCACACGGGGAGGAGCGCAGGGGAGGAGTTGACCGAGAGAGAGGAACACAGTGACCATGGCTGACGGGCTGCCCGCCCTGGGGGTGGGCTCACTTAATGTCCGTGGCTTAAATACCCACACCAAGAGGTCCCTGCTTTGCAGGGAATTTAGAAGGGCACACCTGGATTTTCTCTTCGTTCAAGAGACCCACTGGCCACTGGGGAAGGAGCCCAAAATGCGGGGAGGGGGAATTGGCGAAGCCACAGTGCATCCCACAAGTGCAAAAAGAGAGGGGTCGCCATCCTAGTAGCAAAACATGTGGGCTTTGAGAATGAAGCCACGCTGAAAGACCCTGGGGGCCGTTACTGGTGCGGGGGTCCCTGCAGGGGGCCCCACTGACCCTAGCTGCCATCTATGCCCCAAACGAAGGCCAAGCCCAATTCTGGGAGGAGGTGGGGGACAAACTCAAATACTTCATGGCACGGTGGTGGTGGGGGGGGACTTCAACATGGTTCTGGACCCCATCCTGGACAGGAAACGTGCAGGCCCGCAGTCCTCCAGGGCTGCGGACGAGATCATGGCGCGCACCTTCCAAAAAGTCAACCTAGAACTGGGCCTGTGGGACACGATCCCCGTCCCCAGAACAGACCCCCCATCCTTTACATATTATTCAGCCATCCACACGTCGTTCTCCAGGATAGACTACATCCTGGTAGACGAGACCCTACGTCCATTTGCCTCGGGCCACAGGGTAGACCTGGAAACTGAGGGAGGTGCAGAGAAGCCGATTAGTGAAAGAGGTCAAGAACGAGGTGGGAAAGGTAGGCTACGACACACCCCACATTGGCGATGCCTTCCGCCGATATTATGAGAAACTATATTCGTCTGAGTACAATGGGGAGGAGGCGGAGATGGTGGGGTTCCTGAATTCAATCCAGATCCCGGCCCTGACCAGGGAGATGGCGGAGGGGTTGGAGGGCCCGGTGACAGAGGACGAGGTAGAGCGTACGATTGGAGGGATGAAGGTGGGCACTTCCCCGGGCGAGGACGGGTACTCGGTCTACTTTTACAAAAGGTTCCGCTCGACCCTTTCCCCCCACTTGGTAAAAGTGTTCAACGCGGTGCTGGAGGGGGGGTCCCTTCCGGACTCCATGATGGAGGCAATTATTGTGGTGCTCCCCAAGGATGGCAGGGACCCTAGGGATTGCTCCTCCTACCGACCCATCTCCCTGTTGAATGTTGATGTGAAGATTTTGGCCAAGGTGCTTGGGGGACGGTTGGAGGGGGTTTTGCCGAAGCTGGTCCATGGCGACCAGGTAGGATTCATTAGGGGGAGACAGGGCTCAGACAACATCCGGAAGACTATAGACCTGATGCACTATGCCCAGAGGTCAGACTTGGACGCGAGCGTCCTGTCCCTAGATTCGGAAAAGGCGTTCGATAGGGTGGAGTGGAGATTCATGGAACTTACCCTCCAGAAAATGGGCTTTGGTCCACACATCAGGGACTGGGTGGCGGCTTTATACAGGGCCCCTAGGGCCAGGGTCCAGGTCAATGGCGGGTTGTCGGAGCCCTTCCCCCTGTCGCGGGGGACAAGACAGGGATGCCCACTCTCCCCTCTAATCTATGTCCTCTCCATGGAACCCCTAGCCATAGCAGTCGGAGCTCACTCAGAGATTAAGGGGATTAAGAGGGGGGAGGTGGAATTTAAGCTCTCCCTGTTCGCAGATGACATCCTGGCTTACTTAGTAGACCCGAGATCCTCGCTCCCCCCGCTCCTCTCCCTGATGGCTACCTTCGGGCGTTTCTCTGGTCTCAGGATCAATGCGTCCAAGTCAGTCCTGCTCCCTATGAGAACCCGGGACCCGGGCTTGGACGCTCTCGCCAGCCTGGAAGGAATAACGGTGGGGAAGGCCTCCATTTGATACCTGGGAGTCCTCCTCACTCGGGACCTAACCAATCTAGCCCCTGCTAACTATGACCCCGTTGTGTCAGGAATCACTGCAGATTTGAGGAGGTGGAGGTCGATGATTCTGTCTTGGTACGGCCGCATGACGGCGGTGAAAATTAACATTCTCCCGCGACTACTATATCTTTTCACCGCCCTCCCATCTGCAGTCCCTGACCGGACCTTCAGAGTCCTTCAGAATGCGGTGCGGGAGTTCATATGGCAGGGTAAGACCCCGAGAACTGCCAATAGGGTCCTGACCTTACCTAGGGAGGAGGGAGGATTTGGGTTACCAGACTTTAAACTCTACTTCCGGGCCGCCCAGCTACGCGTCCTCCTAGAACACATGAAAGAGGGGATGGGCACTTACTGGTCATACCTGGAGGACATTGACGCTCACCCACTGAAGATTCAAGACCTCCTTTGGGCCCCTAGCAAGTTTATTCCGAACAGACTCAAATCCCACCCAACCCTGGGAGTCCTCTGGACGATCTGGAGGGAGGGCCCCCAGACGGCACACCTAACATCGTGGCCATCACCGATGTCCTCCCTTTGGGGTCACCCCCTCAAATTGGGAAGCAGGGGGTTCCGCAATGCCCAGTCGTGGTCTGACTTGGGAATGGAGTGGGCGGGGCAGATGTTCAGGGAAGGAGAATTCCGGCCATATGAGGAACTGAGGGACGCCCTCGGTCAGGGGTCCCTCTCCATATTTGAATACATCCGCCTGAAGGGAATTCTATGTGACCAGGCCTGGGGCCAGAACCTGAAAAGACAGCTGACCCCCTTCGAGAAACTACTGGACTCGGCAACCTCCAGGAAGGGTGCGGTATCAGGGATGTACAAGCTACTGAACATGGTTAACCTAGGGGAGAGAAGGGGGTTCCGCTCGTTCTGGAATGACTTAGCGGGGGATGTGATCTCGGAGGACGCCTGGTCGAGAATATTTAAAATAGCCTTCCATGGGAACTTATTCACGGCGGACATCGAACACAACTTCAAGATCTTGCAGGGGTGGCACAGAGATCCAGTGAAGTTGGCTAAAATGTACACGGGAGTGTCCCCCGCATGCCCAAGGGGATGTGACCAGGTTGGTACGAGAGGGCACATGTGGTGGCACTGCCCGAAAGCCCAGGCATACTGGGAGAAGGTGAGGGGCTGGATCGCCGAAGTTTCTGATGAGCTTCTCCCCCAGAACCCCCTGGCAATGCTGCTGGGCCTCCCCCCGGAGGACACAGACATACCCCGATACCCTAGGATGTGGGAGACAATGTTAAGGGTGGGAAGGGTTGCACTGGCCCAGAAATGGAAGAGCCTGGAGACCCCATCGAAGGAGGACTGGCTAAAAAAGGTAAAAAACATGTACCTGATGGATAAACTGACGGCAATGATGAACAATGACTTGGGCTCTTTCCATGCAAACTGGTACGGGGCACAGCAGACATGGGGCTGGGATGTGCATTGATCCTCAGAGGGGACAAGGAGGGGACAGGGCCATTGGCCCGGGGGACGATGGTAGTTCATCAGCCATTCTAATAGTCTTCCTAGAGCTCCAGACTTTCGGAGCTTACATAGCGGCTCGCCAGCAAAACGTTTCTATGAGAACTAAGTTTTTTGTTTTTTCCCTTTCTGGGGGGGGGGTGGGTGCGTTTGGGGTGGGTGAGGGGGGGGGGTTTGGGCCTGTTACTTGCACAATTTGTGAAAATGTTTTGCGCCCTTTTGTTATATTATGAAAATGCTAATAAAACAAAGTTGAAAAAAAATAAATAAATAAACCGCGTCGCATTGCCAGCTGCAGTGCCGCGCCATACTCACCTGTCTTCGGAGCATCTCCACGACCCGGCACAGCACCCGTTGAATCGCCGCCCAAAACATCAGCATCTGAAAAGACAAGAACAAACAAAAGGTGAGCGGAGTTATGCCAAAGACATTCTTTTACTTACCGCAAGATACTTACTCGAATTTTACCGCTCGAGGCAGCGCTGGTCACCATCCTACGTTAGACATTTTCGGCAAGGCGCCGCACCTGCAGAGAAGATAGAAAACTATTGGTTAATGACATTTGGAACAATATTACTTGCTAGACAGTGCTTGGTACAAACTGACTCTTACCTAAGCGCTACCTTCATCCATCGAGGCAAACTCACTCCTTGGATCACGCTTCAAGGGAAAAGGTATGAAAGGAGCAAGAGTGAATTAACAGACATTTGAACTCTAAAAGAACTATACATTTGGTTTACACACTACTTACCTCAGAGTCATTGTTGTCTGGAACTCTGCCAAATACCTTTCGGATCAGTGAAGTAACTGAACTTCTACGCGCCCCTGCACTCCACGCAGGATGGAGAGTTCATCCTTCCAAACAATAAGGTGAGACTTAATGAAGGGGAATACTGGAAGTTTTCAGGGAAAATAGTGTTAGTGTAACCTCTCTACCACGGGTGGCTAATCCTCTTTACTGATTTTAGGAAAATATTCTTGCGGGCCAGGCAGACGAAACTGAGTGGGCAAGTGCAGTCGATCATCACTTCGCTACGAGTCACACTGGTGGAGACCGCAGCAGTCCAGCATTGTTCGACGCCCCTGTGGAATCCAGGTCAGCGTAACAGAACGCAAAGCCTTACTACAAATCTCCACCCGGGCGTTATGGAGACCTCAGAGACTGACCAATTAGCCCAACTACTGGGAGAACTAAGGGCTGAAGTGCATTCCGCCCGTCAAGAGACTAATGCTCTCAGGAGGGAACTGATCGTGGGCAAAAGAACGTACGGATGATCTCGCCAGGCAATTACTTCAAGCTCAAGCTGGGCACACACCTTTACCTGGACTCGGGGGAGCTTCTGCCCAAGCTCAATCAAGTAATCCAGTGCAAGTAATTTTACCAGGGACAGTTCCTTTAGCACCGCCAGAACGCTTTGCGGGGGACCCCAAAAGGTTCGCCGTGTTTATGAACCAGTGCTGCCTGCATTTTTTATGTAGACCTGGAGCCTTTCTGAATGATCAAGCAAAGGTAGCCTTTGTACTATTGTATCTCAGCGGCAGTGCAGCCGATTGGTCTATTCCACTAGTCAACCAGGATGACCCTCTTCTTCGGGATTTTCAGGGTTTTCAACTAAGCATGGAAAGGCTATTTGCCCGATATTCCCAAGGCCAAGCTTTGGATAACGAACTTTTGTTCTTGCGTCAGGGTAACCAGGATCTGCTGACCTACATTGCAACCTTCAATAAGTCAGTGGCAGCAACCGGATGGCCAGAGGTCAAGCGAATTACGCTATTTCATCGTGGGCTACGAGGTGAACTAAAGGACGTTTTGGGACAAGTAGTGAACCCACCTCAAGATTGTGCTGAATACATAGACCTGGTTGTCCAGTTGGATCACAGACTTCAGAATCGGAAGGCTGATCAGGCTAGATTTGAGAATCGAGTATTGGTAAGACCTAAGGACAACGTCACCCCCAAAGGGACTGATGTATCTGAACACATGCAAATTGGGTGGTTAAAGGACCTTTGACTCAAAAAGAAAGGGACAAGAGGCGGCAGTTACAATTGTGTTTGTATTGTGAAACCTCAGGGCATTTTTTACGGGATTGCCCAGTGAAACCACCTAAGAAGGTGGTAGGAGTCGCCGACAAAGTCAATATGGAATCAGAGCCGGGAAAAGACCACGCCCGACAAGCGTAGAGGTCCGCTTGCCGAGCATGAAGAAGGACACTCAGACCTCGCACCTAATTATACCAATGGTCCTTATAGATCAAAGGCAACCATCTCATATGCACGCAGTGAGAGCATACATAGATAGCGGAGACATAGGAAACTACATGGATCAAGAATTGGCTACAAGGATGAACCTGCCTCTTTGCAAAAAACCCACAACTGATGTAATCACCACCGTCGATAGGAACGAAATAGCTTCCGGTCCAGTAACCCATTCAAGTATGGAGATGACACTGTTGGGTCAAGATGGGCATCGAGAGAGCATTGTCTTTGACTTAATCAAGGCCCCACAGTTCCAAATAATTCTGGGAATGCCATGGTTGGAAACTCATAATCCTTGTATTGACTGGCGAGAAAAGAGAGTGACCTTCTCGGATTGTGCACACACTTGTTACCCTGAAAGAACTTTGATCAAAAGACTGGCTACAGTCACAAATCCGATAACTCAGTTACCCCAGGAATACCAGGAATTTCAGGATGTTTTCCAGAAAGACCAGGCAAACACGTTACCACCCCACAGATCATATGATTGCCTGATCGACCTCCTACCTGGCGCTCAAATTCCATGCAGCAAAATCTACGCCCTCACTGAACCCGAAAATCTTCATTTACGGCAATATTTGGATCAATACCTCGCTAATGGCTTCATTCGCCCGTCCAAGTCGCCGGCAGAATCGTCATTATTCTTCGTCCCTAAAAAGGAAGTTTATTCTTCGTCCCTAAAAAGGAAGGTGACCTTAGGACTTGTATTGACTATCGCGCATTAAACCAAATAACAGTATAAAAACGATAACCGTTGCCCCTGATCCTAGAACTACTGGACCAAGTAAAGGATGCTCGTATCTACACTAAATTGGACCTCCGAGGGGCGTATCATCTGGTACGAGTGAAAAAAGGCGACAAATGGAAGACTGCCTTCCGTACCAAATACGGATTGTTCGAATACCAGGTGATGCCTTTCGGGCTTTGCAACACACCGGCAGCCTTCCAGTATTTTATGAACGATGTCCTTCGCGAACTCATAGACGTCTGTGTTGTTGTATACACAGACGACATCTTAGTATACTCTCCATCTGAATCAGACCATGTGAAGCACGTTAGTGCTGTACTAGAAAAACTATGCCAGCATAAATTATATGCGAAATTGGAAAAGTGCGTTTTTCATACTTCGGAAGTTGAATTCCTTGGATTTATCCTGACCCCAAATGGAGTTCGAATGGATTCACGAAAGGTGGATGCAATCCTCAAGTGGCCCTCACCTACCTTGATTAAAGGGGTACAGAGTATGCTTGGATTTGCGAACTTTTACCGCAGATTCATTCCTGATTTTTCACATCTTGTACACCCCATCACGGCTCTTTTGTGGAAAAATAAACGCTTCCAGTGGACAGAAGAAGCTGAAAAAGCCTTCCAAGACCTAAAACAGAAATTTACTTCAGCTCCTGTTTTAAAGCACCCACGTCCAGAACGTCGGTACGTGGTTGAAACTGATACATCCAGCTTAGCCATGGGAGCTGTCCTTTCCCAAAAGGATCCTGAAACTGGTCAACTGCACCTGGTGGCGTTCTGGTCACGGAAATTTTCAGCACCAGAGTTAAACTATGCAGTTACCGACAAGGAACTACTGGCCATCAAGTCGGCGTTCAAAGCCTGGAGGCATTATCTTCTCGGAGCTCGACACACCATCACCGTAATCATGGATCACAGGAACTTACAATATGTAAAGACAGCCAAGGCTCAATCGTCACGCCCATTTAGATGGGCCTTATTCTTTGTGGAATATGATTTCGTGATTACTTACCGACCAGGTTGTCGAAATGGCAGAGCAGATGCCTTATCTCGTATTGGAATGGGAGAAGCATATTCAAATCCAGACCAGTACCCATAATTTCGGAGAGAAGAATTCTTGGTATAACCACTCTACAGACTCTGGACGACATCCATAAAAAGATTCAACAGCTTTTCGACCCTGCAGCCTTACAAAGCTGGTTGAACAAAGGCAAAGATTATTCAGTCACTGATCACCTACCATAATATCAAGGACGTCTTTACCTACCAAATAAAGAATTACAAGAACATGTTATCTCGAATTACCATGAGTCTTTGATAGAAGGGCATCCTGGGATCGCTAAAACCGAGGCCAAGATCAAAAGACAATTCTGGTGGCCTGCTTGGCGGAAGGGCATTAAGTCATTTGTACTGTCTTGCGGTATTTGCGCCCAAAATAAGACCCAGAAAAGGAAACCAGCAGGCCTATTACAACCTTTGGACATTCCACCTACGCCTTGGCATACCTTATCCCTTGACTTTATTGCTGACCTTCCCCCATGTAATGAGTATAACACCATCCTAGTTATAGTGGATCTTTTTTCCAAAATGGCTCATTTCATTCCATTAAAGGGTCTACCTTCAGCCCCGACCTTAGCCTAGAACATATCGTCCGAATACATGGATTCCCCTCCGTATTGGTTTCCGACCGGGGAAGTCAGTTCATTTCTCAGTTTTGGAGGAAATGCTGTCAATTGGCCCAAATCAACATTAGATTATCAACCAGCCACCATCCTCAAACAGATGGTCAAACTGAGAGGACCAATCAGACACTAGAGCAATACCTACGGTGCATGTTACACCAAACCGAAGGCAATTTGAAAGACATTTTGTGGATATCCGAATATGCATACAACAACTCATTGCACTCAGGAACAGGACAAAGCCCATTTTATACTATATATGGGCAACATCCTCGAACCTCTGAACTCGATTTGCTCCAACACTTAGAGATGCCAACCGTGAACCATTTACATGCCACTATTACACAAGCTTTTAAAAGGGCAACTGAACATTTGAAACAGGCTAAAGAGAGATACAAGAAAACCGCAGATCAACATAGAAGCGAAGCTCCGAAATATCAGATAGGAGACCAAGTTTGGCTGGCTTCAAGACACATACCTTTAAAGGGGACTCGAACCTTTAACCCCAAGTATTTGGGACCTTACACTATTAAAGTGTAACGCTCACCTGATTCCCGCAGAGGCGCCGGTCTTGACTGGGTGAATGCTGTATCTTCAAAGGTGATGTGTAACACACGGTTGGCTCTTTGGGCTGGACCTCTGTGCACTGTATGTCTGACTCGAAGAGTAAGATGTCTGCAGATAGAAAATATGGGATTAATGAACTGGGCTTATTGGGTGCCTCTCTCCTCTTCCCTTTCTCTTCTCCTGTAGAACCCCAAAGGTTAGCGCCCTCACCTTAGGTAAGTGAACGCTGAGCTCTCCATCTGCCTCAGGGCAGGGTGCCGTAGCCAGTTTATTCACTGGATAAGGGTGCAGGCCTCTTGACCTCAGAGGACTGCTGTCCGTCGTTAACTACACGAACGGTAAGTTCTGGGCACTTCAAATGTCTTAAAAGTCTTTTGTAATGATATCTCTTGTTTTGCAGGGTTCCGGCGATGGCGGATGGCGGGCTGATGAGAGTTGAGGATAGAACCCGCGTGAGGAATAGAAGCGCCTGGAAGCACGTAAGTAAGCGCTTGTAGCCTGCTTCACGATGCGCACTAACTGTCCCTTTTATCTTGCAGGTACAAGTTCGGAGCTTTAGAGAAGCTGAAGGGTGCTGGAATACCCACTGGATTCGGCGTGGGAAGGAGTAATGGCACGTGAGTAATAAAGTTGCCCAATGTCTTTAAACGCACCTTCTTTTGTCTTTCAGATGCGGGATGCAGCGCCGAAGGCCTCCGGAGCGTGCGAAGAGCTGGTAAGCTTTTGTCTTTCAGATGCCGGAATGCAGTGCGAAGACCTCCGGAGCATGCGAAGAGTAGGTAAGCCTTTGTCTTTCAGATGTCGGAATGCAGTGCGAGGCGTTGGTGACAGCCGATGGACCAGGTAAGAGATGTGCTGCCACTGAAGACCGTAGTGCTAACCTGTTCTTTCTTTGTCTTTACAGGTGCTGCTGAAGACTGGATTCCAGGATGGTAAGCCTTTGTTTCCTTAGGCCCAGGATCAGAAGCAGAAGACACGATGAGCGTTCTGCTGCAGAGAATGCAGAATAACGCAAAGCAAGATTCATCCATCGGGTGTGGTTTAAATAGCCTCCTGTAGTGCTTAGGTGTCTCCTTCCACAGCCACGCCTAGGTAAGAAAAGAGTTCCTGCTTTCCAGAAGAGTTCCAGTGTTCTGAACCTAGGGAGTGGCTCCTGCCCCACCCAACAGGAAAAGTAGTCTCAAACAGAAGAGGATCAGGGGTTCAACTGGCAGGTAAGTAAGCAGCATGGTCTGCTACAGGTAAGTCCACCCAAGCATTATGAGCCCGGCGCTTCCAGCGCTGGGACTGGGCATCTTTATGAGCCTGGTGCCACTGGCGCCAGGACAGGGTCCAAAAGGTCCCAATTGGGACTGGCTGGCACTCGGAACCGGGGTTATGGGTCTGCTTCCAAGGGAGTCGGGCAAGTCCTGATCTTTTGGAAGCAGAGATCATGACAGCACCCCCCCTCAAGGCCCCTCCCAAACCGGGCTTCTCCGGGGGTTTGGGCTTGTTAGGAAATGTTCGATGAAATCTTTTGATTAGACGAGGTGCGTGGACATATTCTGCAGGTTCCCAGGATCTCAGGTAAAATAGTTTAGATTTGGAGATCTTGGAATCCAGGATGCTTTTGACTTCAAACTCGAGTTCTCCATCAACTAGAATAGGTTTTGGAGATGTAGTTAGTCGGGTTTGAGGTTGCACGGGTTTTAATAGAGAGACGTGGAAGACCGGATGTATCTTCATGTGAGGGGGCAAGTCCAACTTGACCGCTACTGGATTTACTATGGTAGTGATGGAATAGGGACCAAGGTATCTTCGGTTGAATGTGCGTGGTCCTTTTAGAGGTAGATATTTGGTGGATAACCAGACTTGATCTCCTACTTGATATTGGGGGGCTTCCTTCCGATGTTGGTCTGCTCCTTTCTTGTATTGTTCTTTAGCCCTTTGAAGGTGAGAAACGGCTTCCTTGAAGGCTTGGGTGATTGTAGAATGCAGGTGGTCTACTGCTGGTGTTCCAAGATCTTGGAGTGGATCCAACTCCGAGGTTCGAGGGTGACTACCGTATAAAAGAAAAAACGGGGTCTTCCCAGTTCCCGAGTGGACAGAGTTATTGTAGGCATATTCGGCTATCCAAAGGATATCTTTCCAAGTTTTTTCAGTTTGTTGTAGCATGCAGCGCAAATACTGTTCCAGAGTTTGATTGGTCCTTTCGGTTTGTCCGTCGGTTTGAGGGTGGTGGCTGGTCGAAAGTCTCACATCAATTTGAGCCGACCGACAGCAACTTCGCCAAAAATGAGAAATAAATTGACTACCTCGATCCGAAATTAGAACTGAAGGAAAACCGTGCAGTCGGACGATGTTTTCGAGAAATTCTCGGGCCAGAGTTGCTGCTGTTGGTAAGCCTTTGAGTGGAATGAAATGCGCCATCTTGGAGAATAGGTCCACGATTACTAGGATCGTATTGTATCCGGAGCATGGAGGTAGATCGGTGATGAAGTCCATAGAAAGCGTATGCCAAGGGCGAGGCGGGATGTCAATAGGGCGTAAGAGGCCGGCTGGTTTTTCCTTTTGACTCTTGTTTTGGGCGCATACTCCACAGGACATTATAAAGTCTCTGATATCTTTTTTCCAAGGCGGCCACCAGAAGTAGCGCTTGATCTTTTCCGAGGTCTTGGTCATACCGGGATGTCCTTCCATTAAAGAATCGTGATAACAAGAGATTACCCTTTTCTGTAAATCTGTGCTGGGCAGGTATAACCGTTCTTGGAAATATAATAGGTTGTCCTTCACCGTAAAGTCCTTTCACTGCAGATGCCAATTCTGTATGTCTGCTGGAGTTACCAGTAGCCTGGCTTTATCCTTAACTTCCTCTATGGATTGTGTGGCGATTAGACCTAGAATTCTTTGTTCGGGAATGATAGGTACAGGTTTAGGATTGATCAAATGTTCTTCCACTCCCATCCGAGAAAGGGCATCAGCTTTACCATTTTTTGTACCAGGTCGATAGGTAATTATGAAGTCAAACTCGGCAAAGAATAGTGCCCAACGGAGTTGCCTAGAGGATTGAGCTTTTGCGGTTTTCAAATATTGCAGGTTTCGGTGATCTGTAATCACAGTAATGGTGTGTCGGGCCCCCAGAAGATAATGCCGCCAAGCCTTAAAGGCGGACTTGATAGCTAGAAGTTCCTTATCAGTAATAGTGTCATTGATTTCAGGAGACGAGAATTTGCGGGACGAAAATGCCACGGGATGCAACTGATTGGTTACTGGGTCCTTTTGTGATAGAACTGCCCCCATGGCAAGGCTCGAAGCATCAGTTTCAACGATGTAGGGGAGTTCTGGGCGAGGATGTTTTAAGATCGGTGCAGAGATAAATCTAGTCTTCAAATTCTGGAAAGCTTGTTGCGGGACGAAAATGCCACGGGATGCAACTGATTGGTTACTGGGTCCTTTTGTGATAGAACTGCCCCCCATGGCAAGGCTCGAAGCATCAGTTTCAACGATGTAGGGGAGTTCTGGGCGAGGATGTTTTAAGATCGGTGCAGAGATAAATCTAGTCTTCAAATTCTGGAAAGCTTGTTCCGCCTCGGTAGACCATTCAAAACGTTTGTTTTTCTTTAACAAGGCGGTGATGGGCTGGACTATTCGAGAGAATTCGGGGATAAACCTGCGGTAAAAGTTAGCGAAGCCTAACATGCTTTGAACACCTTTTACGGAGGATGGCGATGGCCATTTGAGAATTGCATCGACCTTCTTTGAATCCATACGCACTCCGCTAGGTGATAATATGAATCCCAAGAATTCAACTTCAGTCATGTTGAAAACACATTTTTCCAATTTAGCGAAAAGTTTGTGTTGACGCAATCTCTCAAGGACCATTTTCACGTGTTTCCGATTTTCAGTTTCCGATGAAGAATAAACGAGGATGTCGTCAATGTAAACAACAACACACACATCTATGAGCTCTCTGAGGACATCGTTCATAAAATATTGAAAGGCGGCCGGGGCATTGCAAAGTCCGAAGGGCATGACCTGATATTCAAATAGCCCATACTTGGTGCGGAAGGCCGTCTTCCATTCATCGCCCTCTTTTACTCGTACCAAGTGGTAGGCTCCTCTAAGATCCAGCTTTGTATATATGCATGCTTTTCTGACTTGGTCCAGGAGTTCAGGGATCAAAGGTAACAGATATCTATTCTTAACGGTGATCTGGTTCAGGGCGCGATAATCTATACAAGTTCTAAGGTCCCCTTCTTTTTTTGGAACGGAGAACAAAGCTGAGGAAGCAGGGGACTTGGAAGGACGAATAAACCCATTCACTAGGTATTGATCCAGGTATTGTCGGAGGTGAAGATTCTCAGGCTCGGTGAGGGCATAAATTCTACTACAAGGAGGAGTAGATCCAGGTATCAGGTCTATCTGGCAGTCATAAGACCTATGAGGAGGTAGAAAGTTAGCCTGATCCTTCCGGAAAACATCTTGGAATTCTAGGTATTCAGGAGGTAACTGGGGAGCCTCCGAGGAAATTGCTGCCAGTGCAACACCAGGTCGAGGGTGACAAGTAGAGACACATTCTGGAAACTGAACCGTTCTTGCTCGCCAATCGATCTGAGGATTGTGCTTCTCTAACCAAGGAATTCCTAGAATAATCTGGAACTGAGGGGCCTTGATCACATCGAACACGATCTTCTCATGGTGTCCATCTTGACTTACTAGCGTCACTTCTTGGGTGGTATGCGTGACTGGTCCGGAGGCTATCTCCGTACCATCCACCGTAGTAATGACGTCCTTTACAGCCTTTGGACAAAGAGTCAGATTCATCCTCAAAACCATTTCATGATCCACATAATTGCCGATGGCACCGCTGTCGACGTAAGCTTCAATCGCATGTAATCGATCCGGATGTTCAGGGCTAATGAGGACCATAGGTATCACGAAATGCGAGGTCACGGAACTGGTTTTAACGCTCGGCAAGAGGACCTCTATTCTTGTCGGGCGAGGTTGTTTCCCTGCTCAGAGTTTGTGACCTTGGTAACTGCAGCTCCTACTGCCTTCTTGGCATTATGAGCCCGGCGCTTCCAGCGCTGGGACTGGGCATCTTTATGAGCCTGGTGCCACTGGCGCCAGGACAGGGTCCAAAAGGTCCCAATTGGGACTGGCTGGCACTCGGAACCGGGGTTATGGGTCTGCTTCCAAGGGAGTCGGGCAAGTCCTGATCTTTTGGAAGCATGACATGACATAAAGCCATTATTAATCCCGTGGCCGTCAAATTGGAGTTACCATCAAATATGCGAATTCACTCAGTCTTTCATGTTTCACTTCTAAAGCCAGTACAACCAGGGACAAGGCTAACTAAACCACCTAACCCCATCCTAATAGACGGGGAACCAGAATTTGAAGTAAAGAATATTTTGGACTCAAAACCTCGATTGGTGAAAAGGTTCCACCAGAATTTCCCAGACAAACCAGGACCTGTGAGGAGAATAGCCTTAGGAGGGGCCTTGGGGGGGAGTGCTGTCACGATGCCTGCCCCCAGACATCCGGAACAGGTCCATCTGTCCAGGGAACAGGCACCCAAGAAGACACAGGAATTCCCAAAACCCCGCCTAGGGGCTATATGGGTTCAGTCCTGGCGCCGTAGGCGCCAGGCTCATATTGCCAACTTTAAACTATGCAGGTCATCCTGCAAAGAACTCATGTACGGGCCATCATGAGGCCATGAAGGGACTACTTTCCTTTAGGAACTATTTTGCTGCTTGGGTGTGGTACTGGAACTTCTTACCTGGGAACTACTTTTTTGATGCTATTTAACCCACACCCGAAGAGCAGCTTCGGGTGTGGGTTATTCTGCATCTTAGCAGCGTAACGCTCACCGTGTCTGCAGTCCAGCATCAAGTCTACAGCCACACCCGTTGTGTGTGGAGCCGATCCTAGAGGAAAGGAAAGAAGAAGAGAAGGTTAGAACAAGGAGATTTCCATTTGTTCATCATCTTTTCCTGGAGCAGCCGCACCTGTGGATAAAGGAAAAAGACATTAAAATAAACTGAGTCGCATTGCCAGCTGCAGTTCGGCGCCATACTCACCTGTCTTCGGAGCATCTCCACGACCCGGCGCAGCACCCGTTGAATCGCCGCCCGAAACATCAGCATCTGAAAAGACAAGAACAAACAAAAGGTGAGCAGGGTTACGCCAAAGACATTCTTTTACTTACCGCAAGATACTTTCGCGAATTTTACCGCTAAAGGCAACGCTGGTCACCATCCTACGTTAGACATTTTCGGCAAGGCGCCGCACCTGCAGAGAAGATAGAGAACTATTGGTTAATGACATTTGGAACAATATTACTTGCCAGACAGTGCTTGGTACAAACTGACTCTTACCTAAGCGCTACCTTCATCCATCTAGGCGAACTCACTCCTTGGATCACGCTGCAAGGGGAAAGGTATGAAAGGAGCAAGATTGAATTAACAGACATTTGAACTCTAAAAGAACTACACATTCGGTTAACACAATACTTACCTCGGAGTCATTGTTGTCTGTAACTCTGCCAAATACCTTCGGATCAGTGAAGTAACTGAACTTCTACGTGCCCCTGCACTCCACGCAGGGTGGAGAGTTCATGCTTCTAAACAATAAGGTGAGTCTTAATGAAGGGGAATACTGGAAGTTTTCAGGGAAAATAGTGTTAGTGTAACCTCTCTACCACGGGTGGCTAATCCCCTTTACTGCTTTTAGGAAAATATTCTTGCGGGCCAGGCAGACGAAACTGAGTGGGCAAGTGCAGTCGATCATCACTTCGGTACGAGTCACACTGGTGGAGACGCAGCAGTCCAGCTTCGTTCGACGCCCCCGTGGAATCCAGGTGAGTGTAACAGAAGACCTGCTCTCTAATCTAGACTCTAACCATCCTTCTGTCCTATTTCACCTTAATCTATCCTCTGCTTTCGACACGGTCAACCATGCCATCCTGCTCAATTGTGTCCGTGACAACCTGGGCATCTCTGGTCAGGCACTAGCCTGGTTGACCTCCTTTCTCTCAGATCGACCTTCCCAGGTCCATCTTGGGTCTTTCCTCTACTTTATCTCTCTCTCTCTCTACATGTGGTGTCCTCCAGGAGTCTAACCTGTCTCCCTGGCTCTTAAACAACTAACTTGCGCCTCTGTCCCACTGCATCTCGACCTTCTGTTCTAACTTTCAGTGTTATGCAGATGACACCCAGCTTTCCTTCAGGCTCCCCTCAGCTTCCTCTGCTCTTTCTCTCAAACCTGACTGTCCGCAATTCAGGAATGGTGTGCTTCCAACTGTTAAAGATGGCGTCACTAGGGCGCAGCGTACCTGTTCGTCTGGAAGTCGGCTTAGTAGACGATGCCAGAATGCCAGAAGTTCTGTGGTGATGTGAGAGTGACACAAGGAACCAGCCCAACTCCTGTCCAAATGGATACTGGACTGGAGCTGAACCAGCTCCCGATGCCACAGGTTGGCTCACCCCTGATTAATGTGGCATCAGGACAGTGCAAGCACTGACAGGGGGAGTCTGATAGTCTTTGGCTAGAAGTTCTCTGCAGACAACTGGAGCAAGAAGAGTTGCGAGTCGAATCCAGGAGCAGGAATCCAGGAGGCAGCAGAATGCAAGGGAAGGCGGGAAGGCAAGGGAACCAAGGAGGACCAAGAACCCAGAGGAAGAACAGAGAACAACTGAGAAGGGGGGAACCACCCCAGCAGGAAGGGAGCAAGGAGAAGGGAACCAGGGAGACCCCCTACCCGGGCAAGGAAGGGCAGGTCTATACAGAAGGGACTGGAAAGACCAGGCAGGACAGAGCGGAACTCAGGTCAAGGCAGGAGCAAAACAACGATCCGGTCAAACCACGTTGAGATGCGGTTTGATCAAACCGCCGGGCTCCTTAAGTAGGGCCTCCCACACCCGGGAGGCTTGGAACGCAAGCCGTGCTGTTTCCCAGGTGCTGGAAGGCCCAAAGCGAGGCTTTGGCCGCAAACCGGCCGGGAGCCGAGAGCATCGTGTACCGCGCATGCGCGGAAAGCGGGAAGGGGTCGGCCGTGCATGCGCGGAACGGCACGCCCCGGGAACCCGGAAGAGCGCGGGAACCGGAGCGGCCGACCGCGTATGCGCGAGACCAAGCGTCCCGAAGATCCAGGAGCAACCGGTACCCAGGACCGCCCCGTAACCCCCAGGCGAAAGCGGGGGTAAACCCTCCAAGGCGTGGCACGCTTCATCAGGTAAGTGGGCTGGAACAAGCCCGGGTTGGGCGGCCTGACACCAACGATGTTTGCCTTAATGCCAGTAAGACTGAGATCCTCCTCATTGGGACACATGCTCCCGCCTTCCCTCTCTCATTCTTGCCACCCACTCTGTGCCCTCTACTTCCTGTGAGGCTAAAAACCTTGGTGTCATCTTCGACTCCACCTTCTCTTTCTCTCCTCACATCTCTGATGCCTCTAAGAAGTCACACTATCAGCGGCACCTCCTCAGAGGTATTCTTCCTTTTTTCACTCCCCCGACCCCCAGAAGCTCACTGTCTCCAGAGCCCTGGTCCTCTCTAGACTGGACTACTGCAAAAGCCTCTTTCAAAATCTGCCTGCCTCTACTCTTCTGCCTCTACAACTAATCCAGAACAGGACTGCAAGTCTTGTCCTTGGCCGCAAGCCCAGGGATCATATCTCTTCAGCTCTGAAATCTATCCACTGGCTCCCTGTGGCCACAATGATCAAGTTTAAGACCCTCTGCATCATCCACAGGGCTTTCTCGGGCCGGGGACCACACTACATCCAACTTTCTCTTCCAAAGCAGCTTCCTTCTCAAGCCCTCAGCTCATCTACCTCCAACTCTCTGATGGTCAGACGCTTCTCCAGGCAGAGAGTGGGGGGTAGATCTCGGTCCTCGGCTGGGGCCTCCCTCTGTAACAGCTTCCCTGCCTCTCTCAAACTTGAGCAGGACCACCTAGGGTTCAGGAAGCAACTCAAGACCTTCCTTTTCGCTTATGCGTTCCCCCTCACCCTCCCTTGCTGATATCCCTGTCTGCTATGCATTATGTTTACCTGGCCACCCACTGAACCTAGGGACCAGGCTCCTGCATGACCAGTTGCCCTTGCACTGCCTACGGGCCTCCCAACCACTTAGGGACTGTATCTCCAACCCTACAGTCCCCTGACTATCTACACTTATGAGCAACCTCCTTGATAGCACCTATGAATTCCTTTGCACTTAGGCTCCCCCTGGCACTTCTCCCCCTCCCTTCCCCCGCACTTGCACGATCTGAATGAGACAAGGCCTAGTATGATCGCTGTTTGGTCCACTTTTTTTCTTCCCTTCCATGTCTTGTTGCGCCTAGTAACACTTGTGTACAGGCGCGTTATAAATGACTTATAATACATATCTTATAAGCAGTTTGTTCAAAATCAAAACTAGCCTGGTGTTTTTCCTCAAACAGATGCACATCTGCAGGATTGCTATGAAAAAAAGTTGTAATAGTGTTACCATATGCTGTACCCGCATCTTCTCTCCCTGCAGTTCAATCCCCCCCAGCGCACTGCACGCCGTGACACTGTCTCCCTCCTTCTAGGCCACTGTGCCGCCCAAGCTCACCCCGGTAAATGATCCATATCATCGCTGCTTCCTCCACTGCACCAGGAGCCTTCCATGCATACCCGGCGATGCAGCTCAATCCATGCACCTTGCTACTTCCCGTAGCATCCCTGGCCTTGGCAAGCCACTCTGCTTCGCTCCTTCACCCGAGCGCACATCCTCTGATACATCCCCTCTTTGCACCCACCATTTTTCTTTCTTTTATAAATCCTTGAAACTTGTCCTTGCTTACCATTTTCAATTCTTCTCTTTTTTGTTTTCAAATGTTTATTGGTTACACTTAAACAAGTAAGTAAATTAGCCATTTATATTAAAACACAAACCGTATCCATCTTTTTCAACTCATCACACACCACAAATTCCAATGGATTACAACGATAAACATCACAAATTCCAATAAAAACCAAGAAGAAAGAAAATTACCATCAGACAAATTATCTGTCAGTTTTTTCCTTCCAGCCGTCTTGACATACAGATAGAACCTCACATTTTTAGATCAGTTAGTCACTTCAAATTGCTTTACAATTACTTCTATCAGCTGTTAAACCACTAGACAGAAACTTACTTGTTCTCCCATCAAGAACCATTGCCACCACTGCAGATCTAGAGTGACAGGCTGATGAACACAGTGGGCCTGTAAGTATTTTGTCCGCAGATGGTTCAGGGCTACACAAGCAGTCACAAGATGGCACAAAGTTTCAGTTTTACCTGGGGAACCACAGTATCTACAATATGATTGTGCTAGTGTTATTTGTTTTCTCGCTAATTTAACCTCTCCAGTAGCTAGCAGATTTAAACGCACTTGCATCAGCAAATCCCTGTAGTGATTCGAGGGAAATTGTATTAGGTACTGTGGTGGTTGATTTAAGCCCTTTTGTTCTAATGCTAAGCAGGGTCTTATCAAGTCCAAATTTCTTTTCCTGATACTTTCAAACCAATCAGGCTCTTGGAGCCTGGTTTTAATCTTCATGGGATTTGTGATTAACTCTTCTCTCTCTGCCATGTATTCGCATAGGATTATTTCTATCCTATTCGACCAGACTCCAAGTGTGCTATTGGTAAGTTTGCCCGTTGAGGCAAATATTTCAAATGGAGTGCCTCTTTCTGCCATCTTGCATTTTGTATAAAAACTAAATAGATTTCCAAAGTGCAAGTGACTCCAGGGATTGAAGCATAAGCTCATGGCTGATGGTTACAACAGACAAAGGGTTAAGCAACCTAATTTGCGCCAAAATTGGCCTTCTAGTATGGCCCACACCTTACATGAAAAACTGAGCTTTCCCTCTCAGCCATAGATCAAAATAGGCACTACCTTTTGTCGATAGAAGGCCAGCAAGGGAGTAAGGAAAAATTTACAATACAGGCGAAGAGTGAGAGGAAGTGGGCTTGGTCGTCAATGTTTTTGTTAAGGACGACACCCAGATAGACTAAGGTCTGAACCACTTCTAATTTCTCACTTCGAGCCCACCACACCAGTTGTTTTGACCTTATCTTTTGTGCAGACATCATACTCTGGACTTTTGATTTATTGACATTGAATTTCATGTCATTATGGCCTAGATAATGTATAAAGCATTTAATACGCTTCTGTAAGCCCACTTGCGTAAAGTCCATGAATATGACGTCATCAGCATAGAGGACCCAGGGAATTGTACACCATTGAGCTTTGGTGGAAAGGCTCTCACTCCCTTCTGCCAATCACCCAGATCAGAAGAAATTTACAGGCTGAACAAGAACGAGGCCAAGGCATACCCCTGCTACAATCCCCGGTGAGTCAAGATTTTCTCAGACAAGACTCCTGTATTCGTGAATCTAATCTGTACTTATGTATCTGAGTACAAGGTCCGAATAGCTTCCAATAGGTTGGGAGGGCATTGCCAGTTTCTCAATTTCGCCCATAATTTGGATCGATTGACGCAATCTAATGATTGTTCCAAATCCATCGTTAGTCACACTGAAATAATACAGCTTGTCGAGTGGGAATAGGTTACAAAGGGCCAGCTTCTCTGACTGGGCTTTCCAATTTCTCTCTGATGCACTGTGATGTGCTAAAAGGCGCATGCTAGACCACCTCGGTCTTCGCATGCGTCTGCTGCCTGGCAGATGAAAGACATTGTTTTCTTTAATGGGTTTTCTCTGTATTGGCAGGTGCAGGTTTCACTAAAAACAAGGAAGATAGCGTTCTTCGGTAGGTTCCTCTCGAGAGGTTTCCTTCTGAAATTGGACCCCTGGTTTATTACTGTGGGGATCCTTTCTAGGAACAAACTGAACCTGTGAGAATAGGAATTTGAACTAGGTCAGGTCGTTCTACAGCCGACCGGTTACTGTGGTGCTATGTGGGTAGGCCACATTCATCAGGGCTAGAATAGGGGCACCAACAGCGTTGTCTTCGTTAAATCTGCTCCTCTCCCCTCTCCAGGTGGTGAGATGGCTCTCTACACGGGGGGTGTGGCGGCCTGGGACCGGAGTTGGTAAACCCAGGCCATGCATGTGGGCCCTCTGCTTTCAGCTTCTCTGGGTGCTGACCAACCACTGGCTCTTCCACACGACAAACTCCAACAAATCCATCGATGCCATGTGGCTACAAGTGTGAGATCTTAGAGCCTCTTGTTGTTTGAAAATACCAAGAATAAAAAGGTTCAAACAGGTTCCCACCCCTTTTACAAACCCTGTTTGCCGGGGATCTGGTCTTCCCGTATTCAAGACCCATCTTGTCAAATCTCGCAAAAGAATTGAGGCAAAATTCTTTCCCATAGAATTAAAAAGGACAATCGGCCGATAGCTCCTGGGATCTGTACGATCGCCCCTCTTGTATATGGGAACAATTATTGCCTCTCGCCATTTGATGGAACCTGCTTCATTCTCAAGATCTGGTTAAAAACCAAGACCACCAGATGGCTCCACTCCTCAGGATTTTGTTTGAGTAACTGGTTCGAAATGCCATCTGGGTCTGCGGCTCTAGATGCATTGAGCCCTCTTATTCTGGCTTTCAGATCTTCCCTGTCCACATTAATATCCCACTGTTGCGTCGACCTCCTATCATCTATAACCAAGCGATCACCAGGATCTGCAAACAACCTGGAATAATGGGCATACCAGCTGACCTCATTCACCTGACTCAACATGAAGGAACCTCTGTTGTTTTATAGTTCCCAGAGATCTCTGGTGTTTTTCCTGCAAACTACCCTCAAAAATGTGTTCAGCATTCGACTGCACTCGTTGGCTTCTAGTTGCTATGAGCCAATTGTTATAGTTTTGCCTCCGGATACGACACAGCTCTAAGGTATCAGCAGATTGTGCAGCCTTGATTTTTTCTTATGGCAGCATGTAGTTTATTTTTATTTTTTAAGCCATCCTCTCCATCCCTGTGCTGAGAATGTATAACTCCACCGCTACCATTCCTGTCCCTTCCCATTCAACTCCCCTACTCCCTATCCAATACTTTCCAGTAAATTGACACTCGTCCCCTCCCCTTAAACCCTGCTTCTCCCCAACCCCCCATTAAATGTACCTTCTCCCCCTCCCTGATCATCCGAGTTCCCCATTAGTCTAAACTGCTTTGCTGACCTGTATTCACCCATCTTAACCGTCAACAAAATGAACTGTCACCCAATCAAAATCCCTTTAATCTAAAAGAACTAAAAGATGTACGACAAATTATTCCTGTGTTGCTTATCCCCACTATTCCTTCTTGTAGGAAAACGTTTCCACTTTGTCGCCACTACCCCTTCCGCTGCAACCCCTCTCCTAGATATTGCTGGTTGCCTTCTGCCACCTGTCCCCCCCCAAACCCTGTCCCGGGGGGGCAACCAATAACGGGCCGCACAAAGTCCCTTGGGTGTGATGCAGTATCAACAAGCTCTTAAACCATCCCCACTATTCCTTCTTGTAAGAAAACTTGTTCACCTTGTTGCCACTACTCCTCCCACTGCAACCCCTCTCCCAGAATTGCTGGCTGCCCTATCCTTCCCATCCCCCAATAAAGGACCGCACAAAGGCCCCGGGGTGGGATGCGGTATCAACCAGCTCTTAAACCATAAGGCCCAGAGAGGCCGTACAACCACAACACCCCCAGTCTTGCTCTATTCCGGGCCTGGGCCCGATACCTCATGCCCCTTGCCTTAGAGTAGGCCACCCCCTATTCCACCTTTCTACTGCCCCTTACTCACAATTAACCAATCACCCTTTACCTTACCACCCAATCCCTGTCTTCACTTTAAAATAGAACCAAACTATCTTCCCCTTCCCTCCTCTCGCCCTTTCCTTCTCATGCCCTTTCCTTAGACACCTCAAAATCTCTGATGTTCAATTCTTCGCCAGTCGAGTTTGGGGTGCCTCCCTCTGAATGACCTCCATGGCCTTCTCAAATGTGAGCCTGAACACCTGAAACTCCGGCACAGCTCAGGACCTTACTCTTCTTCTACTGCTTTTTTCTCTCGCTCTCTCCTGTTGACACGCCTGTATACTGCGCTGACTGGCTACCCTCAGAGTCTCACGGGTACCAGCCGCCCCCCCGCCCCCCTTTCACCCGTATCCCTGCACTGCCTCCAGCACCACTGCATACTAAATACTAAGGGCTTTATCTGACTTGCACGATCTGACTGACACGATGCTTAGAAAGATTGTTGTCTTATCCTCCCTTTGTGTTCCCTCCCTCATCTTGCCCATCATAGAAAGATTAGTGTACAGGCTTGTTATAAATGACTTGTATCATATCCTTCTGCCCCGCCCCCGGCTCCTACCAACTGTTACCCTCTTACACCTCATCATGCCTTTCAAACCACCCTTCCTGGCCCTACAGTTCTCCAATGCCATTTCTTTTATTAATATTGCCCGCCCAATGCTGTTCCCAACTGGGATATCTACTCTTCCTTCATGATTATTCTTTATTTTCCTTTATTCTTTTAATGTTTATTATATTTATTTAATCTCACCCTTTTCCCACCAAATACACCTCCCACTTCACCTTCACACCACCAACCTCACCCTTCCCAAACACCAATGCACCTTCAGTTCCTAGCCTCCTCACCTCTTGGTTCAAACCGTTGTAGCATAGAGCTGGGGGAGAGCCATCCAGTTCTCTATCCACTCACTGTGAACTCCATCGCCGCTAAACAGCCGCTGAGGGGCCGGAGCCATCCAAAATCTCTCCCACTCTCAGTGCATGTGACGGCGTTCCGGCCATCTCCCTACACCAAGATATCTTTTTCCGGGACATACTATTCCCTTCTGCTCTGGTTGTGGGGCGGTAGGGGGCTGCCCTAGCCCCTCCCCCTGGTGCTGCACCTAGGGATGATGGCGAACACCAACTCCCTTCACACTTGTGGACAAACCTGGGGCTGTACTGAGCCCTCCTAGCCACCCAAGAGGGGACCCTGTGGTCCTCCATGGGCATGCCCCATCCTCTCCCCATTGACCCCTCTGACCCCACTGGCGGTGGTAATGCATTTACTCCTGTGGTCCTTCTCGGGCGTCGCCCACCCTGGCTTACCCACTAGCTGCTCCATCACCCGCTCCCATCACCACTCTGCCCCCCATGCCTCTGTGGGTTTAGTGCGCTTTACAATTGAAAATAAGTAAATAAATTAATAAGCCAGGAAGCACCTATCCTTGCACATTAAAAATCCTGGCAGTCTTGCTGAGAAGCGATGATAGTGTGGAAATCACATGTGAAACTGCAGCACTGATGATATAATACCCTTGCCCATCTGCTATAGTAGCCCTCCAATGCAGTCCCTGCTCCAGCTGAGTGCTATCATTAAAATGTGCGGCAGCCCTCTCGGCGAGGACCATCACACTGCACATAGCGCACCCGTGCACTTCCAAATTACATTTTTTTAAAAAAGTGTTTTTTTAATGTTCTTCTCTCCTTCCCTAAACCACACAAAACCCATCCTGGCTGCTGACCTGTAAGTGCTGCAGGGGCCTTGAGAGCCACGCACTGCACTGCCTTCCAGTGGTGTGCAGTGCGCACCAAAGCCTATCACTAACGGAGCTGCAGGCAAGCTCCCCGCCCCATCCCTCTGTTCCAGCCTCACACGCGGACCAGAGAAAAACACGACGGCCCAAGCCCCCACCCACTCCTCCTGCCGCGATCCTGGCACAGCCCTGAAAAAGTGGGGCGCGCGCTCCACACTCGCTCACACCATCAAGAACTGAATTAAACCGAGCAGCCATGGCCCGGGAACTGCAGGAAAACGGGAAGTTCAGGTAAGTTGAACACCACTACCTCCTCAACCCTCCTAAAATGAATAAATATAAATAATATATATGTTATGTTCCGGCCCCGCACGGAGGCAGAACGTGGTAGTCCTCAGAGGTAGGCCTCAGTGACGCAGCTCCAGCCGGAGCAAAAGAAAGACATGACACACGCTGCTGGAGTCTGTGCCTGGAACTGCCTCCCTCGCGCGGGGGCGGGGCTTTTATTTAGATGCCCTATGTCACCGCATAGCGGGGCGGAGGGCGGATATAACAATATATATATTTTTTTAAACCGCCAAGTTGCCCTGTTCCCCTCTATTCCCCTACCCTGTGCTTGCACCCAATTGCCCCCTAGGCTGCAACACGCCACCACAGCAGTGGGTGCCGGCGAGTGTCCAGGTAACACGTAACAGCGTTAACCGCCAAATGTTATTGGACCTTTGCCAGCATCGGTATATATGAACTCCATGGGGCAATCTATCCCTACACGGCTCGCCGGACGGGTGAATTGCCCAAAACCTCCCTGGGGATCAACGCGTACCGCATGCTCCCGAGAGCCACCCTTGCGCTCCTCAGAGAAACTTTCTAACAGCTGAAGAATTTGCACTGCCCAATGGAGCTTTCAAAGCAGGGCCGGCTGAAGATGTATGGAGGCCCATTTCAACCTGATGGTTGGGGCCCCTTGCTTGGAGAGAAAACAGTCTGAGGTACCCCTGTGGAACATACATTACAATGGCGACAACGATGAAGTTAAAAGCAGCCATGTTAGAAGGCAATAAGGTGATCACATTTCTGTTTATCCATTGGTAAGTGACGAAAGGGCTCTAGGAAACACAGCTTGTAATGCAAGGACTGCAAGGAGTAACGATCTTCCTTCTCCCACCTGAAGGTGCCTCGAGAAAGTAAGGTCATAGTTCGAATCAGCTTGCCACTTTCCACAGCCCCCTTCCCCGCCCCCCACCACCTCTGTGTGTAGGTAAACGGAGGGTTCAAACGATAATCGATGCCACATGCCCTTCTTGCCTTAACGGTCGCTTTGGATGGACTGCAGTTTGATTCAACATTTGGCTGTATTTTTGCCTCTTTTGCCAAGGGATCCTAAAATGAACGGGAAAAGGGAGTGGGACAGTGAGTGGCTGAAATTAACACCGACTTCCCCTGCAGTCGCCAATAGAAAAGCCCCGGGGCCAGGCGGACGCTGCTCTTCCGTGGGGCAGAGATGCAGAATGCCCAGCAGTGCTGACTTTCCCTGTCACCTTGCTCTTGCCACCTGGCAGCGCCTTGTCCAGTGCTGCATGCTATCTACCCTCTCAAAGCCCTACTAATCACGAGAAAACACCGGCGCTCAGCCTGAGACATATTCCTCAGGTGTGTGGTTTGCATTCATGGGCCTAAACTATTAGCACGCGCGTGTTGCCAAGGTCTCTTGGTTCCATAAGGCTTTTCTTTGCTAATGGATCCCCTGCCATTTGATAAGATAAGCTTGCTTACTAATGACACACCGTGTTTCCTTAACACCTTTCTTTTGTAAGGAAGGGTTATTTTTTTGTCCTTGAGCAGAAGAGGCTCAGCGGTCGGTGGGGTTACCTTTCCTGCCTTGCCAATGAATGCCACTTACTGCCGGAGTGAGGAGTAATGGAGGATCATGAGGAAAAGGGGCATTAGCATATCGCTCACACGTTGAGTCGCGGAGTGAGGAGTAAGGAAGGATCATGGGGAAAAGGGGTATTAGCACATCGCTCACACGTTGAGTAACGGAGTGAAGAGTAATGGGGGATCATGAGGAAAAGGGACATTAGCATATCGCTCACACGTTGAGTCGCGGAGTGAGGAGTAAGGAAGGATCATGAGGAAAAGGGGTATTAGCATATCGCTCACATGTTGAGTCGCGGAGTGAAGAGTAATGGGGATCATAAGGAAAAGGGATATTAGCATATCGCTCACACATTGAGTCACGGAGTGAAGAGTAATGGGGGATCATGAGGAAAAGGGATATTAGCATATCGCTCACATGTTCAGTCGCCAAGGCTGCAAAATACAGATGTTTTAACGGGTGAGAGCCCATTGAAGTCTAGAGAGGGTGTTGGGTCTTGTAGGTAAACTGAGTTCCAAAAGAAGGTGATTTTATAACTGTGCGTTAGATGGACGCAGATACGCTCTGGCTTTGCTTTCTTTCAGCAAAACAACAATGTCACTGCCTTCAACTTAATATTGTCTGCAACCAGCAGTCAATAAAGCTTTCTAAAAACTGAAGAGGTTTGCCCTACCCAGTGAAGCTTTCTAAGAACTAAAGAGGTTTGCCCTACCCAGTGAAGCTTTCCAACAGCTGAAGAGGTTTGCCCTCCCCATTGAAGCTTTCTAAGAACTGAAGAGCTTTTCCCTCCCCACTGAAGCTTTCCAAGAGCTGAAGAGGTTTGTATTTGTATTTATTTAGATTTATATAGCACTTTAATACAAAGCGCTTTACATGAGGAACAAGCAATTACAACAAGCAATACATAACACTGAATAAAACCAGAAAACAGTACAAGGAACAAATTACATTATTGGTGAAGATAAGTGCATATGGAGGGGGACTGAAGTGAGAGAGGAGGGTTAGAAGGTGGAGGAGGAGGCAGATTCAGTGGAGAGAGAGGAAGCTGAAAGATGCTAGGGGGTGAATGGAAGAGGTAGGCTTTTAGAGAAGTGCGGAATGAGGGGTAGGAGGTATTAGAGCGGACGGGGAGGGGTAAGGCGGTTCCAATGGAAAGGAGCAAGAAGTTGGAAGGAGCAGAAGCGGGAAGGGGCACAAGGTGGAGGAGGAGAAGGAAGGAAGAGATCTGCAGAATGGAGAGATCTGCAGAATGGAGAGAACAAGAAGGGGTGTAGAAAGTGAGACAGGAGGATAGATAAGGAGGGGCAAGAGGGCTTTGAAAACTAGACAGAGGAAGTTAAATTTCAGCTGGGAGTGAAAAGGGAGCCATCCTAGTAAGTCAAGGGAAGAGGAGATGGAGTCGTGAGGTGAGAGAAGGCAGAGGGAATGGATAGCAGAGTGGTGGATGGATTTGAGGGGCGAGAGGTGTGAGGAGGGGTGTCCAAAGAAGAGAGTGGAGCAGTAGCAGAGTCTGGAGAAGATGAGGGAGGAGATTAGGAGTTTAGTAGCGTGGAAGGTTAGGAGAGGATGAATTTTACAGATGTTGTAGAGGTGGAAGCGGCAAGATCTAGCAGTGAGAGAAATGTGGTGGGAAAGAGAGAGGTGGGGGTCGATGTGGAGACCAAGGTTGCGGGCATGAGGAGAGAAGCGAAGTTGGGAGGGAGGAAAGAGAATGAAGGGAGGAGGAGAGGGAGGAGGAAGAGTGTTGGCCAGGAAGATGAGGAGCTCAGTTTTATCTGAGTTGAGAGAAACGAAGTGAGAGGACATCCAAGATTTGATAGCGGAGAGGCAAGAAGAGAGCTTAAGGTGGATTTCAGGAAGGAGGAGAAGGAAAGGGAGAGCTGGGTATCATCCGCATAGAAATGGTGTGATACACCAAAGGAGGAGATAATGGGAGCTAGGAAGTAAGTATAGAGTGAGAAGAGAAAGGGGCCATGGACAGAACCTTGGGGAACACTGTGGTTGAGAGGAAAGATAGGTGAGGAGCGGCCACCCCAGGAGACTGAAAATGTGCGATTAGAGAGATAGGAGGAGAGCCAGTCGAGAATGGAGTCTTTAAGGCCAAATGAGGAGAGAGAGTTAAGGAGAAGGGGTTGGTCAACAGTATCAAAGGCAGCTGAGAGATCTAGTATGATAAGAATAGAACAATGCCTAGAGTAGCGAGCAGAAAGGAGAGAGTTGAGAACGGAGGTGAGAGCAGTTTCCGTGGAGTGAAGAAGGCGGAATCCAGATTGGGTGGGGGGGAGGAGAGAATGGCTGGAGATGAAGGATGAGAGTTGAGAATAGACAATGCATTCTAGAAGTTTGGAGAGGAAGGGAAGAAGGGAGATGGGGTGATAATTGGATGCAAGATGGGGGTTGGCAGAAGGTTTTTTGAGAATGGGGATGATAGTAGCGTGCTTAAAAGGAGAGGGGAAGGTGGATGTAGAAAGACAGGTTTTGAAGAAGAGATAGGGTATTAAGAGGGGGTACATTTTAGGGATAAGGGAGGTAGGAATGGGGTCAGCAGGAGAAGCAGTGTGATGAGTTTTGGAAAGGAGGAGGGTAACTTCAGATTGAGTGATAGGAGTAAATGAGGACAAGGAGAAGGGAGGGGGAGGAGGGGGAATGGAGGGGGAGAATAAGAAGGGGAAGAGAGGATAGATTGTCAGAGGTTAAGTACTTTGTTGAAAAAGATGGTGGCAAGGTCAGAGGCAGAGAGAGGAGAGGCAATGGAATGATCGAGTGTAGGAGGAGAAAGAAGTCGAGATAAGGTTTGAAAGATGATGCATGGATGGGAGGACTGAGAGTGAAGAAGGTCGGAGAAGTAAGTGCGCTTAGCAGAATTGAGAAAGGAGTCGTAGAGGGAGTGGTAGTCGAAGTAAGCAGATTGGTTGGAAGGGGTGGGGTGTTTGAGCCAGGAACGTTTGAGGCGCCTAAGAAGGCGGCGCATGGAGGAAAGATGAGGTGAAAGCCAAGGTTGAGCGGGACGGCGAGAAGGCGAAACGAGGAGAGTGGGTAAAGAAGATCTAGAAAAGAGGTGACAGACAAATTTAAGATGGAGGACGCTTCTGAGGCTGAAAGAGAGGAGAAGTGACAGAGGGGGGAGGAAGGAAGAGCAAGAATTGAGGAAGAGAGAAGGGTTGAAGTTGCGTAGGTCACGACGGAAGAAGGCGGTGGAAGACGGAGGGGAGAGGGAGGAGGAGGGGAGGTGAGGGAGAAGGAGAGTAAGGAGTGGTCGGAAAGGTAGTTAGGTAGAGAAGAGATGGGAGAAGCAGAGAAGGAAGAGGTAAAGATGAGGTCAATGGTAGAGGCAGATTGGTGAGTAGGAGGGGAAGGGAGAGGGGTAAGGAGGTAGGAATCAAGGATGGAGAGGAGGGGGAGTTAGTGAAGAGATTGAGATTGAAGTCACCAAGTACAATAAGAGGGGAGGGGCTGGGGGAGAGGAGGCTGAGAAGATGGTGAATGCCCTCGTAGAATGAGCCAGCTGGGCCAAGAGGGCGGTATATGATGAGGAAAGATATAGCTTGGGGAGAATTAAAGATTTTATACATGAATTCGAAGGAAGGAAGAGTGGGTAGAGAAGGAGGAGATGGAGAGGAGGCCTAGGCCGCCTCCACGGCCAGAGGGGTGAGGGACGTGCTCAAAAGAAGATGAAGAAGAGGTGAGGGATGCGGAAACAGAGGTGTTATGGGGTGGGATCCATGTTTCAGTGACACAGAGAAATTGGAGGTTGAGGCGCAAGAATAGGTCAAGAACAGCAGAAGTTTTGTTGCAGATCGAATGGGTATTCCAGGGGGAAACTTCGAAGGTATTTGGCGGAATTGGAGATTTGTGGGTAGATAAGGTTGCAGTGCCGGAGTGAGTGGTTTGGAGGTGGGACGGAGTGGGTATGGGGAGGGGAGGTTGAGAGAGTAAATGGCCATGATGATAAGGTAGATAACTTTGAGGGGGAGAGGGGAGGGCTATGGGAGGAGGGGGGACAGAAAGGGGGAGCAGCGCATAACAAGGAGCAAGAGCTGGAGAGGGCGCTGCCGGATGGGTGGATACAGTAACCCTTAGGAGCTTGCAAGAAGGAGGCAGTGCTGGCGGGAGGCAGTAGAGGCAGTCAAAAACACTCTAGGGTGGATCGGTGGAGGGGCAAGAGGGTCCGCCGAGACAGCAACAGCAGCGGAGGAAAGTAGCAGATCGAGGTTGATGGAGTGGGCCAATGGAGCAGCAGGGGTCACAGGAGTCAGAGATTTGCCCTCCCCAGTGAAGCTTTCTCAGAGCTGAAGAGGTTTGCCCTCCCCAGTGAAGCTTTCTAAGAGCTGAAGAGGTTTGCCCTCCCCAGTGAAGCTTTCTAAAAGCTGAAGCGGTTTGCCCTCCCCAGTGAAGCTTTCTAAGAACTGAAGAGGTTTGCCCTCCCCAGTGAAGCTTTCTAAGAGCTGAAGAGGTTTGCCCTCCCCAGTGAAGCTTTCTAAGAGCTGAATGGATTTGCGCTCCACAATGAAGATTTCTAACAGCTGAAGAGTTGGCGCTGCCCAAATGGAGCTTTCTGAGCAGGGCCGGCTGAAGATGTGTGGGGGCCCATTTCAACGTGTTGGTTGGGGGCCCTCTGATTGGAGCGAAAAAACAGTCTGAGGCACCCTTGTGGTACATACATGACAATGGAGACAAAGATTCAGTTAATAGCTGCCGAATATCACGAGACGGCCTTTCAGCAGGGATCATAAGGAACCAGTGTTAGAAGGCAATAAGGTGATAACATTTCTGTATATCCATTGGTAAGTGACGGCCGGAAGGGCTCTAGGAAACACAGCTCGTAATGCAAGCGCTGCAAAGCGCACTTTTTAAGCCCCAAAACGAAAATAGAGAAAGGAATATATTGCTGTGTTACAAAGCTGATGACTGACAACATGCAGCAGTTGCTGGGTAGCTCCTGAAACTCGAGGCCCCTTTCATTTGACAGGATTGAAAGGCCCTGTTTCTAAAAGCTGAAGAAGTTTGCGCTCCCCTAATGTAGCTTTTTCATAGCTGAAGAGGTTTGTGCTCCCCAGTGAAGTTTTCTAAGAGATAAAGAGGTATGCTGCCCCTCCATGAAACTTTCTCAGAGCTGAAGAGGTTTGCACTCCCCAAAGAAGAAGCTTTTTCAGAGTTGAAGAGGTTTGCGCTCCCACAATGAAGCTTTTTAAGAGTTGAAGAGGTATGTACTCCCCAATGAAGCTTTTTCAGAGTTGAAGAGGTTTGCACTCCCCAGTTAGGCTTTTCTTTAAGAGCTCCGTAGGTTTGCGCTCCCAATGAAGCTTTCTAAGAGCTAAAGAGGTTTATGCTCCCCAAAAAGCTTTCTCAGAGCTGAAGAGGTTTGTGTTTCCCACTGAAGCTTTCTAACAGCTGAAGAGGTTTGCACTCCCCAATGAAGCTTTCTAAGAGCCGAAGAGATTTGCGCTCCAATGTACTTTACTAAGAGCTAAAGTGGTTTACACTCCCCAAAAAGCTTTGTCAGAGCTGAAGAGGTTTGCGCTCCCCAATGAATCTTTCTGGGAGCTGCAGATCTGTGCTCTTTTAGACATTTTCAACAATATTAGGGCTGCTAGAGAAATCTGGGGGGAAAGTGTGACACTTAAATTATGGACCTCGATCAACGAGGAGCAGGGCCAAGCACATCAGATGGAAAGAATGGTCTCCATGCGGTTCACTGCTTTCCACAGGCAAGAAACTCAGCAATGTTGGAAGCAAATTAGAGGCAGTTTCCATCTATCCAATTACTGATGATCTCTACAGCCTACCACAAAATTATATTAGATGATGACGAAACCTCACCACATGTAAGAGAATCTAACACAGCTAGCTATAAAAGCACATGCAAAGGTTTGTGTAAAAGCCTGCAGAGATGGTGGAGATAACAATTGAAATGAAAAGGTGCAATTGTGGCCACTTCTGAGCTACATGATTCAAAATTGTAATCTGCTACTGACTGGGATCTCAGATATCCACTGGAAAGCAAGGCCTGTCATCATAAACCTTTGCAGATAACCCAGGAAAATGTAATTGCTGAGATACTGAATGCAGCCAAGAGACCTAAGAGCACGACAGTTCTGGTACCACTGACTCAATACTGAGACCTGCGCATACGCCATCCTCAGCATCTAGTATGTCTGCTGGCTTTACATGTTCATACGTTGCAATGGGGCAGCTGCTTCAATGAACTTAATTTAAAAATAGGGGGGAAATTAGCACGGTTTTCGGGGTTAGCATCATTTTATTTAAGAGTGGGAGGACCACGACATGTTTAATGTAGAAAAATTATTTTATTACAAACAGTTTAGGGAACCAGGGAGTTTAGCTTGACCTGTTTAATGGATCTCCCCTTTTCCTTCTATGCTTCTCAACCTGCCCCTGTCATGCAAATGCAGCTGTTTATTCTCGGTTACCCTCCTCCAAAGCTAGTATTATTTGTGTGTGTATTCTTTGTGATAGCCAGAAGACCTTTGACAAGAAGCTCTGTACATTTGCTACCGTGCTTTGGTAATGGTAACAACTACCGTGCAACAAAATAGTGTATCTGCACTTGATAGTGTTTGTTATAAAAACTAGCATAGCATCAGTATAGCGCTGATCTAAAACACAGTTCTTCCAAACGAGGTTTTCTAAAAACTAGGTAGCTACTCCAAAGAGGAGGATGCAGTGTAAGCCAAATTCGAAACTGTGGAACCAAAGTTTTGAGTCTCTTAGCTGAGTTCAAAGTGGGCACCACTCAGGTAAATTAACCCAAGTTCGGTAATTACGTATACATTATTTGGTTTATGCCAGAACTCTGGGCCTCATTCCGAGTCGGGCGGTCTGGTAAAAAGGTTCCAGTATCAGAGGATACTAGCACTTTACTGGAACGTCCGATTACAGGTATACCGGTGGGGCACCGGGGTTACCTCCAGCTAAATGCCCTTGTTGCCGGTACCAGCATTGCCAGTGGCGGTAATAGCGGAAAATCCCCTCATGCGGTCTGATGGGACTCCAGGAATTCGGGATTTACACTGTACTGCCGGCAGTCGCAATCTGGTGGCAATGCCGCCAGACCGAGTGTCGCTAAAGGTAAGTGCCAGATGCCAATATCCTGGCGGCTCTACCGCCAGGATACCGGCACACTCGGAATGAGGCCCTATGTTTGCACTAAAGAGTGTATCAAGTCACTAAAACGTGCAGTAAGATCCCCACAGGTTGAGCTACATTTTGTGGGCAGTCTACATTACAACAACCTTCACTTTGAGACCTACCACACTCCAGAATAACTCTCTTCTGGTGGTGACAGAATTAATGGAGGGTCCCTGAGGATGGATGTCACCCTACGAAATGCATTGGACCACATTTGGGTTTGCTATTAAAATGTTTTCATTCCACTGAATTGAGAGTTTTCATGAGATAAAATGCATTGTCTGTCTACTTGCAGAAGATATTATATTCTACAACGGGGGTTCTGACCAGGTTTCTGACAAGGGGGTCTTGCCATCAAATTCTACAGTCTTAGCCAAGCTTCGCCACCAGACGATATATTGATCCTGGACAAATCATCTTTTCTCATAGTACTGTGCTGTCTTCTGTGAAGAGGTTTGTCTTCTCATATTGTGGAAGCATTGCCGAGGCCATTGCTAAGCCCATTGCCTGCTCTTTTATTTCACGGAGACCATTTGAGTGGAAGATGTGCTAGACAGACAGAAGAGAGAGACACATACCTTTCACACACTTCTGGAGAGCTAGTTTGCAGGTCAGCTTATTTGACACCAAATATTGTTTCCTTTTTTTGTGTAAAATTTCAAAGTTTTTCTGCAAATCATGAATACCAAACCTCAAGCCTGTTGAATGTATTTAAACTTTAAAATACAGTAGTGTAGCCCATATGTGACCTGTTGAGGCTCACAGCTGTAAGTATTCTGGTAGCCAGAATAATTCACTGTTTCCATAACACATTTCTATAAAATGTTTTTTTTTTTTAAATATGTGTGCTTTCCGCAACAAATACACAAAACAAGGTTTTATTTTATTTTGTGACAGTCAAACATCTACAAATATTTGCACCTAGCTGAACTACAAAACCAAAGGCAACATCGGGTGCAATTTAAAGTCCTTTGACTAATAAAGTCTACTATTGTAAAGGACCTTCAATTATTTCGAGTCGCCTGACTCATTATGCACCAAATCGACACTTGGGAAAATCTTCTGCCAGTTTATTGATAGTCCTGAGAATCAAGAATCACGGGTATTTTCTTTCCGGTATAGGCAACAAGGTTATGGAACACTCTGTCGTTATCACTACCCTACTCGAAGAGCCCGTAGCATTCAGGAGAAAAAGTGAAAAGCTTCTTGTTCCATAGGTAAAATCATGATTGCGTTTCCGAATAGACAAGAACTTGTACGTTTTTTTTTTGTTTTTTTTTAATGAAGATGCTCTGCACCATGATGTGCCTTAGATAGCGATATGTTTGTGCTTTATCAATTTATCTACAACATGAACTGGGAAACAATGTGGGTCGAAGCCCGGCTTCATCTCTTAAGCAAAGTGTGTGGATCCTGGGCAAATCATTTAATATCATAGTGCCTAGCTGTCAACATTTCCAGTCCCATAATATTTAAAAATGGTCAGCCCCAATGAGTGATTCATTTCTCTGGATATACTCTTCCAAAAAGCATTACTCATGGTTTAACTGGCCGTAGTGTTGCTTCATATATTTGAACAGTGGCCGCTGGTATATTGGACACTACAAAGTCATTTGTTTCTTTGAGAACTGATAGTGACACTACTCGAAAAGCAAGGCTCTCGTCTAATCTCAGTCCATGTCTGGATATGTGCACCTTCCTCATAGCTTCTAACCCGTATCCACCATGTATCTTGCAGCAAGCTTACCTTGCTTATTGCTTTCCATGTGTCTCTTGCATCTAGGCTTGAGCCCTTTTACATTTACTGGATTGCATCCTCGCACAGATTCCTCTTCTAGATAGATATCCTCCAGGGCCAGGCTGTCCTCTGAAAACTGTGTCAGGGGAAGTGTAGCCCGGTGACCCTCATCCTCGACAATCTATTTCCTCAATTCCAGATATGATGTTTCCGTCGTATAAATAGCCCACACTAAGGCCCACTACCTCAGTTCCTTTTTACCCCATGCTCAGCATCCTGTCTCTCGGAATAACTTGCAAAGAACTGTTCTTAATGCTCCATGCTGGCTCTCAAACCGCCAGGTTTCAAGTGCTGCCAATCTCCAACTCCAAGGTGTTTACCATAGACCGACACTAATTCTCCATTTGGTGTCTGGATTTGGACCATGATATAGAGCAATGTGGCTACTGTTAGTCTATGAACCCCAAAGCAGCCATATTGTGGGCCTCTAAGCTGGCATGCAGCTGTCCACCCTCTAAGTGCCCTTCTCCCTCCCTGCTCAAGTCGTCAGAGGTGGAAACCGAGGGGCGCATTCTGGAGTAATAAGATAAGAGAAGGAGGTGTAAGAAGGCCAAACTCGCTTGTCTACAGCAAGTCTAACCATCCTACTTTCTCATCTTCCCATACAAACAAAAGGAATATGAGGCAAAGGTTGAGGAGGGGCACCATTGAGGATGATTCAGGCTCTCAAAAAGGGGCTAAGGCCACTATACCTTCAAAACATGCCTCTTGAGAAGATAGAGAAAAGTTTACAGGTCAGATGTTGGACATTTTCTCAAATGCCTGGACTGGCATGGCTTAGGCCTTGATCTTGATGCCAGCCCCACTGTCCACTGCACCTGTGTCAGCCAGTAAGGACGTCACAGAGTCAAGCCACATTCTCGGCTTCTCCAGCAACAGTGTCGGCCCTGGTTTCTGGTGCCAGAGTCTTGTCATTGGTTGCGGTCAATGCCACGACCATCTTCCCCCAAACACAGCCAGGGGCCTTTTTTTCCAGCATTTGGGCCTAGGTTCTTCCAGTCCCTACAAAACATAGTTGATGATGATTGTGATGCTGTGCCTTTTGGCCGAGAACCCTTTGGGGAAACGGGGGAAGCTCCTTTGCCAGACATTTTGCCCGGTGAGGTGGATATTTTAAACGTGGCATCAGAAGTCCAGAGAGCAGGTGGTGTTGATACCACATCTGATCTCAAAGTGAAACAGGCGTCTCCATATGCACACCCAAATGCTCAAAACAGCAAGGTTATTCAGAAAGTGGTAGCTGCCTTGGGCATTAGAGCACCATCCAGGTCTTTGGTGTGTTATCAAATCACAGACATCCTGGATAAGGGTCCACAGATTGAGACAGCGTTGCCATTTCAAATGCCCATTGCCAATCCGGTTTTAGCCTGATGACAGAACCCATGAAAAGGTATAAACTGGCACTGAGGGAGCACTGAGTTCCTCTCCCATTCCCTTGACAAAGCGGGAAAGAGGATGAATAGTTCTTGGCAGCTATGCTCCACATATGTGGTGGCATATGCACCTCATGTAGTAGATCTGCCAACTAGTTTGATTCACATCTTATCCACAAAGAGAGGACCAGCAAACAATCCTTCCTTTGCCATACTCCCACTGACTGGAACTTGATCGCGGTATCGGCTCGGTATGCTCCCACAATTCTTCAATTCAGCAAAGCTTTCCAAATGTTTATTTTTTAACAATACCTGACCAAGGGCTATTCCTGATGGATACACAGACTGATGCACAGACCACAGTGCACAATATTGAGCAACTGTTAAAAAAGATGTCAGCCTGAATATTAGCTACCCACATCCTGTACAGCTCTATGCTGCTCTCGAGGTAGGTCCAGACTTAAAACAATAAAATAAATAAAAATTAACACTCTCACCAAAAAGGTCTTGAATGCTTCATGTGCTTTGTTTGAATTTTCACGTGTCTTGTGGCCAGTGGTGTCCGAACCACAGTGTATTTGCCAGAATGTGAGATTTGGGACAGCTTCCAGATCATAGTTGATAAAGGTAAGAAGCGTATCATCAGGTGCTGCAGGCCAGGATGGATTCAGCTGAGTGTACCAAGTGCTCGATTAGATCTTCCATGGTGATGCTAGGACCACATGGCTCAGGCCTTCAGGGTATGGGCAGGAGGTGCAGATGAAATTGTTGGATATATCGTCCAAGTGCATCAATTTGTTTGATCCCAAAGAAGATGAGTGTCATGTTTTGTAAAGCAGATTCCCATTCCCGGAAGTATTCCAACATGGTCGCCCTAGTTGGCGATCATTGCAACCGCAACAGTCTAGATGTTCTCTCCCAGAACACACTGCAGCTCGCTGATGTCTCATCCTCCCAAGCAGCTTATCAACCGCATCCACCAAGAGTCCGGTGCGTTTCTACTCTCATAGTATACAAACGCTACGTGAGTTAGTTTGTTTGTGATTTACCTATCCCTGCTTCCTTACTCTTGACTCCTTTTCCGACGCTCTTCCTACCTTTCTCCCTCGGCATCTGGTGCCGTCCAAGCTTTCCCCCTGGTATTTTGGACCATTCTAGGTGATCGCTGCTATAGGATCAGTTTCCTTCAGACTCTGTCTACCAAGCACCTGGGCTCGTATCCATTCGGTGTTTCACGTATCTCAACTAAAACCAGACAATCAGAGTTCTTTTCACCCAAAAACCTTTACTCGCCCTCCACCAGTGTTGGTCGCATCCGCACCAGAGTTCGAGGTCAAAGAGATATGTGCCTCACGGTATCACCGGGGTCGTCTACAATATCTTATAGATTGGAAAGGCTACACACCCGTAGATCAGACCTGGGAACCTGAATCCACTGTACAAGCGCCCAGTTTAGTGAAAAGGTTTCATCTATTGCACCCGGACAAACCAGGAGGCAGCGGTCCTAAGAGGGGGCATACTGTCATGTTTTGTTAGGCAGATTCCCATCCCGGCAGTATTCCAACATGGCCGCCCTAGTTGGCGATCATTGCAAACGCAGCAGTCTAGATGTTCTCTCCCAGAACATACTGCAGCTCGCTGATGTCACATCCTCCCAAGCAGCTTATCAACAGAATCCACCAAGAGTCCGGTTCGTTGCTACTCTCATAGGAGTATACAAGCGCTACGTGAGTTTGTTTGTTTGTGATTTACCTATCCCTGCATCCTTACTCTTGACTCCTTTTCTGACGCTCTTCCTAACTTTGTTAATCCTTCCTTCTATGCTTGATCCGCAGACCGCTACAGCAGTTCAAGAGGAGACGTTACCCGATTTAGGACGATCAAAACCACGCCCCTTTGGAGCGCGGTTTCAACCCTGTTTCACTTTGGTTTGGTATTCGGATCCTCGCACTTCATGAGGTATTTACATTACTCCCCTCCTGACTCCTCCTTCCATTTGCAGTCTAGGGTATGTTGTAATCTGTTGTTCCCTTTTTCTTGCTTTCGTTCTAGTGCGGTTTCCCTACCATGACACTCCAGGCTTACAGCCACACCCCCGTGAGTAGTCTCCGGGCGGCTTCCCTTGTTCACAAACCGGTAGGCGTTTGTAATCCGTTCTTTGTTGCTCCTTTGGATTGTTGCTATTGGTTAATAATATTTTATCTATCCTCATCTACCCTGTTTTGTATTCACACTGTTCTCCTTAGCCCATCTATTCCGTCTCCTTGGGAACGCCAGGCGGCCTCCTCCCTCCTTCATATCTATTACCCAGGACGCCTTTCTTTCCACAAACCGTGGGTAAGACATACAATCATTACGGAGGTCTGACAGCTCGTAGGGACAAGAAACTTATATCCTACTCTAACCTACTCCTTCATATCCAGTCCTTAGTTACATTCGCTAAGAAGCCTTCAACCACAGAAGGCGGAATCACATCCCGCGCAGGAACATCTCGGGGAGACAACGCTCTCTAGCAGCTCTCCACTGGGTTTTATTCCCTGTGAGGGTTTCCCTGGGGACCTGCCGCGGATCAAGCCTCTGTGCCGGACTCTGGAGGAGTTTTCAGGGGAATTCCTAATTACTGCAGGGAAGGTCACAGAGAGATTCATTTCTGGATATCACCAGTCCACAGGACATTTCCCTCCGTTAACTCAGTTCAGGTAGGTGATTTTCTGTTTTCCTTCTCTGTACACCTGGAGCAAATTCCATTTATGTCCAACAAAGTATAACAGTTGACAATGAGTCACTCAAGCAATTTAAGGTCTTGAAGGCTACTCTCATCTCATTGGGTCCAGTCGGGTTTTCAGCAATGTACATCCTTTTCACAGAGAATGACCCAAAAGGCACCTGTGAATGAAGTCCACGGGAGATCCACCTGTCGCGCTAAAGGTAGGGATGCGTCAAGGGGACAGGCCTCGAAAGCGTCAGTGCCTTCTGTGCCATCCTCTTTGAAACCCGTTTGTGGATTCCCCTTACATTGCTCCATTTAGGTGTCACTTCTCCTCCTTTGCAGGGAAATGCTGAGTGCTGCCTTCTCTTCTTTCAGAAGCCACTGGACAGAACCCCCCATACTTACATTCCAGATCCCATAACCATTGGAGCTGGCAGCGCTTCTGGCCAAAGGGGCGATGGAGGAAGTTCCCATTACAGAGGAGGGGTCAGAGTGGTATCCCTTTTACTTTTCGCAGCACATTCCCCCTACTTCTTAACACTCTTTCTTCCTTTGGTTTCAAAGGCTCTGTTCTTAACTGGCTCTCATTTTACCTCTCCTCCCGCTTTCGCTGGCTCCTGGGGCGGCCGCACCTCGCCTAACCCTCCCCTTGGAGTATGGCGTTCCCCAAGGCTTGGTTCTCGGCCCTTTCCTATTCTCTCTCTACACCCCTCTCCTTGCCCCTGTTATCTCCTCATTTGGTATTTCTTACCATTTCTATGCTGATGACACCCAACTCTTCCTTTCTTTCTCTTCCTTCTCCTCTGACCTCCACCTTAAACTCTCGTCCTGTCTCACTGCCATTAAAAACTGGATGTTATCCCGCTTCCTTTCTCTCAATACTGATAAGACTGAAGTCTTATTCTTTCCCTCCAATACTCGTCCCCCTCCCTCTCCTCCACCTTTCATTCACTTTCCCCCTCTAATCTTCTTATCTCTACCCACGCCCGCAATCTAGGCATACACTTTGACTCCTCCCTATCCTTCTCCCACCATATTTCTCTTACCTCTCGCGCCTGTCGCTACCACCTCTTCAATATTCGCAAAGTCTGCTCTTCTCTCACCTTCCATGCCTCTAAACTTTTAATCTCCTCCCTCATCTTCTCTCGCCTCTTCTATTGCTCCACTCAGCTGTCCGTACCCTCTGTCTCCTTGCCCCGCATGACTCCATTTCTTCTTCACTTTCCTCTCTTGGCTGGCTTCCCTTTCACTCCCAACTTAAATTTCATTTCCTCTGCCTAGTCTTTAAATCCCTACATGATCTGGCTCCGCCTTATCTCTCCTCTCTGCTCTCTTTGTATACTCTGGCTCCCTTCGTTCAGCTGATCACTTCCTTCTCACCGTCCCTCCTCCCGCTTCCGCTCCTTTCAGCTCCTAGCCCCCCTCCACTGGAACTCCTTAGCTCTCTCAATCCGCTCTATACCTACCTTTTCCTCCTTCTGCACTTCCCTGAAATCTCTCCTTCTCCATTCCCCACAATGAATCTTACCCCACCTCTCTTTCTCTCCACTTCCCTTGAATCTTTCCTATGATCCTCACTGCCCTCCCCCTTCCCCTTATCCTCCCTCATTTTCGCCCTTATACCCCTTCCCCTTCCCTCCCTTACTCCTTCCCTATTCCCCCACAGATTAACTGCTCTACCTACTATTTTTATTGGTTCGATTCATGATTGTTTATTGCTTCTACTGTTATAATGTTGTATGTATTCTGTTGTTATAATGTAAAGCGCTTAAGATGAAAACGCTATATAAACAAATAAATACAAATACAAATTAAAGGGTTACGCGTCTGTCCCACTCTGCTACTAAGTGGCTTGAACAAATTGCTGAGGAAGTACAAGGAAGTACAAGAACAGGATGGTAACATTGAGAGCAATTCTCCAGGCTCTTTAGAGCCAGGGCTGGTTGCTGTCGCTGGCCTTCAGGATAATTAATTCCATGAGCCCATCCATCCAAAGCACTGGATGTTCCTCAGGTTCATGATAGATAGCACCCATTATCAGTTCAAGCTGCTCCCTTTCGCGCTGACCTTCACCCACAGGGTCTTCACCAAGTTGATGGCTGGAGTGGTGGATTGCCTCAGGATTCATGTCTTTCCCCACCTAGATGGCTGGCCCTTTTAGGTTCAATTGCCGGAACAAGTGTCAAGTCATCTAAGAACACCTGTTATCTACTACATGACTTGGTCTTTTCCTTTAACATTAAGAAATCACAAACAACACATGTGCAGAGACTTCAATTCAGCTGAGCGTTTTTGGACCTCAATCTTTCTTTGCCTCCTGGTCCTCATAGCATGCTGCATCTTATTTTTCTGAGGCCCGCTTGAGAATGTGCTCTCACTCCAGTCACAGCATGGTGGTCCCACCGAGAGAACCAAGTAGCAGGGGAGATATTCTGGCAACTGTAGCCAGACATCCAGATTGTGCCTGATAGGCGGGGTGCTCACTTCGAGGTTAGCTGGCTTTGATTCTGGGCAGTGTGCTCCTGGCACACCAATAATTTCGAGCTGCAACCTTTCAGACTGGTGCCGATAGCTTTTGCTGCCTTCCCTTCACAGGAAACATTTCCTGATTTTGATTGACAATATAGTGGCCATGCACTACCTCACCAATGGATGGGGTGTGAGGTGAATGCATCTGTGTATGGAGGCCATGCTGCTCTGGATCTGGGTCTGGAGAACATAAGTTTTCTTTCAGTCTCCCACCTGGCTGTAGCTGGGAATGGGACGGCAGGCAGGGCTCGGTCTCCCACGAATGGGAGCTATGCTTTGAGGACCTTTCACAGATCTTTGATGTTTGGGGGACCTGTATAGACATTTTTTTTTTGCGATGAAGGAAAACAGTTCAAGGATATTTGCTTTGAGGATATGCCTTCCTAGTGGAGTATGCCTTCAAGCACCACTATGCATTCCATCCCACGCCTGTCATCCTTTTTGTTCTCAGGAGGTGGAAGGGGTTCAGGGCTTTTAAGAACCTGATCATCCTCAATTTGGTTTGAAAGGCATGGTACCAGAGATGACCATCTTCCCATAGTGGCTTGTTCCTCAGAGGTAGGACTTGCTGTCCCATTTGGGGGGTCAGTTGCTTCACCCGAACCCATAGTCTTTCATTCCTCGTGTGAGGGTGTTGAGAAGTTGAGGTGTGATTGCTGGAAGCTGAATGAGAAAGTCATTGAGCTGTTGATGGGTGCGCATATGATTGCTACTAGGTCTGTTTACCCTTGCAGATGGGAAATGTTTGAGGATTAGTATAGGAGAAAGGACCCCATATTGTGCTCCACTTCAATAGTTAGGGGGGGTTTAGCTATCCCTGGTCAGGTAGGACCTTTAAGTGGGCATGATCAAGAGCTACCTTGTGCCATTTACATTTTTAAAAGGTCACCTAAGCGTGGTTCATTCTTTGTACTGATGGTACCGTTTCTCAAGGGCTTACCCCAGCGTTGTTCAACTCCATGACTTATGAGATACATTTGCATACAATATTTTGAAATATATGCAATTTTTTTTCATATGAATATTAATGAGGGGTATCCTGAAAACCGGTCACATTTCCAGCCCTCGAGGTCTGGAGCTGGACAACCCTAAAACCAATATATTCCCAACAGCTAAGTTTGTGGTTCCACCTTGGGACTTGCAGTTGGTGCGTCTGTTCCTCATGGGTCACTCATTTTGAGCCAACTCACGTGTGCTCTACTGCTTCTGACTTCAATACTGTATTCCTGGTGACAATCACATCTGCCTGACATCTCAGTGAGATGCAGGCCTTTTTGTGCAATGCTTCGTTTCTTCAATCCTCAAAATGGAAGGTTACTCTTCAAGTAAAGCCTTCTTTTCTTCCAAAGGACCTTTCAGATTTTCACATTAACCTTAAAAATGTATTTGCCTATATCTCCCCTGCCCATCCTTACAAGGAGGAAAGATTACATAGGTTAAACCCTAAGTGGGCATTGAACTTGTATGTGTCCAGGGCAGCTAATTTCCGTAGATGAACTCTTAATTTCCTTTTCCAAGCTTGAATAAATAAAACATTAACAAAGCAGACACTGTCCCACTGGATAATGTTCTGTATTCCTATTCCAGAGTGTTATGACCAAATGGGTAAGGAAGAACCATAAGTTCTCAGGGTTCACTCGACCAGGATCATGACATCAACTTCAGCCCTAAACAGGGGAAGTGCCTCTGAGTGAGATTTGTCAGCCAGCAACTTGGTCCTTGCTATATACATTTTCTAAGTATTATTGTCTGAACCTGTTGGATGGCAGTGACGTTTGTTTTGGGTGAGCAGTTTTGCAGAATTCTTTACTATCTAGCCTATCTAGATGAGAAATCTGTGGGAGAATTCAACACACTGAAGGAAAAATTACTTAACAGCAAAGTTCTTTCTATGGATTCTGCTCCATTTATTCTTCGGTTCCTTCGTATTAGCCTTTTGTTTCAATTGCATCCAGTAGCACATACAGAATGGAGGAAATCGAATATCAAGGATGAAGCTCTCCTTGCTACACTAACCCCACGGTATTGAGGAATTTGTGGGAGGAGAATCCATAGAAAGAACTTTATCAATAAGGCCCCTGGCCCGGACGCCATCCCTTCAGATCTTCTCAGGACCAGATTGACCTATGAGTGCACTGATGACCATTGCATTTAATGCCTGTCTGGCTTCTGGCCCTTTTCCACCCTCCTGGAAGTCTGCCATTATCTTCCCAATTTTCAAAAAATGGGACCTTGTTAGTCCAATATTGTACAGCCCACATCTCCCTATTGGACACTTTGTTCAAGATATTTAGGAGAGTGCTTCTGGGACACTTAGAGACTTGGCTTAAGGAGTGTGCTGGGCTGAGTGACCTCCAGCTTGGTTTCCGGCCTGGTGTGGACGGTATTGTACGAAATTACCGAATGCAAAAAGTCCGACCCCAAAAAGTCTGACCCCCATTTTCCAGCAGATATATATGTGGGGGTAAAGTTAATAAAAATGTATAGGGGTAAGGTGGGGGGGTCTCACCCCACATATATATTTGAGAAAAAAGGAAGGAAAAAAAAGTCAGACTTTTGCATTCGATCATTTCACACAGATCCGGTGTGGACACCTTGCAATAAGGACTAAACATGCATTTGCTAATTACTAACTCTGTCTTTTGCAGGGGGGAGGCGGTGTATCAAGCGTTCATGCATCTGAGCATGGCCTTCAATAAGGTGGACAGATCAAAATTGTGGGACGTACTCATGTCCATGGGTTGCCCAAAGAATATTGTCAGTGTGCTCAGAGAACTCCACAGGGAGAATCGGGTGTGTGCGCGCACTGGTGCTGGGGTCCATTGCACTGTGTGCTTCAATGTGGGGAGCGGGGTTCACCAGGCATGCGTCTTGGCCATAATTCTGTTTACACTTTACATTAATGGTCTCCTGAAAGCCCTGGTGGATACAGGGATGGACTACCCGAGTTTGGGGTGGGGGCAGGGCCTTTCCGCTCTGGCTTACACGGATGACTCTGATAAACGCCTATGCAAATGTTATGAACAACTTGGAGTTAAAAATGAACACATCGAATTCTGCACTAATGCGGTGCGGGGGCAGGAAGAGATTGGAGAAAATAAGCCCTTTTGTCTGCAATGGTGATATTATCCCCAGAGTTGAAGAATTTGATTACTTAGGTATTAGATTTCAGTGTCGGTCACCGGCCGAGCTCATGTAAACAATCTGTGAAGATGACCCAATATGTAGGAGGCATCTCTCGCTTCCTGTCACGCTGTCAGGGACAACCACTGGATTTGGTCCTCAAGGTCTATAATGTACAGCCCAAGGCAGCGACTTTACATGGAGCACCACTGTGGGGCGATACGAAAGCCCCAGGGATCCAGGTGAAAGAAAACTTGTTCTTTAAAAGTCTTTTGGGATTGCAGGGTTCCTCTGCCAATGTCTCAGTCTACAGGTAACTGGGCATGGATTTCTGGGCGGACGACTGGTCGCTAGCCCCAATTTCTACTTGGTTCCGCCTATGGGCTAACGACCACAACATATTATCCCATTTTATAATTAAGTCTGTCCTGGAATGGGTAAACAGGGCCAAAATCCCCTGGTTAGCTTACATTGCTGCATTTTTATTCAGTTGTAGTATGGGATTTCTTTCTCCTCCATCCAGTCTGCTGACTATGGGGCAACTGCAATCCTATAAGCGCAACGTGTATCTTGCTATGAAAGGAAAAAGGGACTTGGGGGAATTTACTCTTAACCAGGACAGAAACCATGCTGTCATTAGTAGGGTGAATGAGATTCAGCCCTATCTTCTCCTGACACAAAAAAAGGAGAATGCGGGCTGATTACACGGGCCAGATTCGACTCCCTACAGCTAAGCAAAAATATGTGGAAGGTGCCCGAGGTTTAGCCTTTACACTGTGTGTAACAGGAGAGAATGTATAATATTCTACCAGTATTCCCAGGGACAAGACTTGTAGAGTGGTGCGATGGGCCTTCACCAACCTTCAATAGGAAAGGAAACAGAAATACCCTTATCATAACATGTATACAATACCTTAAGGACATGAAGAGTAAACGTTTGTGAATATTGGCAGAAATAAATGATCAATCAAGGAATATGCAAATTAGGTAGTCATTGAAAACTGTGTGTTCATAAACCACTGCAAGGTAAAAACACCTCCCACAATCAGCTCCCAGTACCTAAAGCACTGACCTTCACCTTTCTCTCTCAAGCAATCGTGTATTGAAAATGACGGCAGCATAAATTAGAATACTGACGATGTGCAGGTTAAATTGTGTGTTACCAAACCAATGATCCCGTTGGGGCGGGGACGCAAACATTTCTAACGGCAATAAACAATGGATGATGGGCAACGTGTGTTAGTCTATGAAATCTTCCAAGAGGGGATAACCTTTCTTGGGGCTCAAGGGATTACTCTCATGAACGGAGCAACTAAGGGAAATCACATTGTGTTCAGCCCATTACTTGTCTCTGTTCTCTTGCTTTGAGTTATTTTAGTTTCCCAATGTGTATCTGTCTTGGCAGTAGTGTTTTAGATCAGCCTAAGACTACATCTTCACTTTTCTGCAGTTTCTCTATTTTGTATAGGTTGGCGGCACTCTCACCATAGCATTGTAGGCTTTCTGGGTTTGTCATAGGGTTTTGGAACTTCTCAACATTTTGATTTTGCATAAATAACCTAAGAACATTAACTCTAATCTAGGACAAGAATTCTGGTACAAAGATCCTTGGACATCATACTGAGCCCTGCTGTACGTCACAAGCCACTCTACTTGTATATGTCTTGCTGACTCCCAATTGCATCCATGCCACTTGTTGCTTAATTAGCCCAGGTCGCAGATGCAGTGATTCCTCTACACTGTAGACCCAAATGTTTGGTGTCAGTGTACACATAGTTCACATGCCTGGCGGCCACCTGAATATTCAATGCTTTGCCTGTGCTGTCCCACACTGTACAAAGGAAGCTTGCAGCCCTCTAATGATAATCCCATGACTGCAGATGCCCCAACTGCCCGAGTCCTGGAGTGCAGGCGCCAGTAACCATGTCCGCAAACAGTGGCTATCCTTTGTAAGACTACTCGTTCCAATCACCTCCATGCTTGCCACCACGCTCTTTTTACACATTGCTACAAACTCCGTGCTGTGTTGTTCCTAAGACTACAACAGAAAATGCAACCAAGGCATGGTCTTCTGAAAACAGTGGAGTATAATTTCAATATCCTATCAAGTAAATTAGTACCCAGTCAGGGCCAATGAGCTTGTAACAAGCAAGCTCATTCGCCCCTGCTGGGTCGTATCGTTATCAGCCCAACAAAGCCTTTGTCAGGCCGTTGTCTGTTATCAGCCCAACAAAGCCTTTGTCAGGCCGGTGTCTGCGTCCTGGTCGTAATGGAAAGGGAAAAGGGACTATGTGTAGTCCCTTCTCCCCCTTCCATGGTGGCCGTTTTGTTTGTTTACTTTTTTTCTATATTTTCAATGGCTGCCATGGAAAGGGAGCAGGGACTACCCGTAGTTCCTTCTCCCTTTCCATGGTGGCCATTGGAAAAAAGTAAACAAAAAAGATGCTATTGTTTTTTGTATTCTGCTTTATTGGTCTTTTATTTTTTTATTGTCTTGTTTTTATTGTGCACCATATGCATTTGGGCCTAAGGCACATTATACATTTATAAACATAAACCTAAACATTTTCCCACCTTGCGATCGAGTATACCTACCATCTAATACTAGCAGTCGTTGAGGGCCTAAAGGCAAAGCCTTATCTATCTGGCTCCCTCTGGGGATTTTCTAGGGATGCCCTCACCTAGTAATTCCCCAGGTATCTCAACATGAACTTCTGTTTCATATGTGCCATTGTCAGACACTCAGGTGCAGCCACTCCCTCAGTCTTAACCTTTCTCTCCTCTCCCTGATCTTACTACTCCCTCTGTTCTACTTTCTCTCTCTCACCCTCTCTCAAACTGTCTCACTCCCACTCGTCATCTTCCCACTCTCTCTACCTCTTCTGTCCCTTTGATGTGCAGACTCTTTCCCTGCTCTTCTTTTCTCACCGATCTCTTGTCCTCTCTCTACTCTCTCCTCCCCCCTCTTCTCTACTTCAATCTCTATTCTTCTTCCCCTCTACTCTACTTTCCTCTCTCCCATACACAAGCCCCAATCAGCACCTCTATGCCATAATCTTGCAACACTCTTCCTGCCTATCTCTTCTAACTAACCCCTCTGCTTCTCTCCACCTGTAGCACTACCCTTCCACCATACATTCTCTCTGTCACTTCCACTCTCTTCCCAATGCCCCCTATACTTCTGCCCCCTCTCTCTTTCTGTATTACTCACTTTTTATATGCACCCCCTCCTCACACTACATTACATACAACTGGTACTCTCACATGCAATATCTCTCTTTCTGTATTACTCACTTTTTATATGCACCACCTCCTCACACTACATTACCTACAACTGGTACTCTCACATGCAATACCTTACCTGATCTCTGCTCCAACTCGGCCACCAAATGTTCATCACTCTGCTTCACTGTCCTTCCTCCGCCTGGTCTCTTGGTCCAGCTCCACATCTATGGACCTCACCCCTGCCACCCACTTCATTCCTTACCCTTTAGTAGTGCTCTTTACCTTGTTATGATACACCCTCCTTCCATTGGCTGCAGTGATCACTTTAGGGACCACTTATTCTTTCCTGGGGACCAGGTTTTTCTGGTGTAATGATTTTGAGAAAACTTTGGATCACCACCCCCTTTACAATATCTTTTTGCAGCCTTGTGCTCAGTCTGCTCATTTTCCAAGTGGCCTTCTTCATGTGCTGGTGACTTTTGTTGCCAATTTGGTTTGGGTGTCTCTCATGTTCCCCTGCAGTCTCTCCTCACTTTCAGCTCGTTTTCTGTTGTCTCATCATTCTCCTGCAGCCAGTGGAGTATCTAGCATTGCATATGAGGGGGTGGGGGGCGAGCCATGAAAAAAATCCTACAAATTTTCCCCCCAAATGCAGTGTGCGCAATTCCATACCGTCTCATTACAACCCAAACCCATGCCCCAATCAACATTTAGTAAGATTAGTGGCAGATGCCATTTTAACACACACATTAGAAAATAAATAAAACTGCAGGTCCATTACAGATATACGAACCCCATCTATTAGAGGTCTGTCCAGGCTCTGTAGGGCAAAATACCTGCAAACCTCCACTTGTTCATATGGATTGCACCAACAGAAGTGACTTTACAGAAAAGGGCCTTGCAAGGAGTATTTTAGTTTACTTGGAGGCACAATCGAAGTGACTTGAGAATAAGTTGCCATAAGTAAGACAAGCGGCAAATAACTTTGTGGTGAAAAATATCTACATTATATTATATATGGAGCAACTCTATAGTCATTAGGATTTTTTTTATAACAGCATTATATATGAACATGAGCTATGAAGTGAATCACTTACAGAGCTGCAGATAAGACACAGTGCAATTAAATGATTTGCCCAGGATCACACACTTTGGTTAAATGGTGAAACCAGGATGAGGACAATTTAAGCAACTGAGCACATCTTCCCAGGTTCAGTTGATATAGATATTTATTAAGGTTTTGCTTTGCATTTCATGTGCTTAAATAATACTTTATTTATAGCAATGCCTTGGAAGCAAATCACATTATATAATTAACTAGTCTTTCATAATTAACTATATATACACTATAGAAACAAGCAATGGAGAACCCTAGTCACATCAGCGCTGGGTGAGCAATTAGTTCAACATGTGCGGTTAATTAGATATCAAGGAATTCACCCATGTCTAGTTGTGTTAAGAATAAAAGTTATTTTAATTCTAGTTCCAGCGAACACGTGTTTCAACCCTCCTGGGTCTTTATCAAGGTAAAGCGTCTTTTACCTATGTCTCATTGGTCAATGCCATTGCTAATCAGGAATGCAGGATTTTGAAGAACGAACTTCCGAAAGATCACTGTATGCCGATAGGCTTCTGCAAGCAGGCCTGGCACAGCTTTGCAGATGCCGATTTTAGACTTATAGATTTACCTCTTCCTGGGATAACATTCCAGGCTGCTATCATCCCTTGCCCCCACTGGGCTCATTCAACTTTATTACAGCGCAACCAGTTCTGCGCTTCGGTGCAGGATACTACAATCCCAGCGTACACCTATAAACTCGACAGAAGGTATTACCTTCTTGAGAATAATTTCTTGGACTTACTGGCATGCCTTCTTGGAAGAATTCCATATAATCTTGCTCCAGGAAACCTGGGCGGGTGGGACTTCAGTCAAGTGCAGTTATGCAAGTTATTTAGCTCTTGCTCTTAAGGGGACAAATGGAAGACCTATGATTTATTAATCTGGATAAAACTTAACATGGACAGTAAAATCATGGAACCTGATACAGGTTGTCTGGATGTGCAACTGCTTAAGATCTGCCTCCTCGGTGGCCTTAAAGGTTGCCTATTTTATGTTTACATTCGGTCATTTGGCTGTTCATCTTCTGTGAAGGCAGAATGGCTTGACATTGCAAGTACAGAAGTGGACAATGCTGCAGCTGATGTCATTTTGATTATTGGGGGCTTTAACGCTCAGTTGGAATCACAGAAATGCCTGGCGGATATATTCGAGGACGACATTTGTGGAGTTCCAAAGACTATGGTTCCAACAACAATAACACACTATGGTCATGCTCAGGAACTTGCTACCATTTTTGTGGGAAGAGGTTTCATAGTCCTAAATCAGTGCTTGGAGAGCCAGACCAACATATCAGACATAGAATGCCTCCAGTCTAATTGATTACTGTTTCATTGATATATGGGACTGGCATTAGTAACATTTTTTGTGTATTGGAACAGTGAGAGAGTGGCCACAATGCACTGACCATCACACTTAATTATCTTTTATAAAGTAAATGTGGGATATCTAGAAATGAAGCTATTATTGGGGCAATACATTGTTGCTGCCTGAAATGGAATACAATTAATAGTTCCGAATTAAGGGCAGATATTCATGAGGCAATTGTAGCTATATGAGCAATGACCAATCAACCGTAACCCAGGAACACAATTTTCAGGTTTGTAAGGTCTAGGTTGTTTGTTATGAGGCAAAAACAGAAGGGATGACTGTAGGCTTGCCAAAAAAAGAGTTGCTGAATGTTATTGAATCATAATATGAGGACAAAACAGATTCATTTAATTTAAGATATCCGAATAAAAATCCACAATCAAATCAAAGAATAATGTAGAGACTGGGATGAGATGGGAGAATGTAACAAAAGTCTCCAATCAATGCAACCAATGCAACTTTTGGAAAATAGTCTCTTCCTGCATATATTATAATCTCCTACTCCTGCGCACCTGCGCTGCGCACCTAGCGAGTACCACGAGTACTGTTGGTTGTGAGGACCAGCTGCCCGAGTCTCCTCTCCACTTCGTGTCAAGTTGCTTAAATTCCCCAAGAGGACGTCTTTAACGGCTACACTTGCTTGCCTGACCTCAATCCAGGAAGCTTAAAGAGTGCCCGCCCCTCTCCTGGCCGCGCCTCTTCCTGCATCTATTATAATCTCCTACTCCTGCGCACCCGCGCTGCGCACCTAGCGAGTACCACGAGTACTGTTGGCTGTTCGCTGTGCGGGGTGCGTCGTGCAAGGAGTGGGTCCTCATTCATTGATTGAGGTATTTGGAGTCGTGTCCATTTAACTAGTGAACTTTGAGTTTGGTTGAGCATTATAACTGTAATTCACTTTTTCTTATTGTTTTTGACAATAGAACTCTCGACATCTCAATCTAGTCATGAAATATCGGATCACGACCAACATGCCCCCACAAACTGTAAACATGTACATTCCATCCACAGGTTGCCCAATTCCAACTAAGGGCGACGAAGTCGATACATGTCCACAAGAATTTTATTCTGCCCATTCTGGCAGTAGCACAGGTAAAGTGATACCAGCGAAATCCAAGTTCCGTTTTGACATGGACATAGACGAATCTATTGTATCCATCTCTTCAATGTCCACTTCCCATTTGGGAATGCCAAAGAAGGGTGCACATTCTAATATAAAGGACTCTTCTTTTGCCCCGAAAACACCTAGTGTGACAACAAACTTGCGCCCTCTATCAGATATCACAATGCTGGCATCAACGCAAAATTGTCCACGCCTATCATCATCACGGCTTGGTATTTCTCCAATTTCCTTTCCTCCCCTCATGCAAGATCGGACTAATTCTTCCTTGGAGTCCAGCCAAAGCGAGTCCCCTATTGCATGAAGCATGTCGATGTATCCACCGGCAGATCCCCACTGCAGTAAATCATCTATGATAGATTAGTCTCAATCGCAAACTTCAGTATCCGTGTTACATTCCTTTGCTTTTCCCACACCGAGACCCCCAAAAGCAGTTGAGCCAGACCTATTTTTACAACATGCAATCATGATCCAGCCTGCCATGTCAGCCATCAACACAACCATCATGAGCCTTTGCAAACTGTTTGAATCCCTAGACACAAAAGTGTCACATCAATCTCGACAGTTTGACGACCTAATGAAATGGTTGACGGTTCACTATGCCTCATCGATTGCTAAAAACATACCTCCACCAATAAGTGCCAGAACGAGCCATGATTTCACTGGGAGGGGGGGAGTGACAACACCATTGACACCTAAGCCCACTGCTACTCACGTTCCTGATCCAGCTAATGCCAGGTTTACTGCTCTACCTTTTATTACTGGAATTATCCGTCCAGTTGAACAATTGCCTGTTACTACACCAGTGCAGCAAGAATGCAACTTGATGCCTCAAATACGTTCAATACCAGAAGTTGATATAGCACGCCCGCCCCTTGAGTTGTCCCGTAGCAGAAAAAGCGGACAAGGTGCGGGGCACTTAGATGCACTAAAAGCAAGGAACCCAAAGGTTTTCCCGAAGAAACCATTAGCATTAAAAAAGACTAAGAACATGGCCAACTTAAAACAAACCAAAAAGACTTTAAACTCTTTTTTCAAAGCCTTGGGCAAGTCAACTGCATTACAAAGCAAAGAAATTCCATCTACAGGCCCACTGATGGATTCTCCCTCTATGGCTGAGCAACTTCCAGTTCTATCGGGTGCCCCTGTGAATGGCCACCCTGTGAAGCAGATCAGTGAGGAGGCTCTGTCGGCTTGCATACTAGTAAAACCGCTAACTTTTATAGATCAGCCAGTTAAGCCCAAAGCTACTAAGGAACAAAACTTGGCTCACCCTGATTTTGTGAAACCATCTACATCTGTGCTATTATCGGCACAGTCCAATGCCAAACTTTCTGGGGCTCCCTTATCCCCATTGTCACAGTTAGTACTCTCCATAGATCGGAATATAGAGGCCGACAAACAACTTGCGGCCTTAAAAGCACAAAATTATGCACACAGAAGATTCTTTGAGGAACATTGTATTCCTGATATAATGAACATCGGAAAAGAAGGCAAAAATCCGAATCAAGTCATATTGAGCACTTCTGATGACATCATCGGGCCGCTGGTGTGCCCAGTTACCACTACATCACAATTTGATAAACACATCAAACAAAAGCCCAGGACAACTCTAGCTGACTCTGTGTCGTCAGCGCAGTTAGAAAACTTTTAAAAAAACGATTGATGATTACTTGGCTGCTACTTTAGCTCAGGCTAAAAACTCTCTGATTACGTCCGCAGGAGTTATGGAAGACAAATGTCCTCCGAACTTTACTGCTGCCCAAAATCAAGGGAGGGAAGCTGACATTGACTACTATGAGAACAAACCGCAGGGCACGCCTTATTTGCAGTGGGCTCCCCCGAAAAATGCTATGGAGGTTGTGTCACGCCATCTTAACCCGCGGCGTGAACACTTTTTTACACTCATCCTTAAATGCAGAGAGGGTAACTTCCCTAGCTATGATTTAAATCGAAAAAGTGTTCTTAATATTTTCAGAGACATTAATGATCTTAAAAAGCTCGCGTCCAATGACATCGAACAGATAGAATTCATCTCTGAGCTATCAACATCGATTGTCAGGCTATGGATTCCCTCAGGCCTGGTTCGAGACGCAATTTGGCAATGCAAAATGCAATTGTTCAGCATGGGCTTTCTATTAGCAGAAGATCCTGAAAAAATGCCTGTGAAAAATCAATACTTTAGACCCAAATCTAATATCTATGGTGGAGCACAGCGAAAGTCTGATGAGGCTCAGTCTGATGATTACAATCAGCAGTAACCATCAATAGCAGATGCAGTAAATGATATTTCCCTATTAAGTTGGAACACGAGGGGCCATTCCCACCTACCACTGACTTTTGCGAACTTCACTGACACATACCACTTAATAGTGCTACAAGAAACCTGGCTCCTTGTTCCCCCAGTCTGGGACTGCTATGACATCGCGCTCCTTCCAGCCTTACCTAGCAGCGGCCGTCCCTCGTCAGGTTTATTAGTGGGTGTACGCAGTGACAGTGGGTTCTCCATTGCTTCGTGGGCCTCGGTGGGTGCCCAGATCCAGTTAGTACTTGTTACGGGCCACTCACAAGAATTAGCCCTGTTGAATATCTATCGCAATCCCCTCATCATGAGTGATGCAGTTTTTTTTGCTGGTATGGAAGAGTTATTGAACCTCGTTTTTGCCCGAACTTCTATAATTCATATTATTGTCACAGGAGATCTTAATCTAGACTGTCGTGATATTCCCAATCCTTCTCCAGCAGCTTTACAATGGGCAAATTTGATGGCTGACAGAAACCTACATAGATTGAATGGGTCAGTGGAAGGAGACACCCATTCCAATTTCACTTGGCAGCGGGGAGCCAGCTCAAGCACGCTGGACTATATTTACATGAGTTCAAAATTGTTCCAAAACGTCCACTGCCTTTCAATCATGCCCCATCCAAATAGTGACCATTGTTTACTGGTAGCGCAGTTTGCATGGTCCTGTGAAGATAGTCCGCATCACCAGATGCACACTGCCATGGCTACTGTCAGCACTGCTAGAAATCGGCTCAAATGGACTGTTCAGGGGATTAAGACTCTTACGACCATCCTGGAAGATAACGAGTGGTACACTAAAGGCGTACCATATCAAGATCTCTTAAAACCCTTTAAACAAACCATTACAATTTTAAAATCCAATTGCGTTCGTCATCCGCATTCTTTTGATCCAGCAATCAAGAACATAAAAGCGGAATACCGGAAGGCTAGGAGACACATTCTCTTCCAGAATGGTCCTTTTTGTCACCAACTCTTGAACACTGCCAAATGTCGATATAAAAATTGGCTTAGACAGAGGAAAGCCCATCAATTTCAGCACGATAGCATTTCTATGCTGGCTACAATGAAGCATAAAAACTCAGCTCAAATGTGGCAGATGCTCAATAATCATAATATCAATTTACAGGGTGACGCTCAAATCAACGGCGTTTCCGAAAAAGATTGGTTTACGCACTTTTCAAAATTATATGACCATCCAACTTTCGTTAACCATGAATATACATCGGCTACTGATGCTCCCTGGCAACTTCAATTGTCTGAAGGGCTAATCCTGTCAATTATAACTCAAATTAGCTCATCTAGAGCACAAGGCCCAGACGGGTTATCGAATACTATGTTCAAGACCCATCCAAAACAATGGGCACACATTTTACATCTTATTTTCAAAAATATTCTCCGTACCCGTAAAATACCCTCCTCTTGGAAAACTTCTATTATTATTCCAATTTTCAAGAAGGGCGATCGTTGTTTACCGGCCAATTACCGGCCGATCGCCCTTCTTGACGCGCCTGGGAAGGTATTTGCAAAAATTATCCTCTTTGTATTCAATGCCTGGACACTTCATGCAAATTTACGCGACCCTCATCAAACAGGATTCGTGGCAGGTATGGGGACATCAGTAAATCTTTTTTCCCTAAACGCAATCAAAATGCAGTGTCTCCAAGATAAACAGTCTGTTTTTTTTGCATTGATTGATCTCCATGCAGCTTTTGATTCTGTCAGCCGTGTACTTTTATTGGCAAAGCTACAGAGAGATCAATGGCCTACAATGCTTGTGGATATAATATACGGCCTTCATTCTGATACATCGATCAAGGTGCGATTAAGCTTAGACGGCCTGTTATCACAACAAATAGCAACTTCGAGAGGACTCAAACAGGGTTGTCTATTAGCATCTGGCATTTTCAACTATTTTATTCAAGACGCAAGACATGATCTATCGAAGGTCGTCTCAGATTCACCAAAACTGAATGGCTATTCTATACAAACCCTCTTTTACGCAGATGATCTAGTTCTAATTTCTAGAACACAAGTGGGTTTACAGCGACTATTAAATGCTTTTTCGACATATACTGTGACCAACGAATTAAAGTAAATCTCGTCAAAACACAAATTGTGGTATTCTGTCCCAAAAGACGTGGCACCTCTTATGTTTGGTCGATGAACAATCTTCCGATCACCAGAGTCCCACATTATGACTACTTGGGCATTATGTTTGAAATTGCTAAACACCCAATAGGTCATCTCTTGCGTCTAGAAACAAGATTGACATCATTTACATCACAGGCCAGCATCTTAATGCATAAATATGGCAAATATTCGTTACTACCAGCTTGGCATTTCTGGACAGCAAAAATAGTTCCTGCAATACTATATGGGCTTGAAACCTTCCAAGACATACCATCTCACTCGCTTACACAATGGGAGGGGCGTTATTGGCGTCATATTTTGCATCTGCCAAATTGCATACCAGCTGTATGGCTGAGGTATGAGCTTGGACTGATTTCATTACAGGCCATTCTCAACTGGCGCAAATGCGCTTTTTTTAGGAAGTGCTTACTGTCTACTACATTGCAAGCTTTCCTAAAATTTATTTCATCATACTTATTTTCAAGCAAGCACCTGTTCATTAAATCATGGTTAACGTCCATCTATCGTGTGCTAATTGTAGCAGAGGTTTCATTAAACCTTCTGCTTCATAATCCAGATAAAGCAAAATTGAAAATACATTATGCAGATTGCATTGCCACTCGACATGGATGTCTTGCATATTTTGATGCTGTTCAAAGTGATTTCCTCACAAAAAAATGCGCACACTGCCTGCATACTTAATATGTTGCCCTTCGCCTAAGTACCGGCATTCCATCTTGAAATTGCGCTTTAACCTGTGGGGTACCAAAGATTTGTTGGCAAAAAGAAAACTGTTAAACCAGGCAGAAAACTTTTGCCGTTTTTGTTTATCGAAGGACACAAGTGAGACCATGAGGCACCTTATTACTGAATGCACTGTCCTTCGTCCATTGCGTGAAATTCACTTTGCACGACATTGCAATTATTTACAGCTTGCATCACAAGATTTGTCCTGGTCCCTAATTCTGGGATCTGGTTATCTACCTTTACAGATTGCAACAGTACATTTTCTTGTAAGTTTAAATCTTGATTCAAAGTGATTTGTTTTGTGACACATTCATTTAGCTTTTGGAACTCATTGATTAATAACTAAATGCTGATTTTTATGAATTTTTGTAATATCTTGATTTTGTAATTGTAAATGATAATGATTTAAATGTCTAAATGTGTATGTATTTCTATTTAAATTTGAAAGGTTGATTAATTTCAACTAAAAAAAATAAAAATAATAATTAAAAAAAATAGTCTCACATTGATGCTTAAACGCTGATCTTTCTCCAGTAATGTCTATTCCACGCTCCATATGGCTAGAACATTTTAGAGCGCTTCATGATGCATCCTTACCTGTTGATTCCATCTCTGTTAGCCATGAGATTGAATGTACTCTAGGGATTTCCCCCTTTCATTTTTGGCTTATGAAATATGAATTGCCCTAATAGCCAAAACAATGAGAAAGTACTAAGGCTCAATGGTATTTCTGTAGACTTTTTGAAAATCAGAGTTCTTAAACTTGATAAATGAGAACTATGAACCACCAAATGGTGTTCAGTGGTTTTATTTCCCATTTTAAAAAAATGGAACAGCAATGACACGTCACATTACAGAACAATGTCCTTGCTAGATAGCATTGGTAAGGTATATGCAAAGGTTCTGGCTAACCATGTATTTGATCAGATTGAAGAACAGAATATGTTGCATCTTGTACAGGCACAGTTTTGGAAGGGGGTCTATAGAGCAGGTCTTTAGGCTTTCTTCATTGTACATAAATATATTGCCCAGAAGGATATGTCCCCAGTACTTGGTTTTCATCAAGGTTTCATCAACTTAATAATAAGGCAGACTTCGATACTATTAATCGAAGGTTGCTGTGTTCGTGTCTGACCTTGGAATTGCGCCCAAGTTGATATATTGCATCAAGTCCCTCTACACAGACCCCCCTCTGCGGTCAGTATGGCGGTTAGATAGGTATGTGTAATGGCCCCATACTTCTTTACACAATTTATTAATGGCCTTGCCAAATCCTTCCTGATGAAGAAGGAACGTGTGAATATATTATTGGTGGCAGATGAGGCAGTTCTACTATCTACAACTGCACAGAGCATAAAGAAAGCTTTTGCTGAATTTACAACTTAAGGTTGTAATATGCCTTTAGTTATCAACACAACAGAAGCAAAAATTATGGTAAATCACAGAAATAACTAAAAAACATTTTTTTATAAATGTATTTGTGCTTAGCCAATTTACAGGCCGATTCATGGAATAATTAGCGCGGCGCAAGTGGGCAAAAACGTGCGAATCGCAGTGGAATAGCGAAAATCGCAGTGCAAGTGCGAAAATCGCACGAAAAGCAGCGCACATCGATTCATGGAAGGCCGTGCGCGAGAAAACCAGCGGATGTGCGATAAAAAAGTGCGCGGCACACGTTGGCGCACAGGCCATCTAACAGCGTGCGCCAGGTCACAGCGAAAATCGCACATAGCGCGGCGCACGCAACAAAAGTAGGCGGAACACGGGCATAACACTCGGAATGGGGAACAACTTGCCAAAACGTGGGCGTCACGGAGGAAGTACAGGGCACAAGTGCGCGGAACGCCCACACGCTCGCCTACAACACGTATTCATGGAAAAGAATAGGGCAAAAAAAGCGCACGGTCAAACCAGCGCACAGGCACAAACACGACCGCCACAAGAAAGCAGGCAGTAACGTCTCTGCGGCTGTAAGAAATGTGCGCCAAAAGGTGCGCCAACAAATAGCACCTATATACTGCCATGATGAATGTCCTATACTGTGGCCCTCCAGGACAAATGACGTGCAAAGGGGTACCCACAAACACGGACACCCGCTCACAAAAAATACGTGTGCGTGTATACCGGGGTGCGCGGGAAGTTCCACACGCGATTTGGCCGGGTACGTGTATTTCAGGGGTGTGCGGGAATTTCCACACGCGATTTCAGCAGGGTACGTGTATTTCAGGGGTGCGCGGGAAGTTCCACACGCGATTTCATCAGGGTATGTGTATTTCAGGGGTGCGCGGGAAGTTCCACACGCGATTGGCCCAGTGCGAGCAGGGTATGTGTATTTCAGGGGTGCGCGGGAAGTTCCACACGCGATTTCAGCAGGGTACGTGTATTTCAGGGGTGCGCGGGAAGTACCACACGCGATTTCATCAGGGTATGTGTATTTCAGGGGTGCGCGGGAAGTTCCACACGCGATTGGCCCAGTGCGAGCAGGGTACGTGTATTTCAGGGGTGCGCGGGAAGTTCCACACACGATTTCAGCAGGGTACGTGTATTTCAGGGGTGCGCGGGAAGTTCCACACGTGATTTCATCAGGGTACGTGTATTGCAGGGGTGCGCGGGAAGTTCCACACGCGATCGGCCCAGTGCGAGCAGGGTACGTGTATTTCAGGGGTGCGCGGGAAGTTCCACACACGATTTCAGCAGGGTATGTGTATTTCAGGGGTTCAGGGGAGTACCACACGTGAATTGGCCGTGTGGGTCCTCCCAGGTGTACGCTCCACAACCTCCACGGACCCTGCAGGCAGCCCACACCACGGGGGACTACCCTGCACCCCTGCTCATGTCCCGCAGGCAGCCCATCCACCATGGGCATGCCCCCCAGCCAACCCACATGTCACCTTGCACTACTGATCAACAATGCATGTCTCCCACCACCCCCACCCCCCAGCCACCAGGGGCACCCACCACCAGGCCCCCACTCATGTCTCCCACCACCCCCACCCCCCAGCAGTGCAGGGGCAGCCTCCACCAGACCCCCACTCATGTCTACCACCACCCCCACCCCCCAGCAGTGCAGGGGCAGCCTCCACCAGGCCCCCACTCATGTCTCCCACCACCCCCACCCCCCTGCCACCATGGGCAGCCTCCGCCAGGCCCCCACTCATGTCTCCCACCACCCCCACCCCCCTGCCACCATGGGCAGCCTCCACCAGGCCCCCACCCATGTCTCCCACCACCCCCACCCCCCTGCCACCATGGGCAGCCTCCACCAGGCCCCCACTCATGTCTCCCACCACCCCCACCCCCCTGCCACCATGGGCAGCCTCCACCAGGCCCCCACTCATGTCTCCCACCCCCCCACTCCCCAGCAGTGCAGTGGCAGCCTCCACCAGGCCCCCACTCATGTCTCCCACCACCCCACCCCCCAGCAGTGCAGGGGCACCCTCCACCAGGCCCCCACTCATGTCTACCACCACCCCCACCCCCCAGCAGTCAGGGGCAGCCTCCACCAGGCCCCCACTCATGTCCCCCTGCACCCCCACCCCCCAGCAGTGCAGGGGCAGCCTCCGCCAGGCCCCCACTCATGTCTCCCACCACCCCCACCCCTCTGCCACCATGGGCAGCTTCCACCAGGCCCCCACCCATGTCTCCCACCACCCCCACCCCCCTGCCACCATGGGCAGCCTCCACCAGGCCCCCACTTATGTCTCCCACCACCCCACCCCCCAGCAGTCAGGGCAGCCTCCACCAGGCCCCCACTCATGTCTCCCACCACCTCCACCCCCCAGCCACCAGGGGCAGCCTCCACCAGGCCCCCACTCATGTCCCCTATCACCCCCACCCCCCGCAGTGCAGGGGCAGCCTCCACCAGGCCCCCACCATATCTCCCACCACCCCCACCCCCCAGCCACCAGGGGCAGCCTCCACCAGGCCCCCACTCATGTCTCCCACCACCCCACCCCCCAGCAGTGCAGGGGCAGCCTCCACCAGGCCCCCACTCATGTCTCCCACCACCCCACCCCCCAGCAGTGCAAGGGCACCCTCCACCAGGCCCCCACTCATGTCTACCACCACCCCCAACCTCCAAACACCAGGGGCACCCTCCACCAGGCCCCCACTCATGTCTCCCACCACCCCCACCCCCCTGCCACCATGGGCAGCCTCCACCAGGCCCCCACTCATGTCTCCCACCACCCCTACCCCCCCAGCCACCAGGGGCAGCCTCCACCAAGCCCCCACTCATGTCCCCTATTACCCCCACCCCCCAGGAGTGCAGGGGCAGCATCCACCAGACCCCCACTCATGTCTACCACCACCCCCACCCCCCAGCAGTCAGGGGCAGCCTCCACCAGGCCCCTACTCATGTCTACCCAGCCACCAGCGGCACCCTCCACCAGGCCCCCACCCATGTCTCCCACCACCCCCTACCCCCCAGCAGTCAGGGGCAGCCTCCACCAGGCCCCCACCCATGTCTCCCACCACCCCCACCCCCCAGCAGTGCAGGGGCAGCCTCCACCAGGCCCCCACCCATGTCTCCCACCACCCCCACCCCCCAGCAGTGCAGGGGCAGCCTCCACCAGGCCCCCACCCATGTCTCCCACCACCCCCACCCCCCAGCAGTGCAGGGGCAGCCTCCACCAGGCCCCCACCCATGTCTCCCACCACCCCCACCCCCCAGCAGTGCAGGGGCACCCTCCACCAGGCCCCCACTCATGTCTCCCACCACCGGCACCCCCCAGCAGTGCAGGGGCAGCCTCCACCAGGCCCCCACTCATGTCTCCCACCACCCCCACCCCCCCAGCAGTGCAGGGGCAGCCTCCACCAGGCCCCCACTCATGTCTCCCACCACCCCCACCCCCCAGCAGTGCAGGGGCAGCCTCCACCAGGCCCCCACTCATGTCTCCCACCACCCCCACCCCCCTGCCACCATGGCCACCCTCCACCAGGCCCCCACTCATGTCTCCCACCACCCCCACCCCCCTGCCACCATGGGCAGCCTCCAGCAGGCCCCCATTCATGTCTCCCACCACCCCCACCCCCCTGCCACCATGGCCACCCTCCACCAGGCCCCCACTCATGTCTCCCACCACCCCCACCCCCCTGCCACCATGGGCAGCCTCCACCAGGCCCCCACTCATGTCTCCCACCACCCCCACCCCCCAGCAGTGCAGGGGCAGCCTCCACCAGGCCCCCACCCATGTCTCCCACCACCCCAAACCCCCAGCAGTGCAGGGGCACCCTCCACCAGGCCCCCACTCATGTCTACCACCACCCCCACCCCCCAGCAGTCAGGGGCAGCCTCCACCAGGCCCCCACTCATGTCCCCCTGCACCCCCACCCCCCAGCAGTGCAGGGGCAGCCTCCACCAGGCCCCCACTCATGTCTCCCACCACCCCCACCCCCCTGCCACCATGGGCAGCCTCCACCAGGCCCCCACCCATGTCTCCCACCACCCCCACCCCCCTGCCACCGTGGGCAGCCTCCACCAGTCCCCCACTCATGTCTACCACCACCCCCCACCCCCCAGTCGTCAGGGGCGCCCTCCACCAGGCCCCCACCCATGTCCCCCTGCACCCCCACCCCCCCAGCCACAAGGGGCAGCCTCCACCAGGCCCCCACTCATGTCTCCCACCACCCCCACCCCCCTGCCACCATGGGCAGCCTCCACCAGGCCCCCACCCATGTCTCCCACCACCCCCACCCCCCTGCCACCATGGGCAGCTTCCACCAGTCCCCCACTCATGTCTACCACCACCCCCCACCCCCCAGCCGTCAGGGGCACCCTCCACCAGGCCCCCACCCATGTCCCCCTGCACCCCCACCCCCCCAGCCACAAGGGGCAGCCTCCACCAGGCCCCCACTCATGTCTCCCACCACCCCCACCCCCCTGCCACCATGGGCAGCCTCCACCAGGCCCCCACCCATGTCTCCCACCACCCCCACCCCCCTGCCACCATGGGCAGCTTCCACCAGTCCCCCACTCATGTCTACCACCACCCCCCACCCCCCAGCCGTCAGGGGCACCCTCCACCAGGCCCCCACCCATGTCCCCCTGCACCCCCACCCCCCCAGCCACCAGGGGCAGCCTCCACCAGGCCCCCACTCATGTCTCCCACCACCCCCACCCCCCTGCCACCATGGGCAGCCTCCACAAGGCCCCCACCCATGTCTCCCACCACCCCCACCCCCCTGCCACCATGGGCAGCCTCCACCAGGCCCCCACTCATGTCTCCCACCACCCCCACCCACCAGCAGTCAGGGGCAGCCTCCACCAGGCCCCCACTCATGTCTCCCACCACCTCCACCCCCCAGCCACCAGGGGCAGCCTCCACCAGACCCCCACTCATGTCCCCTATCACCCCCACCCCCTCGCAGTGCAGGGGCAGCCTCCACCAGGCCCCCACCATATCTCCCACCACCCCCACCCCCCAGCCACCAGGGGCAGCCTCCACCAGGCCCCCACTCATGTCTACCACCACCCCCACCCCCCAGCAGTGCAGGGGCAGCCTCCACCAGGCCCCCACTCATGTCTCCCACCACCCCACCCCCCTGCCACCATGGCCACCCTCCACCAGGCCCCCACTCATGTCTCCCACCACCCCCACCCCCCTGCCACCATGGGCAGCCTCCACCAGGCCCCCACTCATGTCTCCCACCACCCCCACCCCCCTGCCACCATGGCCACCCTCCACCAGGCCCCCACTCATGTCTCCCACCACCCCCACCCCCCTGCCACCATGGGCAGCCTCCACCAGGCCCCCACTCATGTCTCCCACCACCCCACCCCCCAGCAGTGCAGGGGCACCCTCCACCAGGCCCCCACTCATGTCTACCACCACCCCCACCCCCCAGCAGTCAGGGGCAGCCTCCACCAGGCCCCCACTCATGTCCCCCTGCACCCCCACCCCCCAGCAGTGCAGGGGCAGCCTCCACCAGGCCCCCACTCATGTCTCCCACCACCCCCACCCCCCTGCCACCATGGGCAGCCTCCACCAGGCCCCCACCCATGTCTCCCACCACCCCCACCCCCCTGCCACCATGGGCAGCCTCCACCAGGCCCCCACTCATGTCTACCACCACCCCCACCCCCCAGCCACCAGGGGCACCCTCCACCAGGCCCCCACTCATGTCTCCCACCACCCCCACCCCCCAGCAGTGCAGGGGCAGCCTCCACCAGGCCCCCACTCATGTCACCCACCACCCCCACCCCCCTGCCACCATGGGCAGCCCCCACCAGGTCCTCACAATCCCCAATCATGTGCCTAATGGTCAGCCTCCACAGCCAAAAAGCCCTACCAAGTAACCCATTGACCCACATGGAAATGGAAATCACATGTTACACCCCCAATGTTCATGAAGCTAATGAACCCATGTCCGTCACACACAATGGTTGCAATTGAATGGGAAAACACCCAACATGACATGCATGAAACCAATGAGATGATACCACACAGTGAAGTATGGAAACAAAATTGTATTGAAAAAAAATAAAGAATGCTAAAGAAAGGAAACAAACTACAATGGGAATGAGAAAAAATAAGCTTGCTGTCCGTATAAAAACAAAAAACTGCAAATCAGAATCCAAATAAATTTTGTCCAAAGTCAAATGTAAAAAAATCTCCATGCAATAAAGAACTATGTAAAAAACTACCAAGGGTCCATGAGCCCAACTGAACAAAGGAAACCTACTAAAAAACCTACCTAAAAATCAACTATATACAAAAAGTGGAGCAGTGTCCGTCGACTTCAAATCATAATAAGAAACAAAGGAAACCTAAAACTAAAGAACTATATACAAAGGCGGCGGGCAAGTCCAGCGGCTCACTCCGTGGTTTCCCGGGCCAGGGCATCATCGAACTCCTGTTCGATGTCCCGGAGGCGGTCCAGTTCCATTGCCCCGAGGGTCCGCAGGGACGACGCCGTGTCCTCCTCCAACCCCCTGCGGATTGCCTCGAGGCACCCGGCCCGCCTCAGGGTCCTCCGCATGGAGTTCTCCGCCCTGACCATTGTGAGCCGCGCCTCTTCCGCCCGCCGCCGCTCCGCACCTATGGCGTGGCCCAACCGCTGCCACACGGAAGACACTCTCTGTCCTGGGTCCCCCTGCCCTCCGGCCGATGCCTGCCCCTCCGATGTCGAAAGCCCCGAGCCTTCATGTCTCCCACCATGTTGCTGCTGCTGCTGCTCTGCCTCTGCCCGTGCACTGCCTCCTGCTGCCTGCACATCCTCCGCCGGCTGGGGTGCAGTTGTTGATGTGGCCACCCCTGCTGGACCTCCAACTCCCGACTGTGGCAGGGATGCCTCCTCCACCAGCCTGGCCGCACCGCCAGAGGCAGCTCCACAGGGCACCCAGGTGACTGATGGGTGGGAAGATGGCACAGAGGACGAATGGCGCGTAGGGGGTCCAGTTGAGGAGGGGGTCAGAGCAAGCCCCATCAGACGGCGGAATCCGGCCTGGGTGACCTGTCCCAGCAGGCTGACGTGGTCAACGAGCCATTCGAGATGACGTGCAGTCTCTCCATGAAAAGACTGCAGGTCACCTCGCATGGCCCGTTGACGCAACGCCACACCAGCCAGGACAGGCTCAACCCGGACCTGGATGGCCACGTCCGCAGGCAGAGGAAGGCCAGTTGACGTCAGCTCATCCCCTGCCTGAAAACGGGTCTGGACGTAGGCATCCCTGCTGGTGCAAGATGATGCAGGGACAGGATCGGGGACAGGATTGCACACAGGCACCTCCGCGGCGGCCTGTGCTGCCTCCTGTCCCTGGTCCTGCACTGCACCACTACCACCAGTGGGATCCCCACCTCCAGACCCCGTCTCTGGTGCTTGCACGGCCTCCTCCTCCACCAAACCCCCCACCAACCTGGATGACTCCGTGCCATCTTCCCCTGTTGGGCCCTGTGGGGTCCCAGCTGCCCCTTCTGCTGCCGAGGAGTCCAACTGCAACCTCCGCCTCTTGGACCTCCCCCCGGCAGCTGCGGCCTGGGACGCGGCACCGGACTCCTCACTCCCCGACGAGATGACAACACGGGAGGGGAGCCAGACCTTGCGTCTCCGGCTGGCGGTCGGATCCCCGCCGCTGTGCTCCACAGCACCTTCTCCGCCCTCTTCATCAGTTGACGCTGCAGACAGGGAGAAACAAAACACAGGCATCAGGGCACTGTACATACACACATGACAGTTGCACATGAGTGGCATTGGCAAACCTCAGACATGTCATCACAATCCCCAACACACATGACATTGCAACTCGCACACATGAGCCATACCACATCCATATCGCAACTGCCACCACCATCCCTACACATACAACAGCATCAGCAGCCAAAGGGGAGCCAGACATCACATGCAACACAGGAAGTGCACCACACATGTACACACACCACCACACTTGCATGCATGTCTACACCTCTGCCAAGTGTCGCACTGTTCAGACGGGCATCCATGTCACATCTGCCAATCAGGCTTCCACATACCGCTGTCACATGCATCCATGTTGCATCACTGTTGCACCCTTGTCAAATACACACACATGCACATGTACACAGTGCTCATACATGCAGCCGAAAACAACATACATGCCTGACATGACGGACATGTCTACTTACATACACATTCATCCAAACATGTGTGCACGCACAACTGCATTTGCCATGCAAGCCTACACACACAAGCACCATCCATGTCTCACACATTACAGCCCTCGCATGTGTCAGCCCCACCGCCCTGTACACCCCCACCCATACTCGACCCCATACAAACAGATGTGCAACCTGCACAATACCGAATAATCACCACACGCACTGCTCACAATCAGGATGCATGTACACTCACCGCTCGACTCCAGACGGGTCTGCTTCTCTAGGACCTGGACGTGGAGCGCTGGGGATATGCGTTCCAGGACCCCCATCTGTTCTTCCGACAAGTGGCCCCGGCGCCCCTTGGCATCCGCTGCCTTCAAGAGGCGCCGGGCCTTGTTCAGGGTCCTGGACCTGAAGTCCTCCCAGCGCTTCCTGACATGTTGTAAGTCCCGGACTGCCACCCCCTCCGCGTTGATGGCAGTCACGATGTCAGTCCAGATCCGAGTCCGTCCTTCCTTGTCAGCGCGGGAACTTCCGAAGAGGGCATCATACTGCCCCAGGACTTGCTCCACCAGGACACCAACTTCGGTGGCACTGAAGCTGGTGCCCCTCTGCCTCTCTGGCCGGGGGTTGTCAGTGGTCACAGATGGTGTTTGCCCCGACATGACAACCCCAGAGGCAGGAGTGGGTGGGCAACTGGGTCCTGGGGCTGGGCTGTGGAGCGATGGAATTCCAGTCGGGAGTCTTCGGTTCCAGCAGGGGTGGTCACAGCAACAGCACCCCTGGCTGATGTGCAGGCAGCAAACGGCAGTGCACGTGGGCAGCAGGCAGTCAGGCAGCAGCAGATGGCAGGTGGGAGCGTGCTAGGGGCTCTGGGGGGCAGTAGTTCAGCCTTCTGGGCAGGAGCGTGGTCTTCCGTGTGCTTACGCGTGGCCAGCTTGGTACGGAGTGATTTGGCACGTGAAAATCCTTCACGTCAGCGTGAAAATCGAGGAAAGGCCCTTAGCGCGTAAGCGCGTCAGCACGCATACGCGATTCTATTGGACCAAAGGCCCTCAGCGCGTAAGCGCGTCTGTGACGTGACCCGCACGGGTGTTTCCCACACAGCACGTGATGACAGACCACACGTGGAAAGACTGCACGTCAGCGTGAAAATCGAGGAAAGGCCCTTAGCGCGTAAGCGCGCCAGCACGCATACGCGATTCTATTGGACCAAAGGCCCTCAGCGCGTAAGCGCGTCTGTGACGTGACCCGCACGGGTGTTTCCCACAGAGTACGTGATGACAGAGCACACGTGGAAAGACTGCACGTCCGAGTGTCATCGCGTGTAATTGGACAAAAGTGCGCGTACATGCGATTGGCCTATGTACGTGTATATCAGGGGTGCGCGTCCACTTACACACGTAAGTACTGTATCCCGGGGTGGCGGGAATTTCCACACGCTATTGGACTGTGTACTGGATTTCAGGGGTGCGCGGGTCACACGCTCGCCTACAACACGCGCAACGCATAAATTTGCGCGCTAACAAAATAACAAGCTCAGACCCAGGATGAACATACCGTTCCTAGCAGCAGTGGGCGTGGGCTACCAAAGGAGGAGGAGGAGGATAGTCAGGGCCAGAATATTCACACCCAGAGCCAGCCTTTTCGGGATGCCTGATGACCAGGTGCATGGGGGGTACAGGTTTCCACCACACATTATACTGGACCTGGTGAGTGAGTGGGAGGATGACCTCACATCACCCACCCTGTGCTCACAAGCACTCAGCCCCCTGGAGAAGGTCCTCAATGTACTGCACTTCTTAGCCACTGGATCATTTCAGCGGACAAGTGCCATTGTGGGTGGTTTATCACAGGCCACCCAGTCACGCTGCCTACACCAGGTCTTGAACTTCATCACTGCACGCCCATCAGTCCGCAGGCACATATACCTGCCCAGAACACCTGCAGAAAGGCATGCTGCCGCCCTGGATTTTTACGGTGTGGCACGATTCCCCAAAGTGCTAGGTGCAATCGACTGCACCCATGTGGCTCTACGTCCCCCCAGGGCATCAGAGCACATCTATAGGAACCGCAAGCACTGGCATTCCATCAACGTGCAGGTAGTATGTAATGCCAAGGGAATCATCACCTCAGTATATGCCAACTATCCCGGGTCAACCCACGACAGCTTCATTTACCGAATGTCCACCCTAAGCCGGGACCTAGAAGCTGGGCGGCATGGCGATACATGGCTGCTTGATGAGTATGAATGCCACTGCACATGCATGCATGTCAGATACTGAGCAAGGTCACAACCCCACCAATGATACCAATCACCACCTCCACAGGGGACAGTGCCTACCCTCTCAGCCCCCACATGATGACGCCAATTCGGAACCCCACCACGCCACCCGAGGTAAGATATAACACAGCTCACATTACAACCCGGGGCATAGTGGAGCGCACATTCCGAGTGCTAAAGTCACGCTTTTGCTCCCTTGACCGTTCTGCCGGCCAGCTGTTGTACGCTCCCCCCGTAGTGTGCAGGATCATAGTGGCAGCATGTGTCCTGCACAACGTTGCAACACGCCGGGGCCTGGCCGTGGACATGGTGGTGGCACCACATCCCCAACCACATGCACAGCCGCTGCGCATGGGAGGGGAAAGGGCACGGGGGGAGGCAGCCCGTACACAGCTAGTGGCTAATTACTTCACATAGAAATCACACCCCTGTGGAGTGCACACTGCCCTGGCACATTCCATCTGACAATCAATGATGACTCAACCTGACACTGATCCTGAATGTCTGGAGAATGAACCGTGAAAACCATATCAGCCTGAGATTGTTCACCTGGAAGTGTCACAATGTGTGCATCCCTACCCACACAGACACCACCAATGCAGTTTTGTGAAGTAACACATTCAAGCAGCTAAAATGAATACCCACTTGCAAAATGCAACAAGAGGACAGTGCCATGTCAGCCAACCCAACCCCAGCACCGCCACACGACACACCGTGCCATGTCATGCTATTTTCAGGTAAACAAAGTAATCCCCACAACATGACACTAGTGTCACAATGTACAGTGTCCCTATTAGAAACTTGCAACACCTGAAATGCTCACAGTAATGCCGGACCAACAACAAACTTGGACAGGTACTACCATTAACATGACATCACAAATGTTTAATATTAGTAGTCTCACCACCTGGAAATGCCTGCACTCCCAGCACTACCAACTGTGCAGTGTTGGCGCCATGTAGAGTTGTAGGTGCACTGCTGCCAACATGGACCCCATCTCCAGACTAGAGGGCCTTGTGTAGACATGAGGAAGGGACCTGCAAATTGGGAGGTAGACACAGAAGATGAGTTACACATCGATGCAACATGCAGTGTACAACACAACAGCAATATGCACTAGGAATGCATACACAGTATTGACTAGACTACCCACACATGTAGTGGGAGTCCAATGTCACCATGTAAGTCAATGTCACTTGGGCACACCCTTTGCAAGCCCATGGAAACGGGAAGCAGGAGGGGTGTGTGTGACTCAAACCCAAGCATCTGAACCAAATACATTACAAGCCTGCATGTGCCCAGCCACAATGCAGCGTATGCCCACAGGAACCACGGAAGCCAACAAATCGTCCCAAAAAAATTGGGAATAAAATAAATAAAAATAAAAATAAAAAACAATCAAAAATGGCCATTGATGGGCCCGGGGGGGTTGGGGAGGCCACCCAGGAGGTCTGAGGACAGGATGCACACCAGAACCCACCTGCGTCGATCCTGGGAAAAAAAAAACACCTCCATGGGCTCATGGCCCACACGGCTACCCTATTGTGGGAGTATCACTGCTGTTGCTATTATCACCCTGTGCAGCTACATCCGGAGGTGGTTGAACTATGGGAGGCAGCCCACGCAAGGCCCTAGTCTGCTCCTCCATGGCTGCAAGCATGCGGGTGTGGTAGGTCTGGTTCTGGAGGATGAGTGTGCGGAGGTCCCCATGCAACAACTCACGGGATGCCCGGACCTCCGCCCTCGTTGCCTGCATCTCAGCTGAGAGCGAACGGGTGAGACGCTCCAGCTGCTGTTCTGTCCTTTGGTGTGTTGAAGCCTCAAGCTCAACAAGAGTCGTCCTGAGGTGAAGGAGCTCCTGCCTCAGGGCTTCACTGTGGCCCTGGGACTCAATGGAGATGGCCTCCTGCAGAGTCGCCAGTGCCGCCCGCCTGTCCCTGTTGGACCCCAACATGTCCTCCCTGTGTGACTGGCAGATGGAGTCGGTTGCCTGCTCTAGTCGCTCCATCAGCCTTTCAGGGGGGACAATGGAAGTGGCCACCCTATCCATGGCCTGAGCCATCATCTCGGATGATGCTGCCTGTTGGGTTGCCATACCGTAAATGGATTGCTCCCATGCGGGATTGCCAGGTGGCGTACGGCCACCACGTCGGCGGGCACCACACCTGTCTGGGGCAAGGCGAACTGCGCCTTGCTGTGCCGGCACTGCCTGAGGCTGCAGGACTGCATTCCCCCTCTGATCTGCTGGCCCAGGAACAGGATCAGATGTCGCGGAGTGTGACCCTGCATCCGTAACCACCAAAGGCGTAGCTGCCAACACTGACATCCCCATTGAGGGTTCTGACCCTGGTGCAGGTGGGTGGGACAGAACAGAATCCCTCCCTGGAACACTCACCTGCGACGGCACGTAGGTCTCATCCGAATCAACACCTGAGTACAGCTCGGGGGAGGTGCAGCCAGAGACACCCCTTGAGAGCACGACCTGCAGCACTTGTGGGTTCTCACACCATCTCCACAACCCCAGCAGTATCAGGTGCGTCTTCCCCTGCAAAGACATAAAAACAAAGAAATGGAAACAGGCATTAGCACCATGGCACACTATGAGGGCTGAGAAGCAAGAGAACCAGTACTTGATTGACACATGTCCAACATGACTAAAACCCTCCCATGCATGCACCCTCACTGCGTATGAAGGGCAGGCAAATGGCACACACTGATGACACCAAGATGGAAGATGAACACATTTTCTGCATGCTGCCTGGCAGTGGCATCACACATTGGCCTGTGATTGCCAGGTGAAACACACATGCCATCACACAGATGGCATGTACCATTGCTATTGAGTGAAGATGGAGAGGAGGGCAGCACCTATCCATTCAGTCCAGTTCCCGCATGTAATAGCTTTTCTAATTCAAACAGGTCAGATTCTTCACCTGGAGCTGCCAGTCCGAAATGGTCCAATTGCACAGGGACATGTTTGAACAAATGATATCCAGGTAACAAAGTCACTCCACTTTACCATAGCCATGTCAGACATGTGACTAGAGGACTGCGACATGCCTAGTAAAAGTGGTGGAATGCAAACAATATGACTAAATGAACAGTGAAAAATTAAGCAACAATGTTGTGGCAAGGTGACACTTCAAGGGCAACTGGCGTGCAGTTGGGCTAGATGTCTACTGTTGGCAGAAGGGATACTGCTATGGCCAAATGCAGCTGCGCAGGATGTATTGCATGAAGCACATGGCTGACCCATACGACTCAGCCGCACACACTCTCACCTGGCACACAAACAGAAGCCCTCACACACACCATGCACATGGATGACACACACATGCATGTGCACTCACCGGACAATGCCTCGTAATCAGCCAAATCTCCCACGCCTTGGATCTGTTCCTCCGTGACGTAGGTCCCAGCGACTGACTCATGTGGAGTGAGTTCCATGTCTACTACTGGAGACCCACCTCCAGTCACTAGAGTTGCGGCATGACTTGAGGCCAGCTTACTCTTTGCCCTGCGCTTTAGGTCATTCCAGCGCTTATAGCAATCATTGGCTGTGCGCCTCACGATTCCAAGGGCACTTACGATGTCCGCAACGGTCTGCCAGTGTGCCTGGCGTTGTGCAGGTGTGGTCTTGGATCCTGCAACAATGACCATCTCGTTGTCATGTGCGGACACATACTCGACAAGTGCATTCAGTTCGTCATCCGTGAAGCTGGGCTTCCTGGACGGGCCGGACTGTGTAGCCGTGTCTGGGGCATCAGCCTGTGCTGGACGAGCACTCTTCCTCTTCCGCTTGGAAGGTGGTGGTGATCCTGAGTGTCCTGCGCCACTCTGGACACTAGGGGCAGGAGCCCTGGTGGACTCTGTATCAGGAGTGTGGGATTGCACACTCAGCATGGGAGTTGGTGCAGGCATTGGCTCTAGTGTGATGGTGTCAGGGGGAATGTCAGCAGCATGGACTAGGACCGACACTGTCCGGGCTGGGTGTGTGAGGGCTGGGGTGGATGGAGCCGCAGCTGCCCCTGCAGCCTCTCCGCCCTGCCTACTTGGTGCAGCAGATGACCTTGCTGCCCCAGATGCACGTGGCATGGTGACATCAACGTGCACCAGCGCACGTGTCATAGGCCTGCTGACCTGCAAGTCAGCCATGGAGTCAGCCAGGTCTGGTGCCACAATGGGCTGGTCCAACAAGGGCTGAGCATGGATGGTGTCAGCCCCATCAGCCTCAACGGGAGGGGGGGGATTATGGGTGCCCTTGACTGGTCCTCCACACATGGGGGGACAGGCTCACCCTGCAAGTAACAACCACGTCCCCTACTGGATCCACCACGGCCACCACTTGTGGCTCTTCCACCTTTGCCACCCTTACGGAATCCTCGCCTCCCAGCCATGGCACTGATGTTAATGTGCGTATGGGAGTGGCTGTAAACTATTGTCCTGGGCAATTGGGGGTCAAAGGGGTTGGGTACCAGATGGTAATTGTACCCTAGTGCTCTTGCAAGGCTGATTGTAACCCCTGGGGAAAGATGACGGGTCACGCTACGCACAGGAGCCCCAAAAAAGGGAGATGACGTGCACGCAACCCCTCCTAGACCACGTGTGCAGAAAGAAAAACCTGCACTACGCTGTGGCACCCAGTAACACAAGAATGAACGTATGCGTGTCACACGCAGCCTAGAATGACCTCTGAAGGGGTAGGCTACACACGGGGCAAGCACAGATGTTCGATACGTGCGTGACTCACCGTCTGCCAGGTAAAAGAGCGTGAAAAAGAAGCGCATTTGGTTGGCAACACCCCCGCCAAAAGAAGATTTGTACGCTGTCTGAGGAGATGGGACAACAGTAGAAGGGAACACTGTTTGAGGGAACAGGCCCAGTTAAACCAGTAAAAGAGAAAAAAGAGAAAAAGCTGTCAGAAGTAACAGGGAATACGAACTTGAAACGCCGTGAAGTAAATCGCGTGTGAAACGACAAGAAGTACAGAATTCACCCACTCGCTCTCCACGAAAAGCACGTACAAGGAAATGGTGTTCTACACGTACCTTTTATACAGGCCCACACGTCCAGCATCACTTACGCGGCGTGTACGCGCTAGGGCCATTTCCAACAATTACACGCTTTGTCACTTCTGCGTGTAGGGCCATTTCCACCAATCACACGCGATGAGACTCTGACGTGCTGTCCAATTACACGCGATGACACTCGGACGTGCAGTCTTTCCACGTGTGGTCTGTCATCACGTGCTGTGTGGGAAACACCCGTGCGGGTCACGTCACAGACGCGCTTACGCGCTGAGGGCCTTTGGTCCAATAGAATTGCGTATGCGTGCTGACGCGCTTACGCGCTAAGGGCCTTTCCTCGATTTTCACGCTGACGTGCAGGATTTTCACGTGCCAAATCGCTCCGTACCAAGCTGGCCACGCGTAAGCACACGGAAGACCACGCTCCTGCCCAGAAGGCCGAACTACTGCCCCCCAGAGCCCCGAGCACGCTCCCACCTACCATCTGCTTCTGCCTGACTGCCTGCTGCCCACGTGCACTGCCATTTGCTGCCTGCACATCAGCCAGGGGTGCTGTTGCTGTGACCACCCCTGCTGGAACCGAAGACTCCCGACTGAAATTCCATCGCTCCACAGCCCAGCCCCAGGACCCAGTTGCCCACCCACTCCTGCCTCTGGGGTTGTCATGTCGGGGCAAACACCATCTGTGACCACTGACAACCCCCGGCCAGAGAGGCAGAGGGGCACCAGCTTCAGTGCCACCGAAGTTGGTGTCCTGGTGGAGCAAGTCCTGGGGCAGTATGATGCCCTCTTCGGAAGTTCCCGCGCCGACAAGGAAGGACGTACTCGGATCTGGACTGACATCGTGACTGCCATCAACGCGGAGGGGGTGGCTGTCCGGGACTTACAACATGTCAGGAAGCGCTGGGAGGACTTCAGGTCCTGGACCCTGAACCAGGCCCGGCGCCTCTTGAAGGCAGCTGATGCCAAGGGGCGCCGGGGCCACTTGTCGGAAGAACAGATGGGGATCCTGGAACGCATATCCCCAGCGCTCCACGTCCAGGTCCTAGAGAAGCAGACCCATCTGGAGTCGAGCGGTGAGTGTACATGCATCCTGATTGTGAGCAGTGCGTGTGGTGATTATTCGGTATTGTGCAGGTTGCACATCTGTTTGTATGGGGTCGAGTATGGGTGGGGGTGTACAGGGCCGTGGGGCTGACACATGCGAGGGCTGTAATGTGTGAGACATGGATGGTGCTTGTGTGTGTAGGCTTGCATGGCAAATGCAGTTGTGCGTGCACACATGTTTGGATGAATGTGTATGTAAGTAGACATGTCCGTCATGTCAGACATGTATGTTGTTTTCGGCTGCATGTATGAGCACTGTGTACATGTGCATGTGTGTGTATTTGACAAGGGTGCAACAGTGATGCAACATGGATGCATGTGACAGCGGTATGTGGAAGCCTGATTGGCAGATGTGACATGGATGCCCGTCTGAACAGTGCGACACTTGGCAGAGGTGTAGACATGCATGCAAGTGTGGTGGTGTGTGTACATGTGTGGTGCACTTCCTGTGTTGCACGTGATGTCTGGCTCCCCTTTGGCTGCTGATGCTGTTGTATGTGTAGGGATGGTGGTGGCAGTTGCTATATGGCTGTGGTATGGCTCATGTGTGCGAGTTGCAATGACATGTGTGTTGGGGATTGTGATGACATGTCTGAGGTTTGCCAATGCCACTCATGTGCAACTGTCATGTGTGTATGTGTCCATTGTACAGTGCCCTGATGCCTGTGTTTTGTTTCTCCTTGTCTGCAGCGTCAACTGATGAAGAGGGCGGAGAAGGTGCTGTGGAGCACAGCGGCGGGGATCCGACCGCCAGCCGGAGACGCAAGGCCCGGCTCCCCTCCCGTGTTGTCATCTCGTCGGGGAGTGGGGAGTCTGGTGCCGCGTCCCAGGCCGCAGCTGCCGGGGGGAGGTCCAAGAGGCGGAGGTTGCAGTTGGACTCCTCGGCAGCAGAAGGGGCAGCTGGGACCCCACAGGGCCCAACAGGGGAAGATGGCACGGAGTCATCCAGGTTGGTGGGGGGTTTGGTGGAGGAGGAGGCCGTGCAAGCACCAGAGACGGAGTCTGGAGGTGGGGATCCCACTGGTGCTAGTGGTGCAGTGCATGACCAGGGACAGGAGGCAGCACAGGCCGCCGCGGAGGTGCCTGTGTGCAATCCTGTCCCCGATCCTGTCCCTGCATCATCTTGCACCAGCAGGGATGCCTACGTCCAGACCCGTTTTCAGGCAGGGGATGAGCTGACGTCAACTGGCCTTCCTCTGCCTGCGGACGTGGCCATCCAGGTCCGGGTTGAGCCTTTCCTGGCTGGTGTGGCGTTGCGTCAACGGGCCATGCGAGGTGACCTGCAGTCTTTTCATGTAGAGACTGCACGTCATCTCCAATGGCTCGTTGACCACGTCAGCCTGCTGGGACAGGTCAACCAGGCCGGATTCCTCCGTCTGATGGGGCTTGCTCCGACCCCCTCCTCAACTGGACCCCCTACGCGCCAGTCGTCCTCTGTGCCATCTTCCCACCCATCAGTCACCTGGGTGCCCTGTGGAGCTGCCTCTGACGGTGCGGCCAGGCTGGTGGAGGAGGCATCCCTGCCACAGTCGGGAGTCAGAGGTCCAGCAGGGGTGGCCACATCAACAACTGCACCCCAGCCGGCGGAGGATGTGCAGGCATCAGGAGGCAGTGCACGGGCAGAGGCAGAGCAGCAGCAGCAGCAACATGGACATGAAGGCTCGGGGCTTTCGACATCGGAGGGGCAGGAGGACCCAGGACAGAGAGTGTCTTCCGTGTGGCAGCGGTTGGGCCACGCCATAGGTGCGGAGCGGCGGCGGGCGGAAGAGGCGTGGCTCACAATGGTCAGGGCGGAGAACTCCATGCGGAGGGCCCTGAGGCGGGCCGAGTGACTCGAGGCAATCCGCAGGGGGTTGGAGGAGGACACGGCGTCGTCCCTGCGGACCCTCGGGGCCATGGAACTGGACCGCCTCGGGGACATCGAACAGGAGTTCGATGATGCCCTGGCCCGGGACACCACGGAGTGAGCCGCTGGACTTGCCCGCCGTCTTTGTATATAGTTCTTTAGTTTTAGGTTTCCTTTGTTTCTTATTATGATTTGGAGTCGACGGACACTGCTCCACTTTTTGTATATAGTTGATTTTTAGGTAGGTTTTTTAGTAGGTTTCCTTTGTTCAGTTGGGCTCATGGACCCTTGGTAGTTTTTTACATAGTTCTTTATTGCATAGAGGTTTTTTTACATTTGACTTTGGACAACGTTTTTTTGGATTCTGATTTGCAGTTATTTTTTTTAAATACGGACATGCAGCTTATTTTTTCTCATTCCCATTGTAGTTTGTTTCCTTTCGTTAGCATTCTTTATTTTTTTCAATACAATTTTGTTTTCATACTTCACTGTGTGGTATCATCTCATTGGTTTCATGCATGTCATGTTGGGTGTTTTCCCATTCAATTGCAACCATTGTGTGTGACGGACATGGGTTCATTAGCTTCATGAACATTGGGGGTGTAACATGTAATTTCCATTTCCATGTGGGTGAATGGGTTACTTGGTAGGGCTTTTTGGCTGTGGAGGCTGACCATTACACACATGATTGGGGATTGTGAGGACCTGGTGGGGGCTGCCCATGGTGGCTGGGGGGTGGGGGTGGTGGGAGACATGGGTGGGGGCCTGGTGGAGGCTGCCCCTGCACTGCTGGGGGGTGGGGGTGGTGGGAGACATGAGTGGGGGCCTGGTGGAGGCTGCCCCTGGTGGCTGGGGGGTGGGGGTGGTGGGAGACATGGGTGGGGGCCTGGTGGAGGCTGCCTCTGGTGGCTGGGGGGTGGGGGTGGTGGGAGACATGAGTGGGGCCTGGTGGAGGGTGCCCCTGCACTGCTGGGGGGTGGGGGTGGTGGGAGACATGAGTGGGGTCCTGGTGGAGGGTGGCCCTGCACTGCTAGGCGGTGGGGGTGGTGGGAGACATGGGTGGGGGCCTGGTGGAGGGTGGCCCTGCACTGCTGGGCGGTGGGGGTGGTGGGAGACATGGGTGGGGGCCTGGTGGAGGCTGCCCCTGCACTGCTGGGGGGTGGGGGTGGTGGGAGACAGGAGTGGGGGCCTGGTGGAGGCTGCCCCTGGGGCTGGGGGGTGGGGGTGGTGGGAGACATGGGTGGGGGCCTGGTGGCGGCTGCCCCTGGTGGCTGGGGGGTGGGGGTGGTGGGAGACATGAGTGGGGGCCTGGTGGAGGGTGCCCCTGTACTGCGGGGGGTGGGGGGGGAAATGACTGGGGGCCAGGTGGGGGCTGCCCCTGGTGGCTGGGGGGTGGGGATGGTGGGAGACATGAGTGGGGGCCTGGTGGAGGGTGCCCTGCACTGCTGGGGGGTGGGGGTGGTGGGGGACATGAGTGGGGGCCTGGTGGAGGGTGCCCCTGCACTGCGGGGGGGTGGGGGTGGTGGGAGACATGGGTGGGGGCCTGGTGGAGGCTGCCCCTGCACTACTGGGGGGTGGGGGTGGTGGGAGACATGAGTGGGGGCCTGGTGGAGGGTGCCCCTGCACTGCTGGGGGGTGGGGGTGGTGGGAGACATGGGTGGGGGCCTGGTGGAGGCTGCCCCTGCACTGCTGGGGGGTGGGGGTAGTGGGAGACATGAGTGGGGGCCTGGTGGAGGCTGCCCCTGGTGGCTGGGGGGTGGGGGTGGTGGGAGACATGAGTGGCGGCCTGGTGGAGGGTGCCCCTGCACTGCTGGGGGGTGGGGGTGGTGGGAGACATGAGTGGGGGCCTGGTGGAGGCTGCCCCTGGTGGCTGGGGGGTGGGGGTGGTGGGAGACATGGGTGGGGGCCTGGTGGAGGCTGCCCCTGGTGGCTGGGGGGTGGGGGTGGTGGGAGACATGAATGGTGGCCTGGTGGAGGGTGCCCCTGCACTGCTGGGGGGTGGGGGTGGTGGGAGACATGAGTGGGGGCCTGGTGGAGGCTGCCCCTGCACTGCTGGGGGGTGGGGGTGGTGGGAGACATGCATTGTTGATCAGTAGTGCAAGGTGACATGTGGGTTGGCTGGGGGGCATGCCCATGGTGGATGGGCTGCCTGCGGGACATGATCAGGGGTGCAGGGTAGTCCCCCGTGGTGTGGGCTGCCTGCAGGGGCCGTGGAGGTTGTGGAGCATACACCTGGGAGGACCCACACGGCCAATTCACGTGTAGTACTCCCCAGAACCCCAGAAATACACATTCCCTGCTGTAATCGCGTGTGCAACTTCCCGCGCACCCCTGAAATACACGTACCCTGCTCGCACTGGGCCAATCGCATGTGGAACTTCCCGCGCACCCCTGAAATACACGTACCCTGATGGAATCGCGTGTGGAACTTCCCGCGCACCCATGGAATACACGTACCCTGCTCGCACTGGCCCATTCGCGTGTGGAACTTCCCGCGCACCCCTGAAATGCACGTACCCTGCAGAAATCGCGTGTGGAACTTCCCGCGCACCCCTGAAATACACGTACCCTGCTTGCACGGGGCCAGTCGCGTGTGGAACTTCCCGCGCACCCCTGCAATACACGTTCCCCGTTTGGCGTTTGCTGTTTGCCAGCCCGGTGAACTGGTCCAGGGTTAGCGCAGCCCTTTGCGATGATTTAACGATTTTGTTGGCTTTTCCTTGCGCGAGGGCGTTCTTGGGGGCGTTACTGGCGCTGCTGCAGGGTCGCTGCGATTCTCTGCGCCATGGCTGGTTTGGAAGCCTAAAATCCATGAATAGGCTGTGCGCGGAAATCGGTTTTAGCGCACGTGCCTGGCACAGTCAATCGCACGCGGACACTCTGCGCCAGCCGCTTGCGACACTTTTCTGCGAAATTCTATGAATTACCCTGTTAGGCTTTTACAAAAAGTGCTTCAAACTCTTAAAAGTTGAGTTGATGAGGCGAAAAGCTACTCTGGTTTTGTCCCTTTCTAAAAAAACATTAACCTCTATTGATCTTGAACTAAATCGAGTATGAATAGAAAATGTTGCTTTTTATTATTACCTGTGCATGAGGTTCAATTTAAATGGGGATTGGAGTTCCCATATCCAGAAATGCACATGAACTATGAACAGGCAAACCGGGACACTCTTGAACTTTTCCAAAACACTTTGGGGGCTCCATAATTGATTCAGCCCTAGAGGACCAGAGGGCCCAAACAGAATCAGCTCTTTTGTATGCAGCTGAAATTTGGGGGCACTGTGAGATACCAAAAATAAAGGTTTTTGAAAACAAGTTCTTCAAAAAAGGATTATGGGTACCCATCAGCACCCTAAATATAGCTGCTAATTTGAAACTAGGACAGTCTGGAATAGATTACCATGCACATTTGAAGCCGCTTCTGTTCTGGGTCAAGCGTTGGTTTTACAAAGAACTAATGGTTTATAAGGGTGATTTGCAGGATTTTCCTGAGAACTATCATGTAAAACAATGGGCATGGATTCAGCAAATCAAGAATGTTCTGGTAAAGATCGGTCTAGGCTCCTTCTTGCACAGCCCGAATCATTAGTTAGGGCTGACCTGGGGAGGCTATGTGTGTTTTTAGTGAGATTGGGCACTAACAGATTGGTTCTGTAAAAATGACTGCAAGAGCTCCTTTAACATCTATATTCAAACTTAACTAGTTCTAGGCTGCGAGCAGTAACTCTCCTGGATTAAACCAGTAGATGCACAAAACCTTTATGTTAAGCTACGCTTGGGTATATTACACCTACATTTTAAAACCAGTTGGGCAACACAAGTATATGTTTGCTGCCAGATGTGTGGAGCCTCTGTTTCTGGTCCAATTTTGAGCCAAATCAGAAGAAGATGGCTTCTTTGTACGCCAAAGGCAAACAGTATTACTCTGCTAGGGGCTTTGAAGTTTTATTAAAAACCCAAATGTATGTCCAGAGTATATGTGATCTCTAGTTATTTGCTCAGAGCTTGAAATTTCTGTAGAAATATTGCACATGATAAATAATTATTTTACAGCTATCATAGATTTTTAGATGTTTGTATGTGTAATGTCTGGCTTTTAAAGTATCTCTCATAGCCATGGAATTTGTAATGTATCACCTCATCTTATTGTCACATTTTATTGTATTATTTTATTCTTTGTATTTGTAACTTGCTTTTATAGTTTTTTGTCACCCGAAAGGAAGCATACATTCATTAATTTATTCATTCAAAATATATACCGCATTCAGTCCCACTGGGGCTACTGTTTTATGGTTTATGCCCTTCAATGGGTTGCCGTTAATGCCACTCGGTGTGGGACCTTAGAACTTAGAACTAATGCATCTTACTTTGTGGCCACCAGGACTACTAAGTATAAAAGTATCCGCCCTGTTGCTGTTCAGTGTGTGAAAGGTGTCCTCAGTGTTAGTCACCTTCGGACATTATTCTTCAGTGTGAACAGAGGCTAGTACCCTCAGTGCCTGACCCTCGGCTGCCTCCACAAGGTGTTTGACTTTGATCCCCAAACACAAATAATTATCTTGGCACTGAGTCTACTTAATTTGCTGTCAGTGTCTGATAAAAAATCTGCATTCTTATTTACCATAATTATAATTTCAAAATCATGTAAAAAAGGTATATCACGTGTTCTTGTACAAAATGCTGCCTATGAAAAACATGGTTCCAAATGGAATTTTAAAAGTAGAAATTAGTACAGGAAAATCTTTGATTTATGACACAGGAATTTATCGTTTTACGGAATTTGCTAGTAAGGTAATACAAGAAAGGGAGAGGAGAAGGGATTTGAGCCTGCTTCATAACCTGCTTTGAGGTTTGGTTTGTGGAATGGAGAACTAGCTGCAAGGTGTAGGACCTAGAAGAAGATTATGACATTAATGAGCCCATATGTTGGTGTAGTTGATCACTATTACACTAAAGGCTGAGCAAGACAACGGACGACAGTGGACACAGATGGAGGAAAGTGCACTCGACAATAAAATAAAAATGGAGGCCAATGTGGAATGTCAAAATAAGGAATGACAAAGGCAGTGTCCCAAAGGGTGAAGGAAACAGAGTTTTATATCAGCTTCAGGGGAAATCCCGAATAGAAAGCTAACGAGTTTGACAAACATTCAAATGTAATTTTCTATACTGAAACAGTCATAAACATAGAGCCTGCATTGTCAGCCTCTCACTACCAGTGGCGCTCACAGTAATGGTCATTGCCTCAAAAGAAGTCTTGTACCTGACTATAATTTGTGCAGTTTAATAAACACCCCTGCGTATCTATGATAGATATTATCGATTTCGTATGTTAATCTCATGGGTAATCTCATGATCTGTTGATTTCTTGGATTCTACAGAAGTGGAGAATTTTGTTATTGGATGCCCTTTCAGAGATGTTAATTTCTCTTTGCGTCTCTGCAATTTGAATTGATATTTGACATGTTGGAATGTCTTAGTAGATGACGGGCTCATTAATGAATACCCATCTTCAAGATGTATTTCTTTCCTGTCATGACCTAGTAACAGGAGTTGATAGTGTTCCTCTTACAACCTCTAGGGAGGAGAGTCTCATCAGTGAGCTGATTTCGTTCCAATTCGGGAACCCCTCTTCGAAACGTTCATTTCTATTCATGCCCCTGTTTCTTGGGTTGATATTTGGTTACTATCTGTAGGCCCGTTTGATGTTCTCAAGTGCTTTGGCTCTTTCTCGGAATTGCTTCTTATATAAGAGGCTACTGTACTGAAGCTCAGGCTGGATCAGGTTCTCACACCGCTCCCTTTTTTCCTCGCAGAGTCCCACCTTAAGGTTATAGCCTTGGATCTTGGCTCTTCCATACTGCAGTGGGACCATTGACTTATCCTTTTTCTGGATCCACTTTGCTGCCACCTTGAAGGCACGTTTTGCCAAGCTCTTCTCGCTTTTGACGAAGCTCTGACACTTGTCCTCTGTCTACCTATACCTTTGTCGATTTTGTTGCAGAAGGTTGTGTTGAAGTAATCGTAGAGCTCCCAGTCCAGTTTGTTCCAGTTCTTTATTTGCTCTCTGGCATTCTCAGACAGGGGTAACCTAGTTTTATCATCCCTGCTGTTTAGGGGGAAGGATACCACATCGTCCATGCTCCAACAGAGTGTGTCCTTCAAGAAAATCATGGATTCATCAAAATACTCCGCAATAAGAACCAGGTTAAATAGTGATTCAATGGCTACAATGTTCAGATGGAATATAAAGGTGATGAATTTCCATTATTGTTGAAACCAAAGTCAAAAGTCATGAGGTTCTTTGTGTAATGGCTGTCGGGGGCACTTTGGTTGTAGAAGCGAGATGGCTCTGTCAAGAAATTCTCTAATGTCCTTGGTTTGTTAAAAGCAGAGCGGGCCTTGTAGTAGGCGAAAGAGGACTCCATTAGATGAACAGGGTTACGCAAGATGGCAAAATAGAAAGCGTCGAATGGCATTACCTTTTCAACCTGTAGAAGATGAAGTGAAAGAAAGAACGGGCAGGTAAACATTGAGATACTCAGACACAGGCATTTCTATTCATGATGGTCATCATTTTTAAACACTTTCCCTTCTAATTTCATCATCATCATCATCAATTAGAATTTGTATATAATAAATGGCCCCAACTTAATGGGCACAGCAGGTAATGTTTAAAAGTATATCACAACATTCAAGGAGGGAAAGACAAATGGGAGAATCTGGTTGTGCAGCGTGACAGAACAATGACTCTGAGGTCGGTCTAGTGAGAGTGTGTTATGTGGATCTGTGACGTTTCCTCAATTGGGGCATTTCAACACATTTTCTGTGACATTCTTATGGCTGCACCCCCTCAACTTCTATTTCTGCCTCCTTCCCTCTACCGCTTAATTCCCCTTTTCTGGATTTCCTGACCCTGATAGCCCCCTAAAAAGGCAGTGAACAATGCAGTAATATATGCTACAGACAAATGCGGGAAAACTACTGCAGGAAAATGGGGGGAACCATGCTATACACCTTCAGTGGCATACAATGAAATATGATGATCTGTCCTGTTAGATGCACATGCTATCGGCTGTGAGAGGTAGACCTTTCCAGCTACAATCATGATTTCAAAGCAAGTTCTCAAATGAGACAACATTTCCAAGGACTGCCTCAAGAATGCTCTACAGAATAGTCTGGCCTATTGTTTTGTAGCCCGAGATCACCTTCTGCTCACTGTGCTATGATACACCTGCTGGGTACAGGTCATTGAATCTGTGTGTGTATCAAGTAGTATCATTCCCATTGTTGAGTGTTTAAGACATATAGAAAGGGATTGCTTTCGTCAGTGAGTTCATCGTTGACATAGTATGTCATTATAAGACAGGAAATACGAGTACCTTGACGGGGCCCACGTGGCTGCCTGACCCAAAGAAGGCAAGGCTCATTGTTTGCAAAATGCAAATAGCAAACATCAGGTTATTTTAATGGCGTAGTGCTGAAACTCGAGATCTGCGGCCTGGTGTTGATAAAAACATTCTGCTGTGATAAATTAATCTTATAATGCTTTGTGTCTTCAGTGTGGTATAAATAGTTTGACCGGTCACTACAGCATTCTCACCTTTCTGTGTGGAATACTTTGATCATGTGCAATAACCAAAGTGGAAATGCATGTTGATACATTTGAGTGCTGCAATGGTTCAGACGATTGCTTAAGCAATCGTTACTGAGATGTGTGTTTAAATGCCAGGTCAAAGTACCAAATTCGAGCAAGGCCGACTTAGCCTTCCCTATGTCTCAAATGTATAACCTGCTTTGCTTATATACACATACATTGTGCTTGTATCTTTTTGCACCTTTCCCTCCATAGATTGCTATGGGACCCCCATTGTTTTTCCTTGTTTTTAACACTGTCCCGACATTGGGAGGTCAGTAAAGCCTTAAGCCTTCTACTTTACTTCCCTTGACTGTTTTGCTCATTCTTATAGGGAAACCGACTAGTCCGTAAGACGTCAGTATTGAGAGACTATGGGCCTCAGTCTGAGTTTGGAGGAGCACTAAAAAAGTGGTTGTAATTCCGTTACCTCCACTTTTTTGAACAGTAACGAAGTTACTGCAATGTTTACCCCTCCGCCATATTTCGAGTTTGCAATTGAAGTGTAGGATTTACCTCCAGCATCATGACGAATGAAAATCCTTCATTTGAAGCCAAATTTGGCCGAAATACCACAGAAGAATTACTGCTCGCAAAAAACCACTTGAAATCCTCTGGACTTAAACATGGGGATTTCCACTGCCTAACCACCACTTGTAATCCTGTAGTGAATTTGGGGAACAAAGTGGTCGTAATGGTAACCTGTTTTGGCATATTTCAGTGGATTTATCGCCAAAATACCACCAAACTCGCAGTGAGGCCCAATGTCTCTTTTTATGAATTCTTCTATTTTTACAATTGAACAAATCACCTTACAGTGAAGTGCAGTTAGGATATTTCATCAAAGTAATCAACAATCTGTTATATACGTTATAAGGATACAATGGGCCTCATTACAATGTTGAAGGTACCTTACCGGTAAAACCGGCAAGGCTACCTCCAAACCGGCAGGAAAATCCACCACCCGCAAATGGGCAATTACCGGGGTATTCCGACCCCGGTGGACCGGTAATTGTCCTTTCGCGGGTGCCAGACCTGGTATAATATTACCAGGTCTGCCCAGGAGGGCTCAGGAGGGCTCAATGGGAATGGGGATGCCTGTAGCACCGGCACGGTTCATTTCCGTGCCGGTGCTACAGGTTTGCTTTGCTCGCGGGTGCCTTTCATTCCGCCAGGTCAGACCTGACGGAATGAAAGACACCCGCGGGACAACTCAGAGTTGCAGGTCCGGGTACAACGGTACAGGTAAGCTTACCGGTAACCGCTGTATCCAGACCGGCAACCTTGTAATGAGGCACAATGTGCCTAAGATAAACTGTTGGCAGCTGTGTGATTTTTAGCACTTTTTTTAAATGTTATTTTACTTTTGCAATTACTCCGAATGGCTACTAAAGGTGGCTAGCACTCTAAGATGGCCGTGCCACTAGATTTTGCGCTTGTTGCTTGGCCATATTGTTCATTGGCCTTCTTCCTGAATTCTCAGGTTAGGAAATTCCTTATATGGAAATCACTTTCCGGGTAAAGCTGTGGCTCTCACGGGCAGAGGGGCTTTCTGTGTGTTAGCCAGAGGAAGGGCCAGGGACCGCCTTGTTCCAATCCACATCTTATGGTGCCTGAAAGTAGGATACTGGGCAGATGTGGTGACCAGTGCTTGTCCATTATTTGCCAACCACTGGCTGTTTGAATGGTGCAGCTCCTTACCAATGGTGGTATTGCCCCCACCCTAAATCTTGGATAGAAGGAGGGCTTTGGCAACTGTTCATGAGATCACTCTTGGAGCCAAGACTTCAACCGAAGATGAGCAGTCTTCTGACGACCAAAGACGTAACATGCAATTGACCAGCATCGACTCCAGTGGTTTCCCAGTGAAGCCCTGCTCCTCTTCCTTCCTAATCTCAAGAAGGCCTTTGTTGGTGCTTCGACCCTGGACCAGTTGGTACAACCAGTTTCGAACCCTGCTCAAGGATCCATGCCTGCTGGGCCTTCGACTACGTTACTGGATCAACCAGTGGCCTGGCCACCTCTATCCTGGGCTACCTCGCTGCAGCCGTCGCCGCTTTCAGCAGGGCCTTTGAACTTTCCACATCGTCAGCTTGTGTCACAAGCCGCCTGCTACTGCAATTTCAGTCATCTCGCTCCAAGGGAACATGTGCTGGGGCTGTTGTTGTGTTCCCCGCTGTACGATTACTTGTCACCGTCAGACTGTGATGACCTTTGCTGGATCTTGTCTTCTTTGTATCCCTGAGGAGTCCTGAGGCCGTCTCTCCTGCATAAGTCTTACTTTGTCTTCATTTGGGTCTTCAACTGGAAGCTGTCCGGAACCTATTCCTGTGGACCACGACTGACCGAAACTAAAATCCTTGAAACCAAGTATTTCTGCTGTCTATACGACCCCTGAGTGGAAACCAGAACAGACGGACATGCCTCGAATGAAGTCTGGGTCACAACTGGAATCCGGGAACATTCAAGTCAAGTGTTGCTTTCCCCCCGTCTCCCATAGGGTATTTGGGTGTACATTCCTGACCCTAACTCACACTGCCTGACCTTTGGTGGTGGAACCTAGGTTGGGGGGACTTTCCTAAGAATATTCTTGTGTGTTGAATTGAGTTGAGTACTCAACTGAACTTTACTGAACATTTATGTAACTTTGAGAAATTGCTTCAATCACCACCACAGCTGATTGCATTTTTTTCTATATAAACTTACCTGAAGAAGTGACTTTTGGGCATAAGGCCGCAAATCATTTTAGGTTTGGACGAATTAAGATTGCGGGAAGCTTTTCTTGAGTTCATTTGGAAGAGTTCTGCCTATTTTTCCTTGCATCTGACATTTTGTGTGACAATACTTACTTTGATTTCTATATGCTTAGCGTGCTACTGCGTGGACTCATTGTAGCCTAAACTACTCTCACACTTTTCCTGAGAGTAAGCCTTGGCTGCTCACCTAGCTTACCTTGATTGGGTTTTGGCTAACCTTTCAGTGTCTTTCCTGTTTACCATAAATAGGGTGACCTCTTGAATTCCTCCCACCAGGGCTGATTTTGGAAATCCATCTTAACTCCTTGGTGATATTGACAACTATATTGTGCTACAAAATAAATGTACCTGTATGTTGAAGGTCTAGAAGTTCATTCCTCCAGATGGGAGTTGTAAAACCTGGCAGCTACCCCCAATGATGAGCATAAAGCGTCAGTCGGGACTGGTGATTTGGTAGCCAAATACAAGACTGTAAAACCAACGTGTACAGGCTCAAATCCTGGATTTGCCAGTAGACAATATAGCGGTTCTGGACAAACTATCTTAAATCACTATGGGCCTCATTACAAGTACAATGGTAAAAAACAGCAGTAACAGAGTGGTAATTCTGTTACCGCTGCATTACCACACTGCCACACTAGAGGTTCAGTGGTGAAGTGGAGGATTTATCTCCAGCAAAAATCTTGAGATAAATCCACTGCTTTCCTGCCAAAAATCGACAAAATTGGCATAATTACTGCCGGTGGAATAACCGCTGACAGTAATTCCACCAAAATCCCCATGGAGTCCTATGGATTTCAATAAGTGGCACTAACACTTCCTGCCACCACTTGCAATCTGGCGGTAAATACGCCGGACCAATTGGAGGTAATGGTAAATCTGTTTGGTAGTATTCGGGCAGATGTATTGCCATAATACTGCCAAACTTGTCCTGAGGCCCTATATACACACATTTTTTTTTTTGAGGGAAAGGTGCACCTTCTCACATACTGGCGGCATTGTTTGCAATTTCCCTATCTATTTTTTATTATGACAGTTTGTTTTTATGTAGGCCGTTTGAGTGGAAGGGGTCCTAGAGCGAAGAGAGCGCACAAAATGCCACAAGCCTATGGTGGTCATGTTTTCAGGTTTGCTTATTTGAAACACAAGGGGCCTCCTTACGACCCTGGCGGTACGGGGTTAACAGCGCCGTAAAAGGTGCCGGCGCCATTTACCCCATACCGCCTCATTACGAGGTCCCCTCGCGGGACCCAAGAAGTAACGCCTGGTCAAACCAGGCGTGCTTACCGGGTCCCGCGAGGGGAAGAGGGAACAAACAATGACCCGTTGTTTGCTCCCTCTCCCATTCCCATTTAGCCCTATGGGGGCTGAAATGGGAATGGGGAAGGTCCGGGTCCTTGGAGGGAGGAATTACTGGGCTTTCCGAACTCGGAATGGCCCGGTAATTCCTCATTCTGTGGACCCGGACGCTATTTCGGCGGCAGCCATGCCGCCAATAGCGGCATGGCTACCGCCGAGGTCGTAATGAGGCCCATAGTGTCCAATCTATGGACACTCCCGTCCCCTGCACACCAAAATGCTGATGAATCAGCCAATTTATTGATGCAAATTGTTAAAGTCAATGTTTATTTCCAACAACATATTAAATTCAGAAACTCTGTTAAGGTAGTCCAAACTTCTTTATTCTTTAATGTTCGGAAGGAGGCCAAGGGTGCATTACGCGTTTCAGGGATGTTTTCCCCTTCTTCAATAACCTGTGTCAGCATGCAGGGGGGGTGGAGGGGGTACAGATTGGGTCCTACGGTATACTGGGTGCAAGCCTGAGTGCATCGTGAATAGTTGACAAATCGCCATTTATAGCACTCGTTAACACCATAATGGTGTTATATGATAACCCTCAGATTTTGGCCACCCAAACACCTGAGTGGAGGGGAAATACCTAAAGCGCCTACATGGCCTCTTAAACTGCTTGAAGTCGGTCATGAAGTAAAATAACAGGGCTATTGGGGTCACAAACAAAATGGTATGTGAACCACCATGTACCCGATCAACTCAAAACAGGCTCTTACAATACGGGACCATTCTCCCCTCTACCTTCCAACTACAGGAATGTTATATTCCAACTCCCCAACACTGTCCTGATTCTTCTTAAGTATCATCAGTTTTATCAGCGAATCGATGCGTTCTCACAAGCAGGCTGTTCTAAAACAACCAAGATCAATATATATATATCGGGCGGCGAGACTCCTCTCAATGTGTCTCATGCTTTAAAACGTTCGACCAGACGTTGTATGAGTGCTTTCAGATGAATAACTGTTCCTTCTCCCACTCACGTCCAGTCTTCTAATCTGCCGGAAGTTTCACCGCGAGCGTTCACGCCCTGTTAGTGCTATGAGGAAGCGCGCTTCCAGGAGTAGTTACGTGAGCGGGGATCACAGAGGGAGTTTAGATTCCTGGACTGGCTAGTGATGGAGCACAGATACGGTGTGGCCGATACCAGCATTAGTGAGCGTGAAATGGGTAGATGATGATGCGCGCACGAGTGTGTACTCGGAAAGGGAAATATATGTGGTTTTTCGTGCCTTCTACTCGAGATTGTATCAGCCAAAAGGGGATGCATGATTGTTGTGGCCTTAAAGGACGACAGGATGCTGTAAGGGGTTCCAACTGTCTTTATTGTAAGACAAACGGGTGGACCTTAAACTGCCTTAACTCGAGACAAACATTTACTCACAGTTCGGTTCAGTTCGGCTTCATGGCTTCCCAGTTAACTCACTGTGGGAAGGGTGTGCACAATGATGGCACGCTGCAAGCTTCTAGGGCCCCCATGTAGCCTCCTGTGGCTTTGGACTTCTGCCCTAGAAGCTGTGACTGGAGGCTGCTCAAAACCTCCTGTCATTGCCTCCTTATCAGGAGCAGCGCTGTGGCATGACCTGCTTGGTCTGCCGCTGCATCAACACTGGCGGGAACGTTTTCCCGCGGAGCGTGGGCTCGCGAGATCACGTTATGCCGAGATCTCGCGAGAACACACTCCCGCGATCACGTGATGTCCCCACAATGATGCATCTGAGTCCGAAATTAAAAGATACCTGGATGCGTTACCAATGTCCCTGCTGTCTAGGGAGGCTTCAGAAGCGTGGAGGTTCCACTGACGGTGGAGGATATCATAGGGACAATGAAAGGTCTGCCAACTGGTAAGGCGGTCTGTGACAGAGTTTTACAAAGAGTACTGTGATATGTTGGCCCCATACTTAGTTCAGTTGTGAGAAGAGGCACTGGGAAGCAGTAATTACAGTCTTGTTGAAGCCAGGCAAGGCCCCCAGGGACTGTTCTTCATACCGCCCCCTCTCTTTAACATCGATACAAAAATATTTCCAAAAGCCATAGCGAACAGGCTCCTGCCACTAATGACGCACTTGATCCATAATGACCAGTTGGGTGTCATACCCGGGAGGGCTACTGTCTTAAATCTAAGGAGGCTATATAATGCAATGTCACTTACCCCCTCAGACTCCAGTACAGTAGCCATATCTCTAGACATACAAAAAGCATTCAACACTGTCTACTGGTCCTATCTCTTTCAGGACCTGGAGAATGCAGAGTTTGGCCTTGGATTTACCTCGTGGGTCCACTTGCTATACACTCCACCATTAGCAAGGGTAAGCACTAATGGGATCTTATCTGAGGGTGGCACAAGACAGGGGTGCTCCTTGTCTCTGTTACTCTTTGCACTGGTGATTGAACCACTGGCTGGGCTAGTGCGACAGCAGCATGAGAACTGTGGTCTACGGCTAGGCGTCCCACGAACATGCATGGCCTCAGTATCGCTAACGCTACCTTCTGTGCATAGTGGTCCATAGAAGACACGCTGACATGGTAGCACTAAATTATACCACTTAAATAACATTGCTTAAAACTAAAATGACACACTGGGGGAAAATACTGTTGTCGTTAATGGGCCGTCTCTTGTTACTTAAAATGATAGTGCTTCTGAAACTATTATATTCATTCAATACCATTCCTGTTTGGCTGGGTAGACATTTATTTCGGAAACTACAATCAATTTGCACTTCATTCATTTGGGGAAATGGTGATTGAACCACTGGCGGACCTAGTGCGACAGCAGCATAGGAGCTGTGGTCTACGGCTGGGCGTCCCACGAACATGCATGGCCTCAGTATCGCTAAAACTACCTTCTTTGCATAGTGGTCCATAGAAGACACGCTGACACGCTAGCACTAAATTATACCACTTAAATAACATTGCTTAAAACTAAAATGACACACTTGGGGAAAATACTGATGTTAATGGGCCGGCTCGTGTTACTTAAAATGATAGTGCTCCTGAAGCTATTATATTTATTCAATAACATCCCTGTTTGGCTGGGTAGACATTTATTTCGGGAACTACAATCAATGCGCACGTCGTTCATTTGGGGCAACCATGGGATCTGCATGGGATGGACACCTATGACCCGGGCATGGGAAGAAGATGGTCTCAGGGCACTGCACTTTGGGCTATATTATTGAGCAGCACCAGGGCTCTATGCAGTCTTCTGGGAAAGAGTTGAAGACCCCCCCCACCCACCGCCGCATGTTTGGAAAGAAGTGTGGCGGGTGTAGAGCCATGGCGATCTATAATTTCTGGGACTGAATACAAACCCAGTGGGGCATTGGATCCGTTAGAGGCCACCAGAGGAGCTTGGGCTCGACTCCGTAAAATGAGGAAGGTTGAGGCCCCATATGATAGACAGGCTCCTCTTTGGGGACACATTGGCCTGTCTCCAACCTTTGACCTTTCAATAGAAAGAAGCTGGAGGCCGACTGGGGAAGATGCTTTAGGGTGCAAGCATGTGCATGGCACTTTTATTGAGTGGGAAGAGTTAATGGAATATGTAGGTAACTCACTTTTGCAAACGATGTACTACTGGAGAAAGAGGGCGGCCTTCAGGGTCAGTTGGCATAGTTTTCCGAATGTAACCGGGGATTAGCTCTGGGGAATCTTACATTCATGAGGCACAAGTGGGTAATGAAGCAAAAAGTATATCTGTTATCCAAATGGTTATTGGGTGAAATTACATATAAGGGAAGGGACCAGATACCAAGGTCAAACGGGAGCATGAATGCAATATTTAACTGTCGGACAAGAAGTGGTCAGAAATGTGTAGCCTAATTAAGAAAGTGTAATATATAACTCCAAGTTTTGCTTAATCCAATTTATGATTGTTAATAGAGTGCACTATGCCCTGGCAAAGGTCCGGCTGTTTGGAAGAGATTGTATGGGCGAGTGCCCCAGGTGTGCTGGTGCTGATGCAAATTTACTGCGTATGTTGTGTACCTGCCCGAGACTGTCTGCCTCCTGGGGTGGGGTTTGTAAGGTGTTAAGAGACACGATTTACCAGGAGATCCATGTATCCCCCTTGGATTGTGCTTTGGGTTACACTAGGAAGATGACAGAAGAGAAGGGCAGGTTTCTACTGTTGGCCAAACATCGCGTTCTGATGGGTTGGACACATACAAGACCCCCGCTGGTGGATGAATGTTTACAGGATGTACTGTGGGATAATGCTATGGAGGAGATATATGGAACCCAAGCACATGCAAGGAGTAGGCCCAAAGACATTTGGTGGGACTTCCGTCAATACCTGAGGGGCCGCAATGAGGACATATCAGCACCAGGTGGGGGAAATGGAAGCCAAATATCATTATCTAGTGGTTAACTTGTCCTAACCTTTAGTGCCTATTATATGCAAAATGTGTATTTTATGTTGTCAATGCATTTGTGTGGGAGCTGTCACCAAGCAAACTTAAATGAAATGTATAACAAAAAAATTAACAGGCCTACCCCATTTTATAAAGGCCGAGATTAGAATCTTCCAGGAGGTTCTGTTTCAAATTATATACTGTAACAATGGGGATTTTATTTTTAACATGTGTGATTATGTCCGAGAAGCTTTTATCATTAGGGATGTTTAATGAACAATTGTTCTTAGTAATTTCTCCTGGATTATTGGGTCTGTCTAGGAAGTGATGTTTTTAGAGTTGTTTTATACTATTTTAGGATGGGTTACTTGGGAAGTTGGGATACTATATACGATTATATAATTGTATTGTGTATTTAATGGAGAAATCTGAATAAAGATATTTGATTATGATGACTTCTTTATTTAATGCCAGTGACACGCTCCCTCCGCTCCTCCTCCATACTCGACTCGATTGAACATCAAGCGAGCGGGGGGCTCCAGCTTCAGAGGGACTGCTCCAACCCTGTGGAACTCCATCCCCGATCACATCTAGAATGAACCATTTTTCATTGTCTTTAAAAAACTTTTAATAACATGGTTATTTAATAAATATGTATAACTTGCTTGTACTATGCTAAACACCTGTTTCTGTCTGTAACCACTTACTTTGTACAAGCGCTGTGGTACCCTTGGGTCTGGGCGCTATATCAAATTAAATAAATAAAAATGAACAGTAATGGTGGTAGCCCTGCTTGGCGTATAGCAGCCATTGTCTCGATCTTTAAGAAGGGGGATAGCTCTCTACCTGCAAACTATTGCCCCATTTCTTTGATTAATGCCACTGCCAAAATGTATGACAAGGTATTGCTTGATAGATTAGAAGAAGGGTTACACACTCACAGAATTCTTTCTCAATTACAAGGTGGATTCAGGAAGAAGAGAAGAACCATCCAACAGGTCTTTCTACTATCTGCAACTATTTGTAAAACTACAATTGCTAGGAAGGAATCTCTTTACTAAGTTTTTGTTGATTTTAAAACAAACTTCGATATTGTTGCTAGAATTAAGCTCTGTGAGATCCTAAGTGAGCTTGGGGTAACTGGACCCTTATTGAACGTGGTACAGATTTTATATTGAGAGAACAGAGATAGGATCAGGTATGGTGGTCAATGGGGAGAGACCACAGACCTTTTTATTCAGTGAATTCCGCAGTGTGACAGCCGTGTGTGTTGTCTCCTCTGTCACTGTATATCAATGGATTAGCCTTATAAATGTAAAATCTCAGTTGGGGTGCTCTCACCTCAGATGGGAGGAAACTGAGCGTCTTGTTATAAGCCGACAATGTTGCTATTCCATAGACATTTCTACACAATTTGATGTGTTAGGTAAATTTTGCAAAGAGTTTAACCTCAAAGGGAATACCTCTAAAACAGTGGTGATGATTTGCGATCAATATAGATGCCCTAATTTCAAGCTTAATTTTTGATTTAATGGAGACATTGTTCACCAATTTGTCTCATATGATTGTTTGAATATCATCATTTGTAAAATTGGTTATTGGGTGCACCGGCTAGTGAGAAGTGAATGTATTCTAAGAAAGAGTTCAGGGTGACTCTCTTCACTGTCTCATTAATCATTAATTGGGTGATAAGTCCATACAACCCTCTGTTGGAGCTTACAGATCAACAGAACGTAATGTCACATTATATTGAGTGAAGCTCTGGGTATATTCCTCGTTGGAGAAGCTAGAATAGGCCAAGATAAAATTGTGAAAAGGGTAACAGCAATCCCTTTATGTGCTCCGACTATACCAGTCTATTTTGAATTGGACTTTTATCCCATAGATTATGACATATACCTCAGGCTATTGAGCTTCTGGGTCCGCAGGAACCATAATAATGAATTAAAATGTCATAACCTCCAGTGGCTGGGAAGTCAGGTGCCGGTAATTCTGTTAGTCCCCATTACTCCAGAGTCCTATAGGACTCAATGGGAATGGGGACCACGGAAGCACTGGCACCATTAATAACGGTGCTGGTGCTTCTGTGAAACGCTGCGGGCGGGTGCCGTTCCGCCCACCAGGTCTCAGTCGTACTGTGCCGTTCCGGTAACAATGGTGCCAGCAGGCTTACCGGCACCGTTGTTACTGGACTGGTACAGTCATAATGAGGCCCATTGTCTGACTTAAAATCTGTTTTTAATGACTTGGCGATATCGCATATGTTTTCAGAAGGTTTTATTGCATGCAAATCTAAAAGCAATCCGTTATTGAAAGAGAGCTGAGGGTATAAACCCTATTTAGCATCCAGTGTTAAATTGGCCTATTGATCTCTTTTAATGACATTTTGTCTAGATATTCGAACTCTTGCTGATAGTACTTCAAAATGGAAATCTAGGTCGTCAAATTACTGTTCTTATTGTCCTTAAGCGATTTAATAAATGTCCCATTTTTTATTTGTTTGCCCCATATAAAGTAAGAATAAGCTGGCTACAACACCATTTGACGAGACGTGATCGGACACGGTCCACTGGCACTTTCATTCCTTAAATGTTGCTATTCCATCGATATAGAAATTGTAGTTATTTTGTATTTGTATTTTGTTTATTTGTAAAGCGCACCAAGCCCTGAGGCATCTGGGCGCATTTCTTGATGTTACACAGTTAAATTACATACATATATTTCTTTCGGTTTACAAAGAGGAGTCAAAGTACATAAATACATAATTACAAGGGGTTGCGAAGTGTTAGCAACATTTTAGCAAGCAGGTAAAGGGCAGTGAACAGTGTTAACTTGAGCACAGTCGTTGGCCTAAAGAGAGCAAGCTATTACTCTTGCGCTAAGAGACAGTTTTTGACTTTTCTTCTGAAGGAATGGTAGGAGGGTTCTATTCTTAATGATGTGGGTTTAGTGTTCTACAGTTTAGCGGCAAGCACAGGGAAGCTGCTACCTCCAGCCTTTTGAAGCTTAAACCTTGGGATCCTAAGGTAGTGTGCTTCGGCAGCCCTAACAGGGCGGTTAGAGGTGCTACATGAGAATAGATTGGACAGGTATCTAGGTGCAAGTTTTGTAAGGCACTTATGCGTGAGTGAAAGGGATTTGAAGACAATACTTTGGTTGACCGATAGCCAATTTAGGCTTCGTCTGAAATCCGAGATATGTTGGGCTCTGAGGATTTTCATAGCTGCCCTGATGGCGTTGTTTTGTAGGATTTGCATCTTTTTTGTATTCTGTTGACTAGTGACTATTGCTCTGGCTATGGCGGTACAATTGTTTGTGGTTAGAAGGGGTCTGCATGCAGTTATTAATTTACATGTGTAGGCCGTAGGGGAAGTTATAGCGTTGATTTATCTGGATAGGGTAAGGGTGGAGTCAATGTCTATGCCAAGGGTTTTCACATCCTAAGAGACCCTAATAGGGTGGCCATCTATAGTGAAGGAGTCAAACTTGGTGTCTAACCTTTTGAGTTTGATTTGCGATCCTAGAAGTAATAGATATGTCTTATCGTTGTTAAGACAGAGCCCGTGTTTCCCCATCCAGGCCTGTATGACAAGGTAGATGTCATTGAGTACTTTGGAGTCAGCTTCATAGTCTCCGGTGATGGGGATGAGTATTTGGGTGTCATCCCCATAATTAGTGTAGGTGACACGCAAATGGTCGAGGTCATCGAAGAGTGGCTTTGTAAATACGTTATATAGCGTTGGAGACACGCACAAGCCTTCGGAGACTCTGCACATGATTGGGGTGGCCTCGGCAGAGGCTGATGGGGAGAAGACCCTCATTGATCTGTTCTCTAGAAATGACTGGACCCAGGTAGTCGCTTTGTCAAAGAAGTGTGCTGCGGAGATTAGATGGTTACATAGGACTTTGTGGTTTACCAAGTCAAATGCAGCCGACAAATCTAGCAGTAAAAGGAGGGTGAGTTAACCATTATCTTTTAATTCTTCTATTCGTGTTTTGAGATCAATCAAGGCCGCCTCTGTGCAGTAGCAGGAGAACCCAGGCATCTTTTAGATTATTGGGGGCTATGCTTGTATTGAATGAGGCGTTGATTATGGTGTTACGACTGGCCACCGATGCGGTTTGTTATGGAACCGCTGACGGCTTCAACCGAGGTTGAGGCTTTGTGCATCCAACATGGCGCCTGTGCTCGGAGTTAACGGTCTAGTTGTTAGGACGAGAGACGGGAGAGAAACTCTGCCTCCCATCCCAGAAACAGTACAAGAATCCATGACTCCTGGACAACAATGCGTTGCTACTGTTGTCAGAGGCTTCGCTCCGTGAGTTGCCGTCGGTGACCTTACGTTACTATTACTGAATTACTTTTCAATCTACTAACCCATAATTTCTTTCTTTACACATTCGAGCAGGGAAGCTCCACCCCTTCTACCATCTACACTCGCGCTGCCGACTCCCTTTGGCCATCGAGCGCGGCGTTCTTCATCCGCTCTTGTAAGCTACTTTGTTCCATATTGGGTTACCGGACTTACAGGTCGGGCCTCTCCTCTTCTAAACTTTGATCTCCTTTCTTTATCTCTCCGAAGAATACCAGCTTTCCAGCGTTTGATTTCGCTCCATCTCAGAGACCCCCCTGGGAGTCCATCTCAGAGGCACACACGCATACCAGCAGCAGTAGGGATACTCTGCACATACCTCTTCTTTCTAACCTTATTCCTAATTTCCCACATTAATACATATCCTTCTGTCTACCCCTTAAAGATTGGAAACCTTCTACCAAAAAACCAGTTCCTACCAATCGCTCCCGGTGGCTCTCAACCTGGTACTGCTACCACCACCAAAAAAACTCATAGGAAGTCCACTATCATCACCTTAATTAATTTTCTATTCTTTTATTCCCAGTTCACCCTGAGTCCGACACTTCGTAGGAGACCACTTACCTACCTGCAAAAAGCATCATCCCGCAAAACCAGTGAGAGATTGATCCAGCTCCACATCCTGCGCTCCCTACCTGCGACTGGGTTTTCTTCCCCAAGAGGGTTTCCCGGGAGCCTCCTTTCGGCGCCTGAGTTGGAAGGTGTCGGAAGAGGTTCCAGGTAGACCTTTCTATTCTACATCTCAGAACGAAGACAAGGTAGGCATTGTTGTCTTGTTTATGCCGGCGAGTTTGCATGTGGGGTCTCTCCAGAAGAGTTTACCAGTTGAAACATTACATATGGAGGTAATAAAGGGAGCCAGTTCCTTGCTTGCCTCCTTGATGATGGGGGCGCGGCAGGTGTCTCCCTGGCATATAGATGGTTTCAATTTAAGTATTATGTCTTCTACGTCTTTGGTAGAGAGTGGAACGAAGTTGAATGACTTGTGGATATTCCGATGTGAGGCTGGGGGGTGCGTGTTGTGGTGTGGCAGGGGAGAGAGTCCTTTTTTGGCTTCTATTTTGTATTGTAGCCTGGTTATTTTATCTAGGAGTGCTTTCTGGATGTTGGAGCACCATGTGGTATCTTTGGAGCAGGTGTGGGGAGGACCTGATGGAGATTCTAATTTTCTGAGTATATTGAAGATTTCTTTGGTACTCGATTTGGCTTGGCTTATTCGGTTGTTGTAGGTGTCTTTTCATGTTTGTAGTATCGCCTCTTTGTAGTTGAGGGATGCTATGAAGAAGTGGTCTTACATTCTTTGACGAGGCTCTTCCAGGGCCTCTGCATTTCTTTTCTTGGTTTACGCCGCTCTGAGGTGCGGCGTAAACCAAGGGTTTAGGTGGGCACGTGGTTTTGGCTTGCGTAGCTTAATTGGGGCAATTGTATAGATAGCCTTGAGGAAGGTTTCGTAATAGATGTCCACTAACACAGTGGAGTCTGAGTGTGATTCAGCCGTGGTGTTGATAATGATTTGAGATCTTAGTTTAGTTTCAATGGTGAGGAGTGTGGTGATATCTTCTTCGAAGGTGGATACCAGCCCTGGTGGCCTGTATATTAGGTGCATAGTGATTGTTTGTGTGGCTGAGACAGGAAGCTTGACAGACAGTAATTCTGCTGAGGTGCAGGGTTGTTTGGATATGGGTCTGAGGCCTAAGGAGGTTTTGTATATAAAGGCAGCAACCCCGCTTTTGGTTTGGTTTGAGTCTCTATCACATCTGATGATGGTGTAATCGTTGGGAATAGTGAGGGTGAGTGAGGGCCCAACTGCCGCATGCAGCCAGGCCTCTGTGATAGCTAAGAAGTTGAGGTCTCGAGCTGTTATGTAATCAGCGATATCTAAGGCATGGGCTGGCATTGATCAGAGCTCCCTTGATGGGTGGGATTGCCTTGTCATGACTGTCTTTATTGTTAGTCAAGATGGTATTTTTCCTAGAGGAGGCATTTTCATTCACTAAGTTTTTGGGGAGGTCGGCTGACTTAGTTATGGTAGTATGATCTTTGGTAATGATGATGGTTTTGTGTGCCAATGTGACTGGCAGGAATGAGATTTCTACCTACTGCTTGGACTAAATGAAAATGATTTTTAGAAGAAAATATTTGTACATGCACTTTAGCTATTTATCAAATGCATTTATTAGTGCATTTATTCTGTATGTACTTGTAAATAATGTTGGCAAGGTGACATTTTCTTCCCGCACCCCCAGGTGCTTTAGAATAAAGCAAAGGCTGTCATCAGTAATGTAAGAGACCAGCTGGAAGGAGGGGACCTTGCCGGCACCGAAACAAGTTTATTATTTTACTTTTTGAAGGTGTAGTATATCCGCGGGAATAGCAGCCATCTTAGATATTAGCAGCCATATTGTGTCACACAGACTAAATGTTGCGTGTCAGTCAACACTCCAGGCCTAGGCAGCAAACATGAGCGCAGGAATAGGTTGCATCCCAAATACTGATGAGAAAGCCCAGAGCTACACAGATCCATAAAACCCTTCATTGTCCTAGAAGTTTGCCAAACTTTGTGCCCTGGGAAGTATGTGCCCTGCAAGACCACAGGAGGAGGGCTGGGTTCCTGTGAACAGCCCAATCCCATGAGAAGAAAGGCACAGGCCTCCAACTTACATGAGCCCTAATCCTAAATTATAGCACCCAAATGCCTTTAGGACCCCTCAATTCCAGTGTACCAGATAACCCCCAGACCACTGCCCATAAACCTGCTGGACCCCTAATTGATCAAAAAGATCAGAAAGCAGGACCCTCCTGCCTGAACACCTAGGTCACATGATTTGTGCTGCGAGGTGTGGGGTGGGATGAAATTACAGCCCAGAACATGGATGGAAGACCTTGGAGAAATGAAGTGTGTGAAGTGTGTGTGAGCTAGTCTGACCTCAGCTTTCCCCCACTTTCCCCCGGCCCCTGTACGCTTTGTGCTAGGTGCCCTGTTTCATAGAGATAGATGTGTTTCTTTTCTAGTAAGTAATATAATTGTTACATGACCATCGGCTGACCAATGACGACTGCAACAGCGCCCACGTGTAAGAAGATGGATGGATCAGGTGGAGACCAATGGCCTGGCATCCCCTATGGAGCACGCAACCTATATATCAGAGTGAGGGAAGATTATGGCGCCATTTGTTGTGTAACAAGGAGATAAAAGGAAAAAATTAGGAGCTCTGTATAATTAGCGGGCTCGGTAGAAGCAGTGGTTGTTGTTTTAGCTCATTTTAGCTAGTGTATTATGATTTTCTGTGTACAAGGCAGAGGCCAGAGGTGGGCCAGTGTTGATGAATTGGGTGAGAGGGCGTGGTGTATTAGTGTGTGTGCACGTGTAAAAAGGGGGGAAGGAGGGTGCTCACAGGGGGTGACGCGCAGGCAGGTACAGTGGACTGTTAGAGGCATTATATAATTAAAGTGTGTGCAGTGCATATTTGTAGAGGGTGGGCTTTTTGGGGGCGCACAACTTGTAAAAATGGGAGGGGGAACACCAATAGAGTACATGTGTAGCACATTGCCATTGTATAGGGACAAGATTGAAAAATATCACAAACAATGGGGGGTAGAGACACAAGGAGGGGATGCCTCGCTCCTGGCCTGAGCAAGGCATCCATAATAGAGGGATACTGGACCACATGACCACGTTCTTAGCTGCTAAGTATAAAGATAAACAATTCCAAAATAAATATTGGAGCTGTGGAAGATGGTTTAGGATGGGGAGGATATTGATGGGGGTGAGACTCAAAGCGCTGAATGGGTTGCTCTAGATGCGATGTCTGTGGCAACACAGGGGAAGGGGACTGGGTCCCTGCACACAGGGCTTTACCTGCTTACCACTCGCCCAGCCACAGGGCACACCAACTTGACGTATGTACCCACCCTGGCAACTGCCCCTCCTCCCTACATCCCAACACCTATCGCTATCCCACCCCAAGAGAGCAGGATACAGAAGGAGCTAGAGGAAGCATTAGACGCAACACTGGTGAAATTGGCTCGATTGAGGGCAACACTGGACAGAGGAGGGAAGAAGGGGAATGGGTTAGACGAATGGCAAGCAGGAGGGAGCAGGGGAGTTGCTAGGTCTGGAAAAGACCCAGGGCTACGCTGATGTCGGAACTGTTGGGACTGGGGTCTAGCTAGTCTTTTGGCTGTAGCTCCTGAGATCCTATCCGGGGCTACAACCAAAATATCAGGGGCTATAGCCCCATTAACCCCCCCCCTAGTAACGCCCCTGGGAGGGAGGCAGCGATAGGCCCGCAGGAAGCACAGGCTGTACGGTCGGACAGAGGTACAGACGGGGAACTAAGGGAAGAGGAATGGGACACCATAGATGAGTTTGAGGATGAGGAAGGGATTGAGCAGGCGCCAGAGATTACGCCATGGGTAGAAGGTTTGTAGAGACCGCTGTTATGAAACATGTTTGGAAGCGTGGCAGTATAAAGGAAAAAGGGAACTGGTGGATGGAAAGAATGGAAAAAACACAGGTACTCAGATGCCGTTGCTGCACAGAGGCATAGGCAGAATGCACTGTGCCCTGGGTGCAAATAGATAAGAACAATTTGATTAAGCTGCTCAATCCCCTCACTTCTGGGGCCATGACGTGGATCCACGCTTTTGAAAAACAGACAGCAGGGATTCCCTTAGCTTTGGGGATATTTATTTATTTATTTTTATTTATTTGCTTTTGTAAATAGCACAACTGCCCTGAGGCATCGTGCCGCTGTTAAGAAGGCTTACTTGGTTACATAATATCTTGTGAAAAAACAAACTTAGTGACAATAAGTGCTGGCAAAGAATACAGTTTGCCTGATCCAGTTGGATGGGCAGCAGTATCATACAATGCCTAGAGGCAGTGTAAGTGGCACAGACATGATACACAACCCCATCTTAAAGGGTGGCAACATTATTCAATGGAGAGTCATTATAGGTTAGGTGGCAGATACATGATACACAGCCCCATCTTAGAGACTGGCAACATTATACAATGCAAAGTCCTTCTAGGTTAGGTGGCAGAGACATGATACACAACCCCATCTTAAATGGTGGCAACATTATACAATGCAAAGCCATTGTAGGTTAGGTGGCACAGGCATGATACACAGCCCCATTTTAGAGGGTGGCAACATTATACAATACAGAGTCATTCAAGGTTGGGCGGCAGGGACACAATACACAGCCCCATCTTAGAGGGTGGCAACATTATACAATGCAGAGTCATTCAAGGTTGGGTGGCAGAGACACGATACACAGCCCCATCTTAAAGGGTACCAACATTATACAATGCAAAGTCATTCCAGATTAGGTGGCACAGACATGATGCGCAGTCCTTTCTCACAGCATGGCAACACCGTTTAGTGCATACACACGTATATAGGGTGTATGGTGGCATCACGCTCAAGCAAACCCCATCTAGAAGGGCGACAGGAGCAGTGGGCAAGTACATTGAGCAATCCAATGTTGCATGATGGGCGCAACTTACAGATGCAGAGTCAGGATCATTAACAAATGCAAGGAGCAGCCACGATGACCAGGGAACCACTATGCTCTAATGCACAGTGACAGACAGTTAGAGCATAGTGCAGTTCTGAGCTGAGGGGCGGCACTTATATGCAGATGTGAGGTCAAGTCAGGAGGGGAACTAGCACACCCACTGGCGATCAGCGAGGTGGGGGTTCATCTCACACACAGGCGACCAGCAGGATGAGGGGGGCTCATTCTCACACACAGGCGACCAGCACGGTGGGCTCATTCTCACACAGGCGACCAGCAGGGAGGTGGGGGGGTCATTCTCACACACAGGCGACCAGCAGGGTGGGGGGCCTCATTCTCATACACAGGCGACCAGCAGGGTGGGGGCACATTTTCACACACAGGCAACCAGCAGGGTGGGGGGGCTCATTCTCACACACAGGTGACCAGCAGGGTGGGAGGAGGGCTCATTCTCATACACAGGTGACCAGCAGGATGGGGGGCACATTCTCACACACAAGCGACCAGCAAGGTGGGGGGGCTCATTCTCACACACAGGCGACCAGCAGCGTTGGTCAAGGGGGGGCGGGTGGTGTCCCATGGTGGACAGGGGTAGACAGGGATTTAGGAGTGGGCCTTTGGTGGGAGGGCCGGCCAAGCCTGCCGGCAATCTCATAGGCCAAAATAGAGGGGGCTCCAGCCAATCACAGCACGCCACAACAAAACAGATTCCAATGTACAGAGACTTAAATGCTTCCAAGTGCGGGCCGCCATCTAGGAATAGCCGGCACACATTGAGATGAAGGGAGGGGGAGGCCAGTTACCCCACCAAACACAGGTAGTCCCCGCAAATAAGTCTGTTGGTCGAGTTCTTCAGGAGTAGGATGCTTTGTGCAAGCAGTGCACGAAATTAGAGTAAATAATTGGCGCGAAAGTGCACAGTGCAGAAAAAGCCCAGGGGGCTTACTTTCAATCCTGGTGTAATGCAGATGGTGCTCAGAGGGCTCCTGATGTGTGAGGGAGAGACGCTGCTGCTCGTGTAGCACATCGCAGGCATAGAGAAAGAGATGAATAGTTTGATATGACAAGGAATAGTTAGATATGACAAGTTTGCTTGTGTGGATCAAAGCAGGACATCCTGGAGTAAAATTAGACAATGACGCACACGATGGCGCAGCGTTTAAAAATATCAGAGTGCCGGTATGGGACGTGCTGCAACGGACATACCCCGACACACCAGACTTGCAGTCTATCATGCAATATACTATGTAGGACGATGAAGACCCTGCACAATACCTTGTTAAGGTTCAGGAGATGTGACGTGCGGAGACGGGGGACCAGTGGGACCGATCAGTTCCTCTTTTTTACTTCGTTATTAAAAGGGGTTTTCCCAAACAAGTTCAGAAGGTGCTAGATATAATTGTGGGCATTGAAGCAAAGGGGTGGCCGAGATACAATCTATCATAATACATCATTGTAAAAGAATAAAAGAGCGAGAAAAGGAAACGGCCCAAGGGCTGCAGGCAGAGGAAGTGAAACTAGTGCAAAAGAAATTGGCAAAGATTGCAGTTGAGAAGGCAGCACCATTGAGCGTACATACGGAGGTGGCGGAGCAGACCCTGGCCTCCCCAATTGTCAGAATAGCAGCATTTTGGCCAGGAGGAGAACAAGAGCAGTGGGGAGGCGGAACACAAATCCCCTACCCAGAGTGGCAACACGGAGGTCAGGAAGGGGTGGGTTTGAAGGGGCCAGAGGGGGATTTGGAGGGATGGGACCCCAGGGGCAGGTATGGGTCCCTCGCAATGCTGGAGCTGTGGGAAGTGAGGACATTTCACAAGCGAGTGTAGAAGCAGGCAGGGAGAGGGATACAATCTGTACAGCAACTATTGTCAACCGCCCCTGCCCTAACCACAGCTGCCAATGTCCAGGCCAACTTCCATTCCCTACGAGATACACCAGACCTATACTCAACTACCACCATGAGCCACAGGCACACAGGCACAACACCCACAAATGACACAACCATTAATGCCCCAGCTGAGTGCCTTGTATGGGAGTAACATGGAGGATATCTCTGAGGAGGATATCTGTAGCCTACTTTCTAACAACCTTAAAACGACCATCCAATTACTATTACTAGGCGACTTTAATCTAGGATTCAACGATCCAATGGATAAGCATTCCCTCAAAATAGTCAACATCCTCACATAATTAGGCCTTTCACAGAAAATCAACAAACCTACCCATAATAAAGGGAGAATCTTAGACTGGGTAGCTGACTATAATTGTACTGCCACCATCACTTCCATCACACCGCAACTGTGGACTGACCATTCCCTTGTGTCTTTCACATTATCTACTATCTGACCACCGCCGATGGCCCCACAGGCAGCCCCACCTTGCCCAACAAGGAACAAAAAGAATATCACAGTGGATAAAGTGATCCCCGTCATTCTCCCCACCTTAAACGCTCTAGCTGATAATTTAGACAACGGTACATTGGTCCATGAATACAACAAAATTATGCTTACCACCCTTGACAAAATTGCTCCACTTAAACTGAGCAAACCTAAAGCTCATCTAAACAAATGGTTCACTCCCCAGCTAAAGGACCTTCGCCTCCTAAAAAGGAAATGCGAAACTATGCCCCTCCAATGCTAACAAATCTGATGTAACTAAATCTCTTCGCAATACAAAAATGAAATCTGCCTGGCAAAATGAAATTCCTATAATGAACGCATTGCCAATGCCAATTCTAGTATGAAGGAATTATTCACCATACTAAAAGAACTAGAGTGCCCGATTCCAACCCCTGACATCTGCATCAAAAATAAGACATGGTGCGCTGATATCCAACACGCCGTATCTAACAAAATAACTAGCCTTCAAAATAGAAAATAAATAAAAAAACAGACTCCTTGAATTTACAACTACAATCAAACAACACCCCCCTTCCAGCGAAACACCTACTGACCAGCTTGCCAGCTTGCCATATTCAACGTCTCAAAAACCTCCATACTAGAGGTAGAGAAAGTCATCCTTTCCCTCAAGCCATCCAAATGTAAAGGCGACCTCTGCCCAGCCCAAATCATAAAAGATGTGGCTAGAGATCTTGCACCTTTCATATCTAAACTGATCAATGCCTCTTTCTCATCCAGTACCATACCCTCTAACCTGAAACAATCTTGGGTTCTCCCACTCCTACAGAAGCAAACATTAGACCCACTTATTCCTACTAACTACCGCCCCATCACGACGGGACCATTTTTACTCAAAATACTTGACAAGGTCGCATACACCCAGATACAAAAATATCTTGAACTGCATAAGCTCCTGGGAGCAAGACAAACTGGTTTTCGCCCACTACATGGGACGGAAACTGCCCTCATCGACTTAAAAACACAGGTTGATGAGCTAAGAGATAAAGGTAAAACAGCCCTCCTCTTACTGTTAGATCTCTCAGCTGCATTTGACTTAGTGGATTACAAGGTCCTATGTAACCACCTGGACTCAGCAGCTCACTTTTCTAGAGAGGCTATCAGATGGATAGAATAATTCCTGAGTGAAAGAACTATGAGGGTCTTCTCCCCATCGGCAGCAGCGGACCCGGTCGCTATCACGTGTGGTGTACCCCAGGGCTCTTGTGTCACCCCCACATTATACAATATATTCACCAAGCCTTTGTTCGATGATCTGGACCTTCTCGGTATCACCTACACTAACTATGCAGATGATACTCAGATTCTCCTCCCACTTTCTGGGGATTATGGCAAGGACCTTGCATTGGTGAATAGAGTGTATCTCATCATCCAGGCATGGATGGCCACCCACGGTCGGTGTCTGAATGATGAAAAGACAGAGCTGATTATCTTGGGTACCCACACTAACTTTAATAAACTAGGCCAGGTTTACTCCTCATTCACCATCGATGGAAACATCATCAAGGTAGTCAAGGAGGTCAAAACCCTTGGCTTTCACCTTGACTCGATCATGTCCTTAGACAAACAATTGAAATCTCTGGCCTCCACCACCGCCTATACCTGCAAGCTTATCAGGGCAGGTGAACCACTCCTCTCTAATGACAGCTGCATGATCCTGGCTAGAGCACTAATACTCTCAAGGCTTGATTACTGCAATGCTCTATACAGTGGCGCTAACAAAGCTATTACCCAGAGACTAAAAACACTCCAAAATAACGCCTTAAGAGCCACATTAGGCATAAATAAAAGAGAACACATCTCTACCACTAGATGCCAATAAGTGGCTTTCTGCCCACAATAAAATTCTCCTAAAAATGGCACCCCTAACCCATAAAGCCCTCAACAATGCTGCCCCTAGCTACCTCATCGACTGACTAAACAGAAGAACCTCTATCAGACCCACGCGAGCAAGCAATGCTAATTGCCTCGTAGTACCGAGATTTAGACTCATCAAGATAGGTGGCAATAGCTTTCCTGTGAAGGCATCCAAACTTTGGAACTCCTTGCCACATTGGCTCAGAGCAGATCAACCGTATCCACATTTTAGAAGCAAGTATATCAACCTGCTCATCTCTAGTGACCACTAGTTTATTGCCTATGCCGTTGCATTACCGCACCTAGGTTGCCACAGCCCATCCCTCCATCATATTGTAACATTTGCAATCATGTATCCTTATCATAACTTGCTCAGAATCTGCACCTTTGTATATATATTTCTACCTTGACCATGCCTGCACCTGTACTTTCTTACTGTGACCATATTTGTAACTATGTAAGCTTTGCATTTTCTTACTGCTGCGCCCTGCTACCCTTGGGTTTGGTGTGCATTAGAAATAAATAAACAAACAAACAACAAACAAACATGGCAACAACCGACACAGTGCCGACCGGCACCGTTGTACACTACTGAGCGGTGAGCATGGTGGGAAACAACCCCTTCACGTTCCCTAGTACCAATACATACCCTGACTAGGACAGCCCACAGAGAACTCTAGCGTGCCCAGTCCTGTCCTTGACAGTCCACCCTGACGAGGAACCCTTGGTGAGCACTGAGATAGGTAACAAGTATCTTCATGGTTGACAAAGGTCCCACTAAATCATGCATCAGTGAGGGAAACTTCCTGCTATCAGGTGTAATTCTTGACACGCAGGGCTTCTCTGGGGCTGTCACCATGGATCCATATACCAAAGAACATCAAAATAGGTGGAAGAGTGGTGCGTGCACCTCTGGTATATTCTGAGAGCTCCCGGTGAATTTATTGGGGTGAGACCTGTTGAGCAAACTGAATATGACTGTTTCATTTACAGACGGAGGGGTAGTGTGTGTCACTCCAGGCATGTATGCCATAAGAGCGATGATTGTAATACATGCTCAGGTGGAGTGGCTGTGGTTTGCTGTATCATTTTTGACCCTGATTAACTTGTTTACGGCATAACAGTGCTTCTCAAAGCAGTGCCCCAGATTGGTAAAGCTTGTTGGGGTGTACCGTCAGACTTCATTTTCCGAACTGTGGTGTCCCCTGAGCTGGTGTCGGGAAAAATATTGTGTCTAGATTTACAGGGTCTGGTGGTGTTAGCTAAATGGATTGTTGTAGTATGGACAGACTCAGATGGATAAGAGTGGCAAACAGTATTGTGTATTGACACTACAGATGCAGATTTGTTTGAGGACAAACCAGAGAATGGCGAGATGGTGTAAACCAGCAATACATCATGGGTGTCTGTGTGTTTAAAGGTCTGTGCGCATGTACATCTGTTTGGCATGCAAAGCTTGTTTCTCTTTTCCTCCTTTTCATGTGTGCGCGAGGGAGGGAGATGGTACGCTGCGCCATAAGGGGGAGCAGGTGTATGTGTGAGTTAATCTCACCTCAGAGGAGGTTGCAGCTGCCCTACTGCCCAATTCTGGTGGAAGGTTCATAGGGGGAATATAAGCTAGCAGGGTTCTGCGGGAAAGGAGACACAGGAGAGGGATCGGAGCGAGAACACTGAGGGTTGTGATGCTGTTTCCGTGAAGGGACATCCTGATTAGGCTGTTCATGTCTCCTGGCAGGCCTTGGCTCTCCCCTTTCCAGGGTTGAGATGGTGCGCTGTGCCGGGAGCCGTTGGGAGAAAGCAGGCTGGTTCTTGGCAGAAGCGCTGGCGCTGCTCTGTGAGGGACAGAGCCGGGCTGCTTTTTCCTCGTGTTTAAGTCGTGGCTTAAAAGTAGGAGTGGGAAAGTGACGATAAGGGAAGTCTGCCTAAAGTAATATCGGCTAGTTTGTAGTGACTTCCAACAACTGTGGTTTTACGCTTTGGATTGTCTGTGTCACAGACCAGTCCTGTCTGCACGAGCGTGAGTGGAATAGTGATCCCATTTGCTCTTTATGTGTGTCTGAGGGGATTTCCCCTCCAACCAGCGTCGAGTGACTCCTCAGGAGTCCAGGTGGATGGCCCTAGTGTTAGAGGGTTGTACTGGCCCTCTTGGCGGTATCCCCTCTCTTTGTTTCTCCACAGGCCAGAGGTGGCCTGGGGTGTCAGCTAGGCCCTCCCTCATGGAGTTTATTTTCTTTTCTTCGCAGACCGGGGGGAAAGCAGTTCTGTGCGCAAGTGCCAATGGAGCATTTAGAGCCAACCTGCTGGGCCCGGAAACAAAAGCGCGTGCCCACATTTTGGTGCAGTCTCTCTGTGTGGCAGTGATTCAGGGGGTGCTTTATAGTGAAATGGAAAAGGGAAGGGGAATTCAGGGGTAACAAAGAACGGTTTGTTTTTGTTACCTACAAGTCCTGCGGGCTCCATTTATCCTGGTTCTAGTTGAGGTGGTCGGACAGGCTGGGTGGCAGCTCTCTACCTGCCTCCTGCGATAGTAAATAGGGGGTGCCAGCTTTAAAAAGGGTATCCTCTTTTGGGGGGCAGACTAGATAAGCCACCAGTCAAGGGGTATTGGTGCTCATCCAAACCATTCTAAAGTGTCTGTGTCTGTTGCTCTGTGTCCTAAGGTTTGTGTGTCTTGTGTAGGTCTGCATCCACCATTTGGGCAGGTGTCCAAGTGACGTCTCCTGTCATTACAAAAGGAAGGGAGGCCCTTATGCTAAAGCCACAGGATTTACATTTAGCAGTGCTGGGTGACCGGAAGGGTAACCAATTGATGCAAATTAATAATTTATTTATCAAACGTGAATGAATTTGCTCCCAGGTGACCCAACTGATGCTATTTAATAATTTATGAATGCACTTGCTCGCGGGAGACCCAATTGATCCTATTTAATAATTTATTTATCAAATGTGAATGAACTTGCTCCCAGGTGACCCAATTGATGCTATTTAATAATGTATTGATCAAATGTCAATGACCTTGCTCCAAGGTGACCCAATTGATTGTATTTGATAATTTATTTATCAAATGTGAATGAACTTGCTTTCATGTGACCCAGTTGATGCTATTTGATAGTGTATTTATCAAATGTGAATGAAGTTGCTCCCAGGTGATCTGGCTGATGCTATTTAACTATGTGTTATCAGAGGTAATGGAGGAAGGACACTTAAGAATGTATTTATCTCAGATGCTCAACAAAACCACCTCAACTCGGGGCACTGCGTTGTAATGTTAACCATGAATATCGAGGATCTGTTTTGCCAAGTCAATGTTATATATATAAAAGAAACAAAAGATGTTCAAGCTTACACCCATGAAATACGACTGTGTCTGTTTATTTAACCAGGTTCATTGCACCCCAGTCAGGTGTCAGGGCTCGCCGGAAGTTGTGTATGGCCTATTCTCTCTCAAGACTAGCCCGCACCTGCGAAGATCGGCCTTAGACTTTCATAGTGAAGACCCTCATTCCTCGCCCTGGCGTTAAATTGCACATGTGTGCAGTAGGGTGTAACTATCCACATACTCAGGTCTCCTACATGTTGCTGTACACCCATTTCTACTGGATCAATGAGAGAAACACCATTCAATTGTATTAGCAATTTCCATTCCTTGTGACATCATGGTGCAGTATCGGAAAGTACAGTGCCTATTGATGGCCCTCATAGCTCCATCACTTTACTGACACCGACCAAGAACAGGTCCCTCAGAGGCTGTGGACCCCAGTTCGAATAACACTTAAGCCAGGAGCAGTATTGCCACAGGTGACACAGTAACCCTTATCAAGAGAGGCAGAGAAAGTGATAAGGGACACTATTGTCATCCTACTAAATCAAGAGATAATTGTACCATCTACTTCCCCATGCAACACAGCGATTTATCCGATAAATCAAGCAAAATGGGGGAGTTGGATAATAAGTCAAGATTTGCACCCACTTAATGACATTGTACAGGCAGAATTTCTAGTGGTGCCTAGCCCTATGACAATATTTTGCAACATTCACCAAGAGGCGACCCACATTACTGTGGTGGATCTTAAAAAAGCCTTCTTCTCCGTTCCTCTGCACCCAGGCTCCCAGTGTTTTACTGCATTTACACATGAGGGGATGCGCTTTGAACACACAAGATTGCCTCAAGGGTACTGAGAGTCTCCCAGTATTTTCAACAGAATACTGCACGCTGATTTAGGTAACATTCATGTGCCTAGCACCATCATTCAATATGTTGACTATTTACTAGTGTGTTGTGTCAGCGAGCACCAGTGCAGGCAGGACTCAAAAACACTCCTACAACTTCTGGCGCACAAGGGATACAAGGTGGACAAGGCTAAATTGCAGTATTGCCTCCAGGAGCTACTATATTTTGGTCAATTAATTTCTGTCAATGGCAAAATAATAATTCCTGACGCGCAGCATTTGTGCGTGCCACCTGACAGCCAAGAACATTAAAAGAGATGCAAAAATTCTTGGGTAATTACTGCAAGGCATGGATACTCTAGTACACAGCTTTCATGAGACCACTGCTGCAAGGCCTTAAGTAAGCTCAGAGGGGTGACAGTAAAATAATATGGACTGAAGAGATGTGTACCAATTTGAATGATCTCAAGGAGGTCATTTCGGCTGCACTAGTGTTAGCAGCTCCAGACTACTTGCAAGGGTTCTACCTATTTTCCCATTCTAACAGACAGTTAATGACTACAGTACTGATGCAGAAATGCTCCATTGGCCACAGGCCATTAGCCTATTACAGTGGCATCCTAGATTCAGTAAAGCAGGGGCAGTCCGCCTCTGAGCAAGCACTTGCCGCAGCAGCATTTGATACCGAGAAAAGTTCTACCATTGTCATGGGATGCTCCGTAACATTGTATATCAAGCACAAGGTGTTTGCCATCTAAGAACGCTCTAAAGCCACACTGACCACACAGCGAACACATGTGTAAAAGATCATTCTGTGCAGTCCAAACATTTACATTGTGTGTTGCAAAACAGTTACCCCTGACACTTTCCTGATAGAAATGTGTTCGGACGAAGACTTGGCCAATCATGATTGTGTAGCTTTTGAAGGTGAGGAAGATGACATCCCCAAAGCAAGTGACAGACTGCTCAAGGGGGGTCCTCTTCGTTGACCAGCAACAATCGACCAGGACACGGGCTTGAGGCATACTGATGCAGAAGTGGTCTGTCTGGTGGATGGGGAGTATGAAACACTAGTGCAAAAGAGGTTATCAATGTACTTCTCGGCTGAGGCTGCCAAACTCATTGCACTCATTGAGGTGCTTCAAGCATCCCAAGGGTGTCACGCAACCATATACTCCGATTTGGCATTTGTTAACCCCACAGTACATGCAGGTCTTGCACAGTGGAAGAGAAGGGGATTCAGGAGGGCAGACAGATCTCCCGTGCAACACGCTGCTTTGCTAGACAAGCTTATTCACGCACTTTCCCCAACATTTGTAGTGGCGGTCGTCAAATGCACCACCCACACTAACAACACAGACGTGGTCTCGCTCAGTAACGCCTCTGCGGATGCAGCAGTGAAAACAGGAGCATACGTCCCAGTAAACAACAAGTAGCAGAGTATCCTGTGTCGACAACGACCACGGAACAGTTGCCCACCCCATACAATGCCTTACCAATTGCACGGTTGATTGAATTGCAGGCGTGGGCACCACATGAGGAGAAAGAGCTTTGGGTAAAGAGGGCGTGCAAACAGTCTCTAACAGACCTCTTGTTGAGACAGGAGATATCAGGGAAAGCAGTGATGCCCCGTGAGTTATTACTAGTAGCAATCGACCAGCTGCATCATCCATCACATGTCTCCAAACAACACATTGCAGCAGATGTTCAAGAAGACTGGTTTGTTCCCAACCTACAAGAAAATGTTACAAATATGGCCACACATTGTACTATGTGCCAAGCTTAGAATACAGGCCTCACACTAATGACTATCAGGGGCACAATGCCCCGCCCTACTGGGCCGTTCTGCAAACTCTACATTGATTGTGCAGACATGGGGAAAAGGTGCAATGGATCCTGTTACCTCATTGTGGTTGTGTGTACCTTCTCATGATGGGTGGAGGCAGGACCTTGTGCACAACCTGACTCTAAGTGCACCGCTAAACCTTCGTTGCAGGAGATTTTCTCTCGATGGGGTGTGTGCGATGTATTGAGGTCAGATAATGGCACACATTTCTTTAATAACCTTTTTTAAGGAGATTTCGGCATTGCTGGGCATCAGGCATCGGATATAACCATTTACCACACCAAGGCCAACAGGGTCATAGAACGGATCAACAGCCTGTTAAAAAGTAAGCTATCGAACTGTGCACCACATTAAAATAAAAACTTAGTGCCCTGCCTGCCAATCGTGTTATTCAGTTTGCACACACAGCCCAGTAAAGAACACCATTTATCACCCCACTAAGTGGTCTCGGGGCGCCGCATGCATACGCACTCTCTCCTGTCAGGCGAGCATCAGACGCTCATAGAGCAGCGTCTGTTTTGGGGGAGGAATTTAACAGCTAGCGTCCTCCCTAACGAAGGCCATAAAATGTGTCTCCCAACAGATTGCACCTCCCCGGAACAGACAAAGCAACTGGTGCCGCAGCAGACACTCCTGCAACGTCACCCCCTCTGTAGCTCTTCCCTGGTGATCTCATTTATGTTAGAAATGTCAGCCCAGGTATGACAGGCCATTTCAAGTTGTCTATGTCACTCCCCTTGCTAACAAGTTGAAGGAGCTACGTTACTGGGTATACCTCACTGATGTCCGAAAGGCACCTCTGCCCCCACCTGCACCAATGGATTGAATTACCCCTGACCCATAATATCATCACTTCGCACTTCGCCCACAAGTATTGCACCCTTTTGTGAGACATGAAAAGACACCACCCACTACCTACATACAACACTGCTACGCATTACATTTATCCAGGGATTGCACTCTTGCAGTTCCCCATACCCCACTCTCTTTCTCTCTCTCTCTCTTTCTCTTTCTCTCTCTCCCTCCCTCCCTCTCTCTCTATAGCCCTCCCTCTCCCACTTCCTCAGTCTCCAGCTCTCTTCCTATAACTGCATCTGTCTTTCTATATTTATTTCTCCATCTCCTCAACTACCTCTTATAATGAAAAAATCCTTTTTGGGTCATCATCGCAATTATCCAACGAGCGCCAACAATTCGATTTATATTAGGACAAGTAACGTGTGTAGTAGTGTGTTACGATTTTCATATTTCTACCTATGTGCGATGCATTACATTGCTGGACTATTTGCAATACTCATGTTTGGTCTAGGAATATATTTAGGATGTACTTTTATGTGGGGTGCGCATATAAAAGAGGGGGGTATATACGAGCAAATGTTACCATCAATGGGTCCATTAAAAATGCCAATTAACTGAATGGGGAATGCAGAATGTAAATGAGTCTGGAAAACTTCACACACATGACACTGTGGCTACAGACACCAATGCTGATGATCAAATGACAAATAACAGCCCCACTCATGATATTGCTAATGTTTAGGCCCCACCCATGACAACTGTTCATTTTACCATGTCCCTTGACAATGTATATAATACAGCCTTAACACGCAAGAAAAGGCAACTTAGAAAATATAGATACGATAATTATGATGGGATAGGTTTAGATTCAGTAGAAGATGTGCATCATCCCGAATTTTCAAACAACTGGTATGAAGACATGAGTTCGGTGGGAAAGAATAGAGTGAATGGAAGTTGTTATGTCTGTTTGTTGTTACTGCACACCTCATGGGCACCGAAGGTATTCATTTCATCAGAACTACCAATTTTAGAGGCTCAATGCCTGGTTCATCTGGTTCATCTGGCACTGTGTAGGCTGCAAGGCACATTCCAGGCACAGATAGTGCAGCAAAACCCCCAAAGCTCCCAGTGTATGTGTATGTGGAGACTGTACATGAACTTCCGAGTAGTAAAATACATAGGGCCTCATCATAAGTTGGGTAGTATCACGACTGGGATACCGGCCAACTTTATTTGTGTTACCGGCCACCCGTCTGGCGCTATTACCGCCGAATCACGGGTCAGATGGTAAACGTTATTCCCCATTGGGTCCATGGGGAATTTTCAGTGCAATTACCACCAGTGGTATTACCGTGAGGTAATTGAGACAAAAATCGTAATTTTTTCAGCGTATTTACCGCCAGCTCTGTGCTGGGGGTAAACAGGCCATTCTCATGATCGGGCGCACTCTTAAATTCGGTAGTAACCTCGTTAGCACCGCATTTAAGGGCTACCACCCAATTTGTGATGAGACAGTTGATGGCAAGAGACATCAATGAGTTGTTCAGCAGGAGGTTTACTGGTTGAAATATTGGCTGAAGTGACCAAAGTATGTGTACAATTCTGGAATGAACATGTTGCAAACCTAACATGGGTCGAACCAATGGAAAAAAACAGTGACAGTAGGCTTATTTGTGCTCCATGTTCAGGAAGTGAGCCATTTCTCAATTGTCTTTCAAAACTGCATGGTCTAACAACTAGATGCTTAAAGGTACAAAACTCACAAGGACCAGAGCCTATGGCCTCACCACACTAAATGTGCCCCGTCTGATCTCAGAAGCTAAGCAGTGTCAGGCCTAGTTAGTACCTGGATGGGAGACCGCCTGGGATTACCAGGTGCTGTAGGCTTTTTTGTGCTCCATGTTCAGGAAGTGAGCCATTCTCAATTGTCTTTCAAAACCGCATGATCTAGCCGACTAGATGCTTAAAGGTACAAATATCACAAGGCCCAGAGCATACGGCCACACCGAATGTGCCTGATCTTGTCTGATCTCAGAAGCTAAGCAGTGTCAGGCCTAGTTAGTACCTGGATGGAAGAGCGCCTGGGAATACCAGGTGCGGTAGGCTTTTTTGAGCTCCATGTTCAGGAAGTGAGCCATTTCTCAATTGTCTTTCAAAACTGCATAATCTAGCCGACTAGATACTCAAAGGTACAAAACTCGGAAGGCCCTGAACCTATGGCCACACCGCACTGAATGCGCCCAATCTTGTCTGATCTTGGAAACTAAGCAGTGTCAGACCTGTTTAGTACTTGGATGGGACACCGCCTGTGAATATCAGGTGCTGCAGGCTTTTTTGTGCTCCATGTTCGGGAAGTGAGCCATTTCACAAGTGTCTTTCAAAACTGCATGGTCTAGCCGACTAGATGCTTAAAGGTACAAATCTCACAAGGCGCAGAGACTACGGCCACACCCCACTAAATGTGTCTGATCTCATCTGATCTCAGAAGCTAAGCAGTGTTGGGCCTAGTTAGTACCTGCATGGGAGACCACCTGGGAATACCAGGTGATGTAGGCTTTTTTGTGCTCCATGATTAGTAATTGTGCCACTTCTCAATTGCTTTTTAAATTTGCCTATGTTTCCAAAATAAATGTATCCCTTTTTATAGCGGAAATGTTGTACAACAACGTGAGGCCTGGAGCTACCTATTTACATAGAATTAACATACGGGTAGTGTGTTCATGGGTAATAAATCTACCTTCACATGTAATGCAGTACAGAGAATATTGAGTCCATAAAGAGGCTTTTTTTTTAACTTTATTTTTAACTTTTTACTGTATCAAATAAGCAGTGCTCCAACAGGGAGCCGCCTAATGCAATCCCCAACAACAGTTCCCCCGCCCCTCCGCCCCCCCATCCCCGTGTCCACCGTGACTTTGAATGCTGCTATCCTTTGTCTGAGCCAAATGGAAAGCTTTCCACGTTGCCCTTGTGTACCTCCATCCTATGGTCTCTCGCTCTGGGGGCTTGGATTGTCCGAGTCTGAAGCTTCAGCATTGTTCATCAGGTAAGTGATGTATGGCCCCCAGATGTCGGGAGGGCGCGCATGTAAAGGGAGGGTTCGAATAAATTCGGTGTCCATATCTTGGCAATATGTTATATCCTTTTCCCAGTCAGCTATCTTGGGGAGTGGGCCCCGACCCCACGACATAGCAATTCTTCTACGTGCCAGCACCATGAGGAGCGCTGCCAGCTTGCGTGACGCTGACTGTAGATATTTAGTGAGGCCGAGAAGCGGACCCAGCGGTAAGGGGGTCATCTGCTCACCTATAATGTCGGATGTTATTTGTATAACGGAAGTCCAGAAGCGCTTGATACCAGGACAGCCCCATGCCAGATGAAGAAAATCAGCGTTGGCAAATGCGCATCTCTCGCACTGGGCTGACGCTTCTGGGTGGTGCCTATGTTTCCTGACTGGAGTGTAGTATGTTTGGTGCACAAAGTTAAAGTGTATTAGCTTGAATCGAGAATTTAACGCTACCTTTTGAGTCTGTCGAAGAATGTAGGCCCAGTCTTCCTCATTAATCGGTTCTTGTAAAGCCGATTCCCACTTTCGTTGCACTTTGGGTTGAAGTTTCCGAGTGTCTCCTATCAAGGTTTTGTACAGAGTTGACACCAGTCTACCTTCACCTTGTGCTAAAATAGTGTTGTGTAACAGATCCCAGGTGGGGGGTTGCTTAGGGAATGTGGGGAATAGCCCCTGAAGGGTGTGGCGAAGTCTGAAATAGAGAAAGACATCTAAGGATGTGTTCCCTCCTCTGTCTTTAGCCATTTGGGGGGTCAGAAAGGTGCCCTCTGGGAAGAGGTCTCCCAGCGATTTAATCCCTATTTTATCTATCCATAACAGGAATACTCTTTCGTTCGTGAGGGAGATGCTGGGGATGAATTTTATCGGTAGTAGGGGGGAAAATCGTATAGCCACTCCGTATTCGCTAGCGATCTTCTTCCATATCGCATATGTGGATAGGACTGTATTCAGCGTTTTATGCGGCACGGGAATGTGGCTTATTATGACTGCAGCTAGCAGGTCGGGGGAAGCCAGGGCTCTTTCCACTTGCACATATGTCTGATGTAGTGGGTTGAGTACCAGTGGCTTAGGAATTGGGCCTGTGCCGCCCAGTAGTATTTTTCTATATCGGGGAGAGCCAGGCCTCCTTTTGATATTGGTAGAGTAAGTGTGTTGTACGCTACCCGGGCTGGTTTCCCCGCCCATAATAACTCAAGGATCGCGCTCTTGATTTTTGATAAAAAGGATTTGGGGAGAAGTAGCGGGATATTTGTGAAGAGATATAGAAGTTTGGGGAGGATAACCATTTTTGTTAGTGAGGTCCTGCCCCACAGCGTTAGTGGTAGAGATTTCCATCTCTGAATAAGTTCTTGTAATAACTGCAGTGTAACTACATAATTGTCTCTAAATATCTCGTGATGGCTTCGTGACATCTTGATCCCCAGATAGCACACCTTCGAGTTTTCCCATTTGAACCCGTGGTCATCTGCAAACTCTGAAGTGCAAGGGATCAGGGGGAACACTATCGATTTGGAATGATTGGTTTTGAGGCCTGACATTAACCTGAATTTTATCACCTCTCGCATTACGGGGTTGAGATTGGTTTGGGGATCACTGACGAACAGCATGACGTCGTCAGCGTATAGGGAGACAATTAGCCTGTGAGGACCCAGCTTTAACCCTCGACCTAACTGCTCGGCTCGCAGCCTTGAGGCCAGGGGTTCCATCACCAGGGCAAAGATAAGGGCCGAAAGTGGGCAACCCTGTCTCGTTCCACGTTCCAATGTGATCCCTGTGGATTTGGTGTTCCCTAATGTGATGTATGAGCGTGGTTCCTTATATAACAGAGCTACTAGTTTCAGGAAGAAGTTACCCAGACCCATCTGCCTTAGTGTTGCGAACATGAAGGGCCACTCTACTGAGTCAAACGCCTTCTCGGCATCTAATAATACTGCTATTGCCTGCTGCGTCGGGTCCAGGGCCTCAATGACGCCAAATAGTCTCCTGATGCCGTATGTTGTACTACGCCCCGGGATGAACCCGGCCTGGTCACCCAGCACCAATGCCGGCATCAAGGGGAGCAATCTGGTCGCCAGAATTTTAGCTAGGATTTTGTTGTCTAAGTTGATCAATGAGATCGGCCTGTACGAAGCGCAGTTCTCTGTAGGTTTTCCAGCTTTGTGCAACATCATTACATTAGCCTCGCGCATCGTGGGAGGGAGTGTCCCCCGTTCCACCGCCTCTTCATAGACTTGCAGAAGAAGGGGGGCCACCACCTCCACGTGTGCTTTGTAGAACTCGCCATTGAGTCCATCGGGACCGGGGGCTTTGGTCTTAGGCAAGGATTTGATTGCTGTCTGAATTTCTTCGAGCGATATGGGCGCGTTCAAGGGTTCGCGCAGGTCCTGGCTCACCCAATACAGTTCCGTGTCATTGAGGTACTCTCGTATCGCTTCGGGATCTGATGCTCCTTTTGAACTGTACAGGTTTTGATAGAATTCTCAGAAAACATTGGAGATCTCCTCCTCTGTGTAAACCTTCTGGCCTTGCGCATCCGCGATACATTCAATGCGGGGTGGGACTTTGCCTATAGTTAGTAGCCTGGCCAGCAGTGCACCTGGTTTTTGCCCCTCTCCGTATTGCCTGATCTGTTGCCTGCGACCCAGGAACTTCAGTTCGCGGTCCGCTGTCTCCCTGAACCCCAAGAGTTCTTTTTTGAGCTCGGCTTGGGTGCGTGGATCTGGAGTATTGGAGAGGTTTTGTTCTAGTTCCTTCAAACGACGCTCTTTGTTGGATAATTCGCCTCGGATCGATTTCAACAAGCTATTTTCTTTAGTCAGGCAAATTCCTCGTACGTAGCACTTGAGTGTTTCCCAGATGGGGCATGCGGAGTCGACTGAGTCTTGGTTGATCTCCAGGAAGGAGACTATCTCATGTCGCAGTCCTGCTGCAAATACGGCGTCTGTGAGTGAACCGGACTTGAATCTCCAGTTGAGGCCAGGCACTGTTACGCCCGCCAGGGTGACCTCCAGTACAACCATCGAATGGTCGGAGTAGGACCTTGGCAGGATATGGCACGCACCCCATCTGAAAGGGCTATGGGAGGATGCCAGGATATAATCGATTCTGGAACTGGTGTTGTGTACGGCTGATCGGAAGGTGTAGTCCCTGCTGTCCCGGTTGTGTCTTCTCCACATGTCAGATAGATTGAAGGTCTGACAAATCTCTCGAACCTGAATACTGGCCTTGGATGGGTTTCCCGATGTGTTATGGGATTTGTCGAGCCTGGGATCAAGTGTGGTATTGAGGTCTGCACCCCACACCACAGTCGTCGCGTTGGTCGCGTCCAAATGGGACATTAACCAGTTGAAATTATCAGGTCCATCTGTGTTCGGTGCGTATGAGTTCACCACCACCACCTCTTTCCCTGCGATTATCCCTTTCACAATTAGTGCCCTCCCCTCAGGGTCTTTCTTTGACTCAATAAAGCTGAAATTAGTTCTCTTGTCGATCAGGATCGCAACACCTCTGGCGAATTAGGAGTATGATGAGAAGTACCGATGGCATCCCCATGATCTGGCCCAATGTTGTTCCGACGGGGGCAGCAGGTGAGTCTCCTGGAGTATCGCTATGCTGATTTTGTGTCTCCGAAGATATTGAAGAATTCTCCTCATTTTCATAGGCTGGTTGCCGCCACGTATGTTCCAGGTGGCGATTTTCAACGTTGCCGCTGCCATCTAGAGGGGTCAAAGTCATCATGTCGAGACGGGGCTCGCGGGATTGACTGGAGTCGCTTTCCATAGAGGAACAGGGAGGACGTGACAATTGTTAGATGCATAGTTCTTCGTGTGACTGTCGTGGAACTGGGGTATGCGGGTTGTGGCGGTTTTGCTAAACTAACTTCCCTCCCCTGCACGGGCAACCCCCAACATGCCCGTGATAAACAAACCCATTTTAACAGTACAACTAGCATTTCTGTGCTCGGGGCGCAGGTGGCCCTCCAAGAGGGGGCTGGCTCCCTCCTTCGGATGCAATGTTGAACTGTGGTGGTCGTTTCTAGTCAACCATGAAGTCTCGTGCAGCCGTTTTGGGTGTCCTATAGGCAAATTTTACGGCGGGTTTCTTCTTGGTCTGTCGCCCCTTTGCGGTCTTCCGTTGAAGGTAGCGGGTCTACAGCCAGAGCGATCCAGATAGTCGCTTGTCTCTTCCGGGGTGTTAAAGAACTGGGTCCTGCCCTCGTGTTGGATGCGGAGTTTGGCTGGGAAGAGCATGGAATATTGTATCTGGTTCTCTTGTAATCTGCGCTTTACTGCCATGAACGATCTTCTCTGCACTTGGACAGCTTGGGAGAAGTCCGGGAAAAACTGGATCTTGTCGCCGTCGTACTGGAGATCCCCTTTTTCCCTAGCCGCCCGTAGGATGGCATCTCGATCCTTATAGTCAAGCAATCTCGCTATGATTGGGTGGGGATTAGCCCCCGGGATCGGTCTGGTGTTGGGGACTCGATGAGCTCTCTCCACGACAAACAGTTTAGACAGGATTTCTGTACCAAAGAGGTCCATACATAACTTCTCAACGTAGTCTTCCATTTTCACGGTGAGTTGTTGTTCCCTGGCTCCCACAATCCTGATGTTGTTGCGCCGAGGGCGGCCTTCCAAGTCTTCGTTTTTTGCGTTTACTGCTTTCATTTGCACTTCTAGGGAGGCCACTCTGGACGTTAGGGCCGCTGCACCGTCGTCGAGGTCCGATACTCTCTGCTCGACTGTGTCCAGTCTGTCGGCGTGTTTGTCCAGCCGGTGCTGGAGTAGGTCGACCTTGGAGGAGAGTGCGTCGAGTTTGCTTCCAAGACCCCCGATCCCGGCCTTAAGTTCAAGGAGGATTTCCCTGATGTCGAACCCGTAGGCCTCCTCTTCATCCTGGGCTGCGACCTGGATGGGAGACTGCGCTCTGCTGTTCGAGGCGGTTGCTTTGGTCGTGGAGCTACCCTCGAAGTTCATCTTTTTTTGAGATCTGTCCGTTTTCCTCGAAGTCGCCATTGGTGCACGCGTTGCGGGGGCCAGGGGGCAACGGGAGGCGGGCCAGGGGTCCCGGGGCGCCCGGCTTGTCGTTTTCCAGCGGTGTGACTTTCTGTAGGTCTTGCCGTTGGGCCGGTTTGGACCGTGCTGTTTATTACGCTTCCTCCGGCGGGGATCCACCCAGTATCTCCTCTGCGAATGGGTGCTTGCGAAAGCGGGGGGCGCCGGATCCGGGCGTTATTCACAGCTTGTTATCGGCTGGGCAGTGTAGGAGGCCTTGAGTCGCTTCTCCCCGAGTAAGCCTTTCGGATATGTCGTTTACTGTTCACGTGGGCCCAGGCCCGTGGACCCCCGCGCCTCCGCGCCCCCCCGTAGATTAAATGTCACTCGGGGGAGCCGGGGATCCACCCGGGGCGCGCGAGCGAGGGCGCGAGGGCGCACGGGGCGCGTGTACCTGATCCTCGGCGGCGCCCGGAGAGCCCCCCGGTGTCCGTCCGTGGTGGTTCCTCCAGGACTCTGCAGGATTTTCCTTCGTTTTCGGCAGCTCCGAACGACACCCTCGAGTCCCAGGCCCGCTCCGCCGCCGGCCTATCTGCGCCCGGCCCGTGCCTGTGCCCCGCCCGCACGGGGATGGGGGGGGGCTCTTCACCGTCGAGGAGTCGGGACTCAGCGTCCGAGGGTCGACGGATGAAATACCCCGTTCTGCTCGGATTCGCCTCGGCTACAAACTGGAGGCGGCTGCGGACAATTTGCGCACCACAGATGCTTCGATTGGTCAGGATTTTAGGGGAGCTCCGCGGAGCTCACAGGGAGGCCGCCATCTTGGACGGCTCTCTAGCGCCCTCTGTCCATAAAGAGGCTTGAAAGAAAGCCATTCTTGTGTTGGTTGTTCTCTCCAACTCCCTGCAACAGAAACAGGATGGATGGAGTAAAGTTATCCTACCAGACATAGGAGTCCTGAATGGGCCCACAAGTCTTATATATCTCGCCTGATCGAGCCTGATCGGGTGATGAGCGTGGTATCATGTTGCAAGTGGCTTAATGGCTTAGCTTACTAATACTCTTAGCATTTCTCGATCCTACGGCCACACCACACTGAATGCGTCTGATCTCATCTGATCTTGAAAACTAAGCAGTCTCGGGCTCAGTTAGTACCTGGACGGGAGACTGCCTGGGAATACCAGGTGCTGTAGGCTTTTTTGTGCTCCATGTTCTGGAAGTGAGCCATTTCTCAATTGTCTTTCAAAACTGCATGGTCTAGCTGACTAGATGCTTAAAGTACAAATATCACAAGGCCCAGAGCATACGGCCACACCGAATGCACCTGACCTTGTCTGATCTCAGAAGCTAAGCAGTGTCAGACCTAGTTAGTACCTGAATGGGAGAGCGCCTGGGAATACCAGGTGCAGTAGGCTTTTTTGAGCTCCATGTTCAGGAAGTGAGCCATTTCTCAATTGTCTTTCAAAACTGCATGATCTAGCCAACTAGATACTCAAAGGTACAAAACTCGGAAGGCCCTGAGCCTACAACCACACCACACTGAATGCGCCCGATCTCATCTGATCTCGGAAACTAAGCAGTGTCAGACCTGTTTAGTACCTGGATGGGACACCGCCTGTGAATACCAGGTGCTGCAGGCTTTTTTGTGCTCCATGTTCAGGAAGTGAGCCATTTTACAATTGTCTTGCAAAACTGCATGGTCTAGCCGACTAGATGCTTAAAGGTACAAAACTCACAAAGCCAAGAGCCTACAGCCACACCACACTGAATACACCCTATCTCGTCTGTTCTCGGAAGCTAATCAGTGTTGGGCCCAGTTAATACCTGTATGGGAGACCACCTGGGAATACCAGGTGATGTAGGCCTTTTTGTGCTCCATGTTCAGGAAATGAGCCATTTCCCAATTGTCTTTCAAAACTGCATGGTCTAGCCGACTAGATGTTTAAAGGTACAAATCTCACAAGGCCCACAGGCTACAGCCACACCACACTGAATGCGCCTGATCTCGTCTGATCTCAAAAGCTAAGTAAAATCGGGTCTAGTTAGTTCCTGGATGGGAAACCACCTGGGAATACCAGGCGCTGTAGGCTTTTTTGTGCTCCATGATTAGTAATTGTGCCACTTCTCAATTGCTTTTTAAATTTGCTCATGTTTCCGATATAAATGTATTCATTTTTATAGCAGAAATGTTGGACAACAACATGAGGGCTGGAGCTACCTATTTACATAGAAGTAACATACGGGTAGTGTGTTCATGGTTAATAAATCTACCTTCACATGTAATGCAGTATAGAGAATATTGAGTCCATAAAGAGGCTTGAAAGAAAGCCATGTTGTGTTGGTTGTTCTATCCAACACCCTGCAACCGGAACAGGATGGATGGTGTAAAGTTATCCTACCAGAGATAGGAGTCCTAATTGGGCCCAACGTCTTATATATCGAGCCTGATCGAGTGATGAGCATGGTATCATGTTGCAAGTTGCTTTTTGACTTAGCTTACTAAATACAAATGCATAAGAGCAATACTCTTAGCATTTCTTGACCCTACAGTCAAACCACACTGAATATGCCCAAACTCATCTGATCTCGTGAAGCTAAGCAGTGTGGAGCTCAGTTAATACCTGGATGGGAGACCCCCTGGGAATACCAGGTACTGTAGGCTTTTTTGTGTTCAGTGTTTGGCAGAATCCTGTGCAGTACCCTTAGGGACCACTACACAAGATTAAGACCACAAGTGTAGTACAATTTCACCTTTGGTACAAGCCTGTACTACACAGAAAAGGTGGTAGCACTGGCTGAGCAGCCAGACTTATCTCAAGAGCAAATGAGCAGTAGTAGGAATTACACAAAGAACCACAATTACGGTGACTCAAGCAAACACTGACTCAAGGTTTTAGGTGAAAAATATAAGTACATTTATTTTTAAACCATCTGTTCATAAAACACTTCACTTCTATTAAATAAAACCACACTGTAAATACAATACACACAACCAATTCCTCTTGTTCAGGCAAATTCAAGGTAAGTAAATTAGGATTTGACAGGTCGGTGTTTTGAAACAAAGACGTTACCGCCGGTACATACGCGATCACTTTTTGACAGTAATGACAGTTCGGTCTTACTAAAGAAAAGCGTACCCGTGGACAGAAATGTCACCGAAGTCAAACACACTTAGCACAAAGAATTAAAACGAGGGAATAATTAGAAAAAAATCATAGGCAATACTTTTGTCAAGGCAATAGAGTCAGAGGACTCGCTCTACGAGACAGATAAAAGTCAATAGGCCTGCGCCAGTGTCAAGTGGAGCAGATGCTCTGTTGTCGAGGATCACACGGTAAGAACAGTTTGAGATTCAAGATGCCAGGAGTACTTAGATATTGTCAAAAGGAGGCAAAAGTTATAAGAGGGAAGAAAGAAAGGACAAGCCTTCGTGGAGGAAAAGGGTTCACCCTGATTCCTCAAGGTCGGACGGAGAGAACGACCAAATGGACACAGTACCTTATTCCGCTGAAGAAAGCTGGTGTCACGGCAGTTGTTCCTGGTAGTTCCTGCAGACTCACGGTTCCTGAAGCTTCAGTCCTGGGGATAAGAATGAGGACGTCTGGAGCGATCTACACTACCCAGGAATGAAGCGAGCAGCAGCAAAAGCAACAATGAATAAAAGGTGCGCTCCTTTAAATCAGGAGAGGGCTCTTCTGATGACTATTCGGACCACTACAGCAATGTGCAGTGATTTCGACCCAGAAGAGGATTCTCTGGCTGAAGAAGGGTGAGCTGGTTGATCCCACCAGGCTCAAGGGAAGAAGACTCCAGACTGGATATTCTCTTGTCATTGAAGGGTAGATAGCTCAGGACTGCAGCAGGGCTTCACCTGGACTCGGGTTTGCAGCAGCCGTCTTCTTCTCTGCTTCTCTTCGGTTGCTTGCACTTCCAGTGGCGACTCTGACTTCCTGCCAAGAGTCCTGCCTTTTATGCCAAAATCCCCCATTCACACAGCCTGGCTGTCAATCACACAGCAGGGGGGTTGTCCAGCTCGGACAACCACCTCAGCCATGGATACCAAAGAGCGACTTGGGTCTCCAAGGAGACCCTTTGCAGGGGGTGACTATACCCCTCCCTCAAATTCAGCCCACCTAGACACCCAGGTGCCAGAAGGAGGGCTTCTCTGGAGAAGCCCGCCAAACGACGGTGAACAAAGAAGGCAAACCGGGTTTGCCGCTTGAAGTAAACCACTTGCTTGAGTCACAGTAATTGTGGTCCCTTTGTGTAATCTCTGCTACTGCTCATATACTCTTGAGATAAGCCTGGCTGCTCCGCTACTGATACCACTATAACCTAGTAGTACATGGTTGTACCAAAGGTAAAACTTGTATTGCCACCTGTAGTCTTAATTGTGTGTAGTGGTCCCTAAGGGCACTGCACGGAATTCTGCCTATCACTGGTATACAGCGTGTTAGGGAGAATTCTCTTATAAGGCTAATTTCCCAAACCTAGTGAGTCCCCCAGCAGCTTTGTTTTTTTCTCCTGCTGAGAGTGAGACCCTTTTCCTCCCACTCTTAGGCATGATTTGAGGTATGTCTTTGACTTTTTGTGTGCTTATGGGCTATGGGTTTTTTTACTCCATAGGGTATCATCTGTTTTTGTGTATGTGTTACACAGCACCCTCAGTGCAGTAACACAGGGGTGTCATAGTGACCCCCAAACATAGAATCCATATCCTGGGACTGACTACTGTCTCCCAGGGCATGTAAAGTCACCATTGACTTTACTAGTCCAAAATTGTGAACATAACCAGTACAAACCATCATATTGTGGAAGTACTGGAAGGGGTTAATTCGATTGCCCCTGGGTCTGTTTCCAAGGGGCACTGTCCAGTCCCCCCATGTCGAGTTTCTGGCTGGTGGCAGTGGTTACCACGCAAAATATTTCTCCGGAATATTTCCTATGGGATTTTCCCATTGATTTAAAACGCACCACTTTTTGGTGCAATGTTAAAGATACCGCCGGGTTATTTATTTAATATAAAATCACCGGTTGGGTCTTTTTGCCAGAACTCTTTTCTAAAATGCCGTTCGTGTCCGTCTCTGTAACTCCAACCAAGGTCGGGCCCTTTGTTCCACTTTTTGGCGGGCTTCTCCACAGAAGCCCTCCAACTGGTGCCACTCTGTCTGGGTTCCACAGGATGTGTGGTTGGGGGAATTGGCACCCTGGACTGCATTGCCTTAGAAACTCAAGTCACACTCTGTTCTGATTGGCCCAGTGGTGAGCCGCCCGGCTCACCACTTAGCAGGTATGAGTGACAGCTAGGTTGTTGAATGGGTTTTTTTCTGCATAAAAGCAGGGCTTTTGGGAATGGAACTTCAGAAGTCGCCACAGGACCTAAGAAATCCGAAGAGGGGAGAAGCTGAGCCATGTGCAATGACGACGCCACCGGTGGAGCCCTGCTGCAACGACCTCACCACTTTCCCGACGACAAGAGAAGATCTTTTGCTGGAAGAGTCTTCTTCCTCTGAGCTGGTGGGATCAACCAGTTTGCCATTTCGCCTTCCAGGACGTCTCTTGGTCGAATTGCCCGTGCCAAGCTCCCCGGCGGCCGGATAGCCAAACTTCACCACTGTGACCGCGAATAAAAGGAACGCCCCTTTTAACCGACGAACTCCGCGGCTGGTCTCTTCCCTGGGCAGTGCAACGACTCCATGTTTCCTTTTCGACGAGATCTTCTCTTCCCCTGGTCGAAACCATGAACTGCACCCGCTGCCAGCAACAACTGCCACCGCTGGAGCTTCCTCAACTTTAAAGGTACTGTGTTCCACCTGGCCTCCCTTTCTACGGTTTGCTAAAGGTGGCCCTTAAATCCTTGGCTTTCCAACTGGGTTGGTCCCCAGACCTTCTAACTTTACCTTCTGAATCAACCCGACCTCTTTTGAACATTTTTACAAAGACTTTAATGCATTTCTAAACTGTGTGATCTTGGGCACATTTCACGTTGCTCCATTTAAAGTGGGCCTGGCCTATGAACTTTGCTCTACAGTAGACTCTGCCTTCACTAACTTGTTTTGGTCTTATAAAAGAGTTGGGAACTGTTTTATTTTTATGACCTGCCTTTCTCTCTCCTTTTTACTTAATTATTGGAGTACCATCTAAGTTACGCGCTCGCATCTGTTTTTACAAATAGTGGTGTTTTGACTTAGACTTGCCTAATAATTCTTAAGGGAGGTGTGTATACTTTTCTGATCGTGTTTGAACTTTCTTTGATTTATAGTGCTAGTGTATTTCTTTAAGTGTGTGTTAAATAAATAAGGGAAATGCACAGGATTCTGCCTAACACACCGGTGGGATTTGAAAGTAGAGTGATTACACTTAGAGTGCTGCTATTGCTTGGGTTCAACTAACCACAAGGTTAACACCACTAATTCTATCTACCTAAGAAATCATGTCAAATATGGAAAGCTACACTGAAGAGGGTCTTTTGAACTACACTGCTGAGGTTTTGAGAACCATGTGTAGGGAGAGTAGTCCCTCTGGTAAACGAAAGAAATCTGAATTGATTGCAAAGTTAATAGGAAAACAAAGTCTGGCGAGTGGGTCAGAAGGGCCTACCCCTCCAGCAAATGTGAATAATGATGTTTCTGATTCTGAGAGTGTTGATTTGGAAGAAGTAGATGAGTCCTTGTTAGGTAACCCTACAGCTCCTTTGCCTACTCAGAAAGCACAACCTCTGTCCACTGGGACCCCCACAGGTCCTACACTTACTCCTGAATTTATTGCACTTGAGAAAATGAGACTTGAATTGGAAGTGAAACGTATTGATGCACAAACTGCCATGAAACATCAAGAGTTAAGGCTCAGAGAAATGAAGCTGAATCATGAACTAGAGATGAAGAAATTGTCTGTAGAAAATGCTTCTCTCCCAGAGACTTCTAGGTCTGCCAGCCCTAAGAGACCCCATATGCCAAAGGAAATTATTGGAATGTATGAGACTAACCTTGATGTTTTGGATTGGTTAGCAATGTTTGAGTACAATCATGGGATGAAGGTATCTCGGGGAATCAGCTGATTCCCTGGCTTTTCTCTAGGCTCCCCCTGTTGCAAGTGATGCTATAATGGGGGAGGAGGATAAATAGGATTATGAGTGTGTGAAGCTAGCATTAATAGCTAGATTTGGGAAGACCCCTTCCCAGTATCGTAAGAGGTTTAGAACCCTCCAAAAGCATGATGGTACCCCTGAGGCTAGCTGGGTGTGTGAAGGTTTGAAAAACCTAGATGGTTGGGTTAAGGGTTACAAAGTGAACACTTATGAAGGTTTGAGGAATCTTGTAATGTTGGAGTCTATTTTTGATGTCTGTTCCCCTGAGCTTAGACAGCACTTGGCTGATTCAAAGGAGATAGATCCTATGAAACTAGCTAAGGCTGCTGACTTGTGGGTTGCCAACAGGACCACTCACAAGGAACTGGGGCAACTCAGAAAAAGGATGAGGGAAAGTAGCCAAAGAAAGACAACCAAGAGAATTCCAATAATTCCAATCCAAAAAAGGGCCCCAAACATAACCAGGGTAGGCCACAAGGAAAACCAAATCAGGCTAGTGTACCATCTGGTCCCAAACCAGATGGAGGTCAGAGTAAACCCCCATTCCAGAGAGCATTTGGAAAATGCTTTGTTTGTGGGCTACCTGACCATGTGAAAGGAGATCCCAGATGTAAGGGTAAACCTTCAGGGATCAACACTGCCTCCTTAGCCTTCTCCCAGGTGGATGAAGTACCTATGATCAATGGAAACTTTCAGTTACTAGCTGATGAGCCCATGAGAGTCTCAGCTAGTGTTTCTTTAGTGTCCTTGGGTCTTTGGGAACAACATAACTTAGATGTTTATAACTCAATCCCAGATAATACTAAAGAGTATTACAAAGATAGTGTTCTTGTGTATGGTCAGGAGACCCGTGCCATCAGAGACACTGGAGACAGCATAACTGTGGTTGATGAATGTTTTTTCAAGGTGGAGGATGTTGCTAAGGCACCCAAACACTTAAACAAGTTAGCTGGAGGCCCTGTGCAAATGGTTCCCCAGTTACCAGCTCTCATCCAGTGTAATGACATGACTGTCAGGATACCTGTAAGTGTGCAAAATAACATACCTGGGAAGGTCCTGCTGGGTAATGACCTTAAAACTCTTGGAGTTGTGTCTAGTACCCCAGGCCCCCCAGCAGAAGGAAGCAGGAGCTCACAAGGTCTGCAAGGGAGAGAACCTTGAGAGGCTCTCCTGGGGAGATGATAGAGGAAACTATCACCCCAAGTCCACAGGCCTTACTTACTGCCATTGCAGGGCAAGGAAAGACCAAGGGGAAACCCAAGTCTGCCAGCAAGAAACCAGCAAGCACTCCTGTGCCCAGAAGGACATCTCAGAGACTGTCCAAAGTCACATCTGTGACTCCCACATCAGCTGAGGCTGAGTGTGAGGTTCAACCCTGTATGGTCAAACTAGATACTGAGGAATCAGATCTAGAAGATCTTACCTTGGTAGTAGATCTGGACCCTGTTGACCATCCTGAGCTGCAGTCTTTACTGGCAGAAGGTGGACCCAACATGGAAGATTTCAGTAAGGGACAAAAAGAATGTCCTACCTTGGAAGGTCTTCGCCAACAGGCAACTTCTCAGCCCAATGGGACTGAGCCTGGGAAGTATAGGTTGCACTGGGAAGATGGCCTCTTCTACAGTGAACCAACGGAGACTGCAAAAGACTTGTAGTACCTCTAGTGAACCGACTCCAGTTTATGCAGTTAGCCCACAAGATACTTTTGGCTGGTCACTTAAGTTTTAAGAAGACCAAGGAAAGGCTCTCTCTTTACTTCTATTGGCCTAGTGGCACCCTTAGTACCTCTCGCAGTGGTGGGAGTTCCTTTTGAGAGGGTCGGGATTGACATAGTTGGTCCTCTTGATCCTCCCACATCTTCAGGCAACAGGTTTATCCTGGTTGTAGTGGATCATGCCACTAGATTTCCTGAAGCCATACCTATGAGGACTGTTACGGCTCCGGCTGTGGCTAAGGCCCTACTTGGTATTTTTACCAGAGTAGGTTTTCCTAAAGAGGTGATATCTGACAGGGAATCACATTTTATGTCCAACTACATGCAAGCCATGTGGAAAACCTGTGGAGTAACCTACAAGTTCTCAACTGCCTACCACCCCCAAACCAATGAGTTGGTAGAGAGGTTTAACAGAACTATGAAGAGCATGATAGGTGCTTTAGAAGAATCCCTTAAAAGAAAGTGGGACCTTCTACTGCCATGCCTTCTCTTTGCCTATAGAGAAGTCCCTCAGGAGGGAGTAGGATTTAGTCCCTTTGAACTTCTCTATGGCCATCCAGTCAGAGGTCAATTGGCCCTGATTAAAGAGGTGTTGGAGAGTGCTCCTTCCCCCCAGAGTGACTGACTATGTGATAGGTCTCCGGAGGAGAATGTCACACATGATGGCAGAGGCAACTGATAACTTGAAGGCTGGTCAAACTCTGGTCAAACATTGGCATGACCAGAAGGCTAACATGGTTGAGTTTACTCAAGACCAGCTTGTTCTTGTTATGGTCCCCACAAGGCAGAGGGCCTTGCAGGACAAATGGATAGGACCCTTCAAGGTTGTGGGTAAACCTGGAGAGGTGAACTATCTGGTGGACTTAGACAAACCTAAGGAGGCTCCCAGAGTCGTTCACACCAACCGTTTGAAGGCATATATCTCTCGACCTGACATAGGAGCTTTGCTTCTAGCTTCAGCTCAGGAGGAGGCAGAAGGCTAACATGGTTGAGTTTACTCAAGACCAGCTTGTTCTTGTTATGGTCCCCACAAGGCAGAGGGCCTTGCAGGACAAATGGATAGGACCCTTCAAGGTTGTGGGTAAACTTGGAGAGGTGAACTATCTGGTGGACTTAGACAAACCTAAGGAGGCTCCCAGAGTCGTTCACACCAACCGTTTGAAGGCATATATCTCTCGACCTGACATAGGAGCTTTGCTACTAGCTTCAGCTCAGGAGGAGGAGGAGGAAAGTGAACCTCTGCCTGACCTCCTCAGAGGCCTACCTTTAGATGAGCAATTGGAAGGAGTTAATCTCTCTTCCAGTCTCACATCTGACGGGCAGGATGAGTGCAAGTTACTGTTGAATCAGTTTGCCTCCCTGTTCTCACTTTCACCAGGCTTAACCCCTTGGGGCCAGCATGATATACTCACTGGTGACTGTTTGCCTATCAAAAGCAGGGGTTACAGAATGTCTGACATTGTAAGAACCCATATAAGGAATGAGGGCAACAAGATGCTTGATCTCGGGGTTATAGAACCCTCTACTAGCCCATGGTCTAGCCCAGTTGTGCTTGATCCAAGGAGTTGAGATTCTGCGTGGACTATAGGGCTCTAAATGCAATCACAACGACTGATGCCCATCCTTTATCTAGGACAGATGAGCTGGTGGACAAACTTGGTGCAGCCAAGTACCTCAGCACATTTGACCTAACGTCAGGCTATTGGCAAATAGCCCTGACAGACCATGCCAAGGTCTAACTGCATTTTCTACCCCAGCTGGCCTCTACCAATTCAAGGTAATGCCTTTTGGATTAAAGAATGCACCTGCTACATTTCAGAGGATGGTCAATCAAGGACTTCTGCATGGCATACTTGGATGACATTGCAGTGTTCAGCCCTACATGTAAAGAACATATTAAACACCTAGGCTATGTATTGCAGGCTCTGGAACAGGCCCATCGGACCACAAAGGCAAGCAAATGTCAAATTGGTCAGAGTTCAGTGGTCTACCTTGGACATGAGGTAGGAGGAGGTGAAATAAGGCCATTGCCTATCAAAGTACAAGCTGTACAAAACTGGGCCACCCCTACTACTCAAACCCAAGTGAGAGCCTTCTTAGGTCTCACTGGGTATTATAGGAACTTCATAGAGAACTATGGGACCGTAGCTTCTCCCTTGAATGTCATTTCCCCTCCCAAATTTCCTAAAAAAGGTCAAGTGGAATGAGGAGTGTAATTAAGGCTTTGAAGGTCTAAAGAAAACCCTTTGTCAAGCTCCAGTCCTAAGAGCTCCTGATTATCACCAACCCTTCATTGTACAAACTGATGCTTCAAATGTAGGTATTTTTTTTTTGTTATTGAACTTTACCCAGTTACAACTAAGTTTTGTCAAAAAAGCTTTTACGTCGTCTACGATTCTCAAGAAAGACGAGGCGACGGAAACAATGTAGGTATAGGTGCAGTCCTTAGTCAACTGGGTGAGAAAGGTAGGGAACACCCCATTTGTTTCATCAGCAGGAAGTTAAAGGATCCTGAAACAAGGTGGGCAACAATAGAATGTGAATGCTTTGCTATTGTGTGGGCACTAAAGAGGTTTAGACCATACTTGTATGGATCTACCTTCACCATTCAGACTGACCTCCAACCCTTGAGATGGCTGATGCAAATGAAAGGGGAAAACCCAAAGTTACTCAGATGGTCAATCTGCCTCCAAGGATTTGATTTTTCCATTGAGCACAGAGCAGGAAGTCACCACCAAAATGCTGATGGTCTCTCTAGGATGTTTGTAACCGACTAGAGGTATGAGAACCATCCAGGAGTGGATTAAATCCTCCTGTCCCTTAGTCTGGGGGGGGGGGTGAGTGTTAGGGAGAATTCTCATTTCATGGCTAATTTCCCTTACCTAGTGAGTCCCTCAGCAGCTTTGCTGGATCTCTGGAGTTCTTTCTTTCCACTTGGTGAGAGTGTGAGCTTTTTCCCCACTCTTACTTGTATTTTGCTATGTGTTTTGACCTGTTTTTGTGATTGTGGGCTTTGGAGTACACCACTTCAGTAGCTCCCCTCTTTGTGTGTGTCACACAGCACCTTCTGTGGCACAGGGTTGTCGTTCAGACTCCCACCAACTCCATTTCTGAGGTGACTACCGTCCCCCAGAAAAGGGTAAAGTTACCATTAAATTTACTTAGTCAAATTTAACCACAGATCCAGTACACACCATCTGTTATGCTCACCTGGTTCCCACGGGGGCGTCGACCGGAACTGGGCCGCTGTTGTTTCCACCAGTGTGGCGTGTAGCGCCGAGATGACTGACTGGACTGGCCCGCTCAGCCTAGTTTGTCTGGCTCGCAAGAATATTCTTCTGCAAAGGAGAAGAGGAATTAACCACCTGTGGAATTGAGTGTCAACCCACGTTCCCCACTCCCTTTGTCTTCCCACAGATCACTCTTGATGTCCCCTCCCTAGTCTCACCTGATGGTTTGGAAGGATGAGCTCCCCATCCTGCGTCGACCGCAGGGGCGCGTTGATGACCAGTTACTTCACTGGCGTAGAGGAATTGGTGAGTTCCAGTATTGACTCTAAAGTCCAATTGTTCATAAGAGTTCAAATGTCTGATCTTCACTCTGTCCGATTCCTTGCAGGTTGCCGATTAATCCACTCGAAGATTTCCAAATGGCACTTGGTAAGATTCAGGTAAGCCTATTGTGGTTTTCCCCTTAGGGGCCGGGGTACGGCGATGAAGCAGAGTTAACTGTGCCGACCCGAGATGAGGTGAGTACCTCCCGTGGTAAATCAGGAAAGTCCTTGGGGGTAGCTTGCATAGCCTTAGAGAGTCCCCTTGCTCACCTTGCTGTCTTTGTCTCCTTAGGTGTTGGAAGGCGGCCGCGAGATGGAGAGAGCGTGATGGAATGCTGAAGTACCGCCAAGCAGGTGAGTTCAGCGCGGCGCCGTAGGAATGAGAAGCGATGCTTCAAAGACTTCTGTCTTTCAGTTCCGTTGCGAAATGGATCAGGATTCAGGTAAGGATTAAAGTTAAAACTCCTGTTCTAACCTTTATCCTTCTTTTCTTCTTGTTTCAGGAGTCCCAGGACTGAAGCGGGCGTGGCTGAAGACTGGAGCTGCTGAAAACACGGTGAGCGTTACGCTGCAGCAAGCACGTGTGGCTGTCCGGGCGTGGTTTAAATAGCCTTGGAAGAAGATCCAGGTAAGTATTCTCCCACAGCCCCACCCAAGTAACAAAATAGTCCCTTCAGTAAAATAGTCCCTCCTAAGCCTCATTTGGCTTGAGTCTTCATGCAGCATGGTCTACCTCAGGTGAGTATGCAGCATGGTCTGCTTCAGGTAAGTTATCAATAATGAGCCTGGCGCCCATGGCGCCAGGACTGACTTTATCTTTATGAGCCTGGCGCCATAGGCGCCAGGACTGCACCCAAACAGCCCCTAACTGGGGCTCTTGGGCATGCTCCAAGTGGCATGATGCCTGCTTCCGGGGCTGTTGGGCCTGGTCTGGTCTTCCGGGGGCAGGCATCATGACAGCACTCCCCCTCAAGGCCCCTCCTAAAGTTGTTCACCACCTTGGCCGTGGTTTGTCTGGAAATTCCCGATGGAACCTCTTCACTAAACAAGGTGCATGCACGTGGTCACTAGGTTCACAAGACCTTTCCTGCGGACCATAACCTTTCCAGTCAATTAGGTAAAAGAGTTTTGATCTCACTCTTTTTGAGTCCAAAATATTCTTGACTTCGAACTCGGGCTCCCCGACTATGAGGATAGGTTCAGGTGGAGTGGTTAGCCTAGTTCCTGGTTGCACTGACTTCAAAAGAGACACGTGGAAGACGGGATGGATTTGCATATGAGCAGGTAGGTCCAACTTGACGGCCACTGGGTTAATAATTGCCTTGACAGAAAAAGGTCCCAAATACCTGGGGTTAAATGCCCGAGTCCCCTTGAGTGGTAAGTGCTTAGTGGCTAACCATACTTGGTCCCCTATTTGGTATTGAGGAGCTTCACTTCTGTGCTGATCCACATCCTTTTTGTATTTTTCCTTAGCCTTTTGCAAATGGATGGTTGCTTCTTTAAAGGCTTGTGTAATAACAGCGTGGAGATGGTCCACTGCGGGCATCTCTAAATGCTGGGGTGAGTCCAAATCCGAGGTTCGAGGATGGTGCCCATAAATGGTAAAAAAGGGACTTTGTCCAGTTCCTGAGTGTACGGAATTATTGTACGCATACTCTGCGATCCACAGAATGTCTTTCCAATTCCCCTCAGACTGATGTAGCATACAACGGAGGTACTGTTCAAGAGTCTGGTTGGTCCTCTCCATTTGACCGTCGGTCTGAGGGTGGTGACTGGTCGAAAGCCTAACATCAATTTGTGCCAGTTGGCAGCATTTCCTCCAAAAATGTGGAATGAATTGACTGCCCCGATCTGAAATTAACACTGAAGGAAAGCCATGCAGGCGGACAACATGTTCAAGGAATTCCTTGGCCAGGATTGAAGCTGAAGGTATCCCTTTTAAAGGAATGAAGTGGGCCATTTTAGAAAAAAGATCTACAATAACTAGAATGGTATTGTAACCTTGGTACGGGGGTAAATCCGTGATGAAGTCTAATGACAAGGTATGCCAAGGGTAGGTGGTATGTCTAATGGTTGCAATAATCAAGCAGGTTTTTTCTTTTGCCCTTTATTTTGTGCGCAAATGCCACAAGACATGACAAATGACTTGACGTCCTTTCGCCAGGTGGGCCACCAAAATTGCTTCCTAATTTTAGCTTCGGTTTTTGCAATACCCGGATGCCCTTCTATTAAGGTGTCATGGTAATGGGAAATGACAAGTTCCTGTAGTTCCTTTTGCGGTAAAAATAGCCGGCCTTGGTAATAAGGTAAATCATCGATGACAGAGTACTCTGGACCTTTCTTTATCCAGTCCTGTAGGGCAACAGAATCAAAGAGTTGGTGGATCTTGTTTTGAATGTCCTCCAGTGTCTGTATGGATGTCAGGCCAAGGATTCTCTGTTCCGGAATTATGGGTACGGGTTCTAAAGTTATTTCTTTTTCTCCCATTCCAATCCGGGACAAGGCGTCTGCTTTACCATTCTTACAACCTGGTCGATAAGTTATTACAAAATCAAACTCGGCGCCCAACGGAGTTGGCGCGAAGATTGGGCTTTGTATGTCTTTAGGTATTGTAAGTTGCGGTGATCGGTGATGACCGTGATGGTATGTCTGGCACCCAGTAGATAGTGCCGCCAAGCCTTGAAGGCGGACTTGATGGCCAGCAGCTCCTTGTCGGTTATGGCATAGTTTAATTCGGGGGCTGAACATTTTCTTGACCAAAACGCCACTGGGTGAAGCTGGTTAGTTTCAGGATCCTTTTGGGAAAGGACTGCTCCCATGGCTGAACTGGAAGCATCTGTTTCCACTATGTAGGGAAGCTCGGGCGCGGATGTCTTAATATTGGAGCAGATGTAAATTTAGCTTTTAACTCTTGGAAGGCGTTCTCGGCTTCCTCTGTCCACACAAAGCATTTGTTTTTTCGCAATAGCGTTGTAATGGGATGTACAATGTGCGAGAAGTCCGGGATAAACCTGCGGTAGAAATTAGCAAAGCCAAGCATGCTTTGAACTTCTTTGATTGAACTTGGCGAAGGACAATTAAGAATGGCATCCAATGTTCGTGTATCCATCGGGATTCCTCTCGGGGTCAGAATAAATCCAAGGAATTCCACTTCAGTAGTGTGGAAGATACACTTTTCCAGTTTAGCATATAATTTATGCTGGCGTAACTTCTCTAGGACTGCTCGGACGTGTTTTACATGCTCAGATTCTGATAAAGAGTATACTAAGTTGTCGTCGATGTAAACGACCACACAAACGTCGATAAGCTCTCGGAGGACATCGTTCATGAAGAACTGGAAGGCTGCTGGTGCATTGCATAGTCCGAAGGGCATCACCTGGTACTCAAATAGTCCGTACTTGGTGCAAAAAGCAGTCTTCCATTCGTCACCCTCTTTGACACATACCAGATGGTATGCCCCCCGAAGGTCTAGTTTCGTGTATATACAAGCGGCCTTCACCTGGTCTAGTAGTTCTGGGATCAAAGGCAGTGGGTATCGATTCTTGATGGTTATTTGATTCAGTGCGCGGTAGTCTATACATGTTCTAAGGTCGCCTTCCTTTTTCGGTACAAAGAACAAAGCTGAAGATGCAGGGGACTTGGACGGGCGAATGAAGCCATTAGCAAGGTACTGGTCTAGGTACTGGCGCAAATGGAGATTTTCGGGTTCCGTAAGGGCATAGATTCTGCTGCAAGGTGGTTGTGCTCCAGGTACAAGCTCTATTTGACAATCATACGATCTGTGAGGGGGTAAGGTGTTTGCCTGTTCCTTTTGGAAGACATCCTGAAAGTCTTGGTATTCAACAGGTAATTGTATGGCTACTGGAATTACTGGGGCCAGGACTGAGTTTTGAGTTTTCCTTGGGTAGCAGGTGTGAGCACATCCTGGGAAGGTTAGCCTCTTCTCTCGCCAATCAATACAGGGATTATGTTTTTCCAACCAAGGTATCCCCAGTATCAGCTGAAACTGTGGGGCCTTGATTAAGTCAAACATCATAGCCTCTCGATGCCCATCTTGACTCAGCAATGTAATCTCTGCAGTGGAATGAGTTACGGGTCCAGAGGCAATTTCCGTTCCATCTACAGTGGTGACAACATCGGCTGTGGTCTTGCGGGTGAGAGATAGATTCATCCTGGTACCCAATTCCCAGTCCAAGTAATTTCCTATGGCTCCACTGTCTACGTACGCCTTTACCGCGTGCATGCGTGATGGCTGCTCTGGATCTACAAGGACCATGGGTATGGTGAAATGCGAGGTCAGAGTGTCCTTCTTTAAGCTCGGCAAGCGGACCTCTACGCTTGCCGGGCGTGGTCGTTTCCCGAGTCAGATTTCACATGGTTTTCGTCTGCTGCTCCTATAACTTTCTTGGGTGGTTTTACAGGGCAGTTCCGAAGAAAATGACCAGTAGTTCCGCAATATAAACATAATTGCAGTTGCCGTCTTCTATCTCTCTCCTTTTGGGTTAAGGGTCCTTTAACCCCCCCCCGATTTGCATAGGTTCTGAGACATCTACTCCCTTGGAGTTTACGTGGGTTTTAACCAACACCCTGTTCTCAAACTTGGTTCGGTCAGCCTTCCTGGTTTGAAGTCTCTGATCGAGCTGGACCACTAGATCTATATATTCAGCACAGTCTTGAGGCGGGTTCACGATTTGGGCCAAAACATCTTTGAGTTCTCCCCGAAGTCCTCTATGGAATAATGTAATTCGCTTGGCTTCAGGCCATTCGGTTTCCACTACTAATCTATTGAAAGTTGCAATGTAAGATAAAAGATCCTGGTTACCTTGACGTAGGGATAAAAGTTTGTTGTCCAAAGCCTGTCCTCGGGAGTGTCGGGCGAATAGTCTTTCCATGCTTGTTCGAAAACCCTGGAAATCGCGAAGAATTGTGTCATCCTGGTAAACTAGTGGAATGGACCAATCCGCCGCACTGCCGCTGAGATATGACAGTACAAAGGCTACCTTGGCCTGATCGTTTGGGAAAGCTCCAGCTCTACATAAAAAGTGCAAGCGGCATTGATTCATGAATGTTGCAAACCCTTTTGGGTCTCCGGCAAAGCGTTCAGGCGGAGCCAAAGGAACGGCTCCAGGTAAATTTATCTGCACCGGGTTACTCGATGGTACAGGAGCTGGACTTGCCCCAAGTCCTGGTAGAGGTGTTTGTCCAGCCTGGCTCTGTAATAGTTGTCTGGCCAACTCATCAGTTCGTTCTATTGACACTATCAGTTCCCTCCTGAGGGCATTGGTTTCTTGGCCGGCGGAATGCACTTCAACCCTTAATTCCCCTAATAATTGGGCCAACTGATCAGTTTCCGAGGTCTCCATGACGCCCAGGTGGGTATTTGTGGGTAGGCTTCGCGTTCTGTTACGCTCACCTGGTTCCCACGGGGGCGTCAACCGGAACTGGGCCGCTGTTGTTTCCACCAGCGTGGCGTGTAGCGCCGAGATGACTGACTGGACTGGCCCGCTCAGCCTAGTTTGTCTGGCTCGCAAGAATATTCTTCTGCAAAGGAGAAGAGGAATTAACCACCCGTGGAATTGAGTGTCAACCCACCTTCCCCACTCCCGTTGTCTTCCCACAGATCACTCTTGATGTCCCCTCCCTAGTCTCACCTGATGGTTTGGAAGGTTGAGCTCTCCATCCTGCGTCGACCGCAGGGGCGCGTTGATGACCAGTTACTTCACTGGCGTAGAGGAATTGGTGAGTTCCAGTATTGACTCTAAAGTCCAATTGTTCATAAGAGTTCAAATGTCTGATCTTCACTCTGTCCGATTCCTTGCAGGTTGCCGATTAATCCACACGAAGATTTCCAAATGGCACTTGGTAAGATTCAGGTAAGTCTATTGTGGTTTTCCCCTTAGGGGCCGGGGTACGGCGATGAAGCAGAGTTGACTGTGCCGACCCGAGATGAGGTGAGTACCTCCCGTGGTAAATCAGGTAAGTCCTTGGGGGTAGCTTGCATAGACTTAGAGAGTCCCCTTGCTCACCTTGCTGTCTTTGTCTCCTTAGGTGTCGGAGGGCGGCCGCGAGATGGAGGGAGCGTGATGGAATGCTGAAGTACCGCCAAGCAGGTGAGTTCAGCGCGGCGCCGTAGGAATGCGAAGCAATGCTTCAAAGACTTCAGTCTTTCAGTTCCGTGGCGAAATGGATCAGGATTCAGGTAAGGATTAAAGTTAAAACTCCTGTTCTAACCTTTATCCTTCTTTTCTTCTTGTTTCAGGAGTCCCAGGACTGAAGCAGGCGTGGCTGAAGACTGGAGCTGCTGAAAACACGGTGAGCGTTACGCTGCAGCAAGCAGAATAACGCGAAGCACGTGTGGCTGTCCGGGCGTGGTTTAAATAGCCTTGGAAGAAGATCCAGGTAAGTATTCTTCCACAGCCCCACCCAAGCAACAAAATAGTCCCTTCAGTAAAATAGTCCCTCCTAAACCTCATTTGGCTTGAGTCTTCATGCAGCATGGTCTGCCTCAGGTGAGTATGCAGCATGGTCTGCTTCAGGTAAGTTATCAATAATGAGCCTGGCGCCGATGGCGCCAGGACTGACTTTATCTTTATGAGCCTGGCGCCATAGGCACCAGGACTGCACCCAAACAGCCCCTAACTGGGGCTCTTGGGCATGCTCCAAGTGGCATGATGCCTGCTTCCGGGGCTGCTGGGCCTGGTCTGGTCTTCCGGGGGCAGGCATCATGACACCATCTTACATGGAGTGCTGGAAGGGTTAACTCTTAACTCTTTTTATCTGTACCTCCTAGAGCATTGTTTCGCTCTTTTAGCATTTAGACATGGCTGGTGGCATTGGTATCTACCCTAAATTTCTACCGCGGTTATCTTATATAACCGTGGTAATATTGTAGGCTATTGTGTTAGCCTCAGACTTAAACCCGCTTCACCAAATCCTTTTTCGTTTGGCTCCGGTGCGGTTTATTCACCATTTCTTTTTGTTAAACTCCTTCTTGTGTTTTACTTTGCGTGGCAAACCAGGTTTGCCTTCTTTGTTCACTGTCTTTTGGCGGGCTTCTACCTAGCAGCCCTCCTCAAGGTGCCTGGGTGTCTAGGTGGGCTGAATGTGAGGGAGGGGTGTAGTCACCCCCTGTACAGGGAATCCTAGGAAACCCAAGTCGCACTTGGACATGATTGGACAAGGTGGTTGTCCGGGCTGGACAACCCCCCTGCTGGGTGATTGACAGCCAGGCTGTGTGAATGGGGGTTTTGCGCATAAAAGGCACGTCTCTTGGACTGGAAGTCAGAGAGTCGCCACTAGTTTGTTTTTTTTTGTTTTTTTTTTATAGTGTAACTGTTTTAGTTTACATTTAAACTTTTATCACACTTTCCATTTCATTTCCTTTCATTTTACTTTTATATCATGACTATCTTTAAGTCCTTCACCTCCAGAGGTATATGTAAGTTTATTCACTTAATTTGTCCAGTCTTTGGCATATTTTCCTCGACTAGTTCACCATCTTTTTCTTTGAGGATTTTATCCAAAAAGTTTACACCCGCACATGAGAATCTCGGATTGTGTCCTTGAATAAAATAATCCCAATGTTCCTAGTCGCCACTAGTATTACAAGGAACCGACGAGAAGTGGAGGAGAGGTCGACTGCTGCAACTACCCCATACCGGTGAAGCCCCCCTGCAGTCCTGAGCTATCTACCATTCAACGACTAAGAGGAGATCTAGTCCGGAGTCTTCTTCCCTTGAGCCTGGTGGGGATAACCAGCTCATCTTCTTCAGCCAGAGGTCGCCTTCGTGGTCGAAATCGCTGCACACTGCTTTAGTTGTCCGGATAGCCACCTGAAGGATCTCTCCTGCTTTTAAGGAGCACACCTTTTATTCATTGTCGCTGCTGCCGGCCTCATCCCTGTGTGGTGCGGACCCCCTCATTGTCCCTCTTCGTGCTGAAGCTGCAGGAAAGCGTGGGTCTGTGGGAAACCAACAGGAACAACTGCCGTGGCACCAGCTTTGTTCTTTGAGAAAGGTACTGTGTCGTGTTTGAGGAATTTTGGGTGAAATCCCTATTTCTCTACTTTAAGGCTTGTCCTTACTTTTCCCTCCTTCTTATAACTTTTGCTTCCGAACATTGACAATATCAAAGTATTCTTGGCAACGTTGAATCTCAAACTGTCCGACTGTGTGATCCTCGACAAACGGCACCCTGTGTCACTTGACTTTGTCTCCGGCCCGTTGACTCTTGAATTCCTGTCTATGTGTGTTCTTGGATTCTATCTGCCTAAGCAACATATTTTGATTTTTGCCCCCAACTCTCGCTGGGTATTTCAGGTGCTAAGTGTGTTTTTACCCCGGTAGCATTTCTTGCTGCGGATATGCGTTTATCTAATAGACCGAACTGTAAAAAGTGAAGCAATTGTATTCACGGTAACGTGTTCTGTTTCATAACACCGGTCCATTCAAACACAGGGTACTTACCTCGAATAATACTGTACAAAGCGAATTGGTTAGTTGTAGTATATTTTACGTGTGGTTTTTGAATTAATAGAAGTGTCGTGTTAATAAAAAATGCTTTAAAAATAAATGTACTTATATTTTTTTCCTGAAACCTTGAGTCAGTGTTTGCTTGAGTCACAGTAATTGTGGTTCCTTTGTGTAATCTCTGCTACTGCTCATATACTCTTGAGATAAGCCTGGCTCCTCTGCTACTGCTACTACTATAACCTAGTAGTACAGGCTTGTACCAAGGTAAAACTTGAATTGCCACCGGTAGTCTTAATTGTGTGTATTGGTCCCTAAGGGCACTGCACAGAATTCTGCCTAACATTGAGCCATTTCTCAATTGTCTTTCAAAACTGCATGGTCTAGCCGAATAGATTCTTAAAAGTACACATCTCACAAGGCCCGGCGCCTACGGTCACACCACACTGAATGCGCCTGATTTTGTCTAATCTGAGAAACTAAGCAATGTTGGGCCTAGTTAGTACCTGGATGGGAGACTGCCTGGGAATACCAGGTGCTGTAGGCTTTTTTGTGCTCCATGTTCAGGGAGTGACCCATTTCTCAATTGTCTTTCAAAACTGCATGGTCTAACCGACTAGATGCTTAAAGGTACAAATCTCAGAAGGCTCTTAGGGCCACACCACACTGAATGTGCCTGATCTTGTCTCTTCTCAGAAGCTAAGCAGTGTTGGCCTAGTTAGTACCTGGATGGGAGACCGCCTCGGAATACCAGGTGCTGTAGGCTTTTTTGTGCTCTATGATTAGTAATTGTGCCACTTCTCAATTGCTTTTTAAATTTGCTTATGATTCCAAAATAAATGTATCCCTTTTAATAGCGGAAATGTTGGACAACAACATGAGGGCTGGCGCTACCTATTTACATAAAATTAACATACGGGTAGTGTGTTCATGGGTAATAAATCACCTTCACATGTAATGCAGTTCAGAGAATATTGAGTCCATAAAGAGTCTTGAAAGAAAGCCATGGTTGTGTTGGTTGTTCTCTCCAACTCCCTGCAACAGAAACAGGATGGATGGATGGAGTAAAGTTATCCTACCAGACATAGGAGTCCTGAATGGGCCAACAAGTCTTATATATCTCGCCTGATCGAGTGATGAGTGTGGTATCATGTTGCAAGTGGCTTTATGGCTTAGCTTACTAACTGTAAATGCATAAGAGTAATACTCTTAGCATTTCTCAATTTTAGGGCTACACCACACTGAATGCACCCGATATCGGAAGTTAAGCAGTTTCGGGCCTAGTTAGTACCTGGATGGGAGACCGCCTGGAAATACCAGGTGCTGTAGGCTTTTTTTGTGCTCCATGTTCAGGCAGTGAGCCATTTCTCTATTGGCTTTCAAAACTGCGTGGTCTAGCCAACTAGATGCTTAAAGGTACAAATCTCAGAAGGCCCAGAGCCTACGGCCACACCACACTGAATGCGCCTGATCTTCTCGTCTGATCTCAGAAGCTAAGCAGTGTCGGGCTTAGTTAGTACCTGGATGGGAGACCGCCTGGGAATACCAGGTGCAGTAGGCTTTTTTGTGCTCCATGTTCAGGCAGTGAGCCATTTCCCAATTGGCTTTCAAAACTGCATGGTCTAGCCAACTAGATGCTTAAAGGTACAAATCTCAGAAGGCCCAGAGCCTACGGCCACACCACACTGAATGCGCCTGATCTCGTCTGATCTCAGAAGCTAAGCAGTGTCGAGCCCAGTTAGTACCTGGATGGGAGACCGCCTGGGAATACCAGGTGCTGTAGGCTTTTTTGTGCTCCATGTTCAGGCAGTGAGCCATTTCTCAATTGGCTTTCAAAACTGCATGGTCTAGCCAACTAGATGCTTAAAGGTACAAATCTCAGAAGGCCCAGAGCCTACGGCCACACCACACTGAATGCGCCTGAACTCGTCTGATCTCAGAAGGTAAGCAGTGTCGGGCCTAGTTAGTACCTGGATGGGAGACCGCCTGGGAATACCAGGTGCTGTAGGCTTTTTTGTGCTCCATGTTCAGGCAGTGAGCCATTTCTCAATTGGCTTTCAAAACTGCATGGTCTAGCCAACTAGATGCTTAAAGGTACAAATCTCAGAAGGCCCAGAGCCTACGGCCACACCACACTGAATGCGTCTGATCTCAGAAGCTAAGCAGTGTGGGGCCTAGTTAGTACCTGGATGGGAGACCGCCTGGGAATACCAGGTTCTGTAGGCTTTTTTGTGCTCTATGATTAGTAATTGTGCCACTTCTCAATTTCTTTTTAAATTTGCTTATGATTCCAAAATAAATGTATCCCTTTTAATAGCGGAAATGTTGGACAACAACATGAGGGCTGGCGCTACCTATTTACATAAAATTAACATACGGGTAGTGTGTTCATGGGTAATAAATCTACCTTCACATGTAATGCAGTTCAGAGAATATTGAGTCCATAAAGAGTCTTGAAAGAAAGCCATGGTTGTGTTGGTTGTTCTCTCCAACTCCCGGCAACAGAAACAGGATGGATGGATGGAGTGAAGTTATCCTACCAGACATAGGAGTCCTGAATGGGCCCACAAGTCTTATATATCTCGCCTGATCGAGTGATGAGCGTGGTGTCATGTTGCAAGTGGCTTTATGGCTTAGCTTACTAACTGTAAATGCATAAGAGTAATACTCTTAGCATTTCTCAATTTTAGGGCTACACCACAATGAATGCGCCCGATCTCGGAAGCTAAGCATTTTCGGGCCTAGTTAGTACCTGGATGGGAGACCGCCTGGGAATACCAGGTGCTGTAGGCTTTTTTGTGCTCCATGTTCAGGCAGTGAGCCATTTCTCAATTGGCTTTCAAAACTGCATGGTCTAGCCAACTAGATGCTTAAAGGTACAAATCTCAGAAGGCCCAGAACCTACGGCCACACCACACTGAATGCACCTGATCTCATCTGATCTCAGAAGCTAAGCAGTGTCGGGCCTAGTTAGTACCTGGATGGGAGACCGCCTGGGAATACCAGGTGCTGTAGGCTTTTTTGTGCTCCATGTTCAGGCAGTGAGCCATTTCTCAATTGGCTTTCAAAACTGCATGGTCTAGCCAACTAGATGCTTAAAGGTACAAATCTCAGAAGGCCCAGAGCCTACGGCCACACCACACTGAATGCCCCTTGATCTCGTCTGATCTCAGAAGCTAAGCAGTGTCGGGCCTAGTTAGTATCTGGATGGGAGACCGCCTGGGAATACCAGGTGCTGTAGGCTTTTTTGTGCTCTATGATTAGTAATTGTGCCACTTCTCAATTTCTTTTTAAATTTGCTTATGATTCCAAAATAAATGTATCCCTTTTAATAGCGGAAATGTTGGACAACAACATGAGGGCTGGCGCTACCTATTTACATAAAATTAACATACGGGTAGTGTGTTCATGGGTAATAAATCTACCTTCACATGTAATGCAGTTCAGGGAATATTGAGTCCATAAAGAGTCTTGAAAGAAAGCCATGGTTGTGTTGGTTGTTCTCTCCAACTCCCTGCAACAGAAACAGGATGGATGGAGTAAAGTTATCCTACCAGACATAGGAGTCCTGAATGGGCCCACAAGTCTTATATATCTCGCCTGATCGGGTGATGAGCGTGGTATCATGTTGCAAGTGGCTTTATGGCTTAGCTTACTAACTGTAAATGCATAAGAGTAATACTCTTAGCATTTCTCAATTTTAGGGCTACACCACAATGAATGCGCCCGATCTCGGAAGCTAAGCATTTTCGGGCCTAGTTAGTACCTGGATGGGAGACCGCCTGGGAATACCAGGTGCTGTAGGCTTTTTTGTGCTCCAATTTCAGGCAGTGAGCCATTTCTCAATAGGCTTTCAAAACTGCATGGTCTAGCCAAGTAGATGCTTAAAGGTACAAATCTCAGAAGGCCCAGAGCCTACGGCCACACCACACTGAATGCGTCTGATCTCAGAAGCTGAGCAGTGTTGGGCCTAGTTAGTACCTGGATGGGAGACCGCCTGGGAATACCAGGTGCTGTAGGCTTTTTTGTGCTCCATGTTCAGGCAGTGAGCCATTTCTCAATTGGCTTTCAAAACTGCATGGTCTAGCCAACTAGATGCTTAAAGGTACAAATCTCAGACTGCCCAGAGCCTACGGCCACACCACACTGAATGCGTCTGATCTCAGAAGCTAAGCAGTGTCGGGCCTAGTTAGTACCTGGATGGGAAACCGCCTGGGAATACCAGGTGCTGTAGGCTTTTTTGTGCTCCATGTTCAGGCAGTGAGCCATTTCTCAATTGGCTTTCAAAACTGCATGGTCTAGCCAACTAGATGCTTAAAGGTACAAATCTCAGAAGGCCCAGAGCCTACGGCCACACCACACTGAATGTGCCTGATCTCGTCTGATCTCAGAAGCTAAGCAGTGTCGGGCCTAGTTAGTACCTGGATGGGAGACCGCCTGGGAATACCAGGTGCTGTAGGCTTTTTTGTGCTCCATGTTCAGGCAGTGAGCCATTTCTCAATTGGCTTTCAAAACTGCATGGTCTAGTCAACTAGATGCCTAAAGGTACAAATCTCAGAAGGCCCAGAGCCTACGGCCACACCACACTGAATGCGCCTGATCTCGTTTGATCTCAGAAGCTAAGCAGTGTCGGGCCTAGTTAGTACCTGGATGGGAGACCACCTCGGAATACCAGGTTCTGTAGGCTTTTTTGTGCTCTATGATTAGTAATTGTGCCACTTCTCAATTTCTTTTTAAATTTGCTTATGATTCCAAAATAAATGTATCCCTTTTAATAGCGGAAATGTTGGACAACAACATGAGGGCTGGCGCTACCTATTTACATAAAATTAACATACGGGTAGTGTGTTCATGGGTAATAAATCTACCTTCACATGTAATGCAGTTCAGAGAATATTGAGTCCATAAAGAGTCTTGAAAGAAAGCCATGGTTGTGTTGGTTGTTCTCTCCAACTCCCTGCAACAGAAACAGGATGGATGGAGTAAAGTTATCCTACCAGACATAGGAGTCCTGAATGGGCCCACAAGTCTTATATATCTCGCCTGATCGGGTGATGAGCGTGGTATCATGTTGCAAGTGGCTTTATGGCTTAGCTTACTAACTGTAAATGCATAAGAGTAATACTCTTAGCATTTCTCAATTTTAGGGCTACACCACAATGAATGCGCCCGATCTCGGAAGCTAAGCAGTTTCGGGCCTAGTTAGTACCTGGATGGGAGACCGCCTGGGAATACCAGGTGCTGTAGGCTTTTTTGTGCTCCATGTTCAGGCAGTGAGCCATTTCTCAATTGGCTTTCAAAACTGCATGGTCTAGCCAACTAGATGCTTAAAGGTACAAATCTCAGAAGGCCCAGAGCCTACGGCCACACCACACTGAATGCGTCTGATCTCAGAAGCTAAGCAGTGTCGGGCCTAGTTAGTACCTGAATGAGAGACCGCTTGGGAATACCAGGTGCTGTAGGCTTTTTTGTGCTCTATGATTAGTAATTGTGCCACTTCTCAATTTCTTTTTAAATTTGCTTATGATTCCAAAATAAATGTATCCCTTTTAATAGCGGAAATGTTGGACAACAACATGAGGGCTGGCGCTACCTATTTACATAAAATTAACATATGGGTAGTGTGTTCATCGGTAATAAATCTACCTTCACATGTAATGCAGTTCAGAGAATATTGAGTCCATAAAGAGTCTTGAAAGAAAGCCATGGTTGTGTTGGTTGTTCTCTCCAACTCCCTGCAACAGAAACAGGATGGATGGAGTAAAGTTATCCTACCAGACATAGGAGTCCTGAATGGGCCCACAAGTCTTATATATCTCGCCTGATCGAGCCTGATCGGGTGATGAGCGTGGTATCATGTTGCAAGTGGCTTTATGGCTTAGCTTACTAACTGTAAATGCATAAGAGTAATACTCTTAGCATTTCTCAATTTTAGGGCCACACCACAATGAATGCGCCCGATCTCGGAAGCTAAGCAGTTTCAGGCCTAGTTAGTACCTGGATGGGAGACCGCCTGGGAATACCAGGTGCTGTAGGCTTTTTTGTGCTCCATGTTCAGGCAGTGAGCCATTTCTCAATTGGCTTTCAAAACTGCATGGTCTAGCCAACTAGATGCTTAAAGGTACAAATCTCAGAAGGCCCAGAGCCTACGGCCACACCACACTGAATGCGCCTGATCTCGTCTGATCTCAGAAGCTAAGCAGTCTCGGGCCTAGTTAGTACCTGGATGGGAGACCGCCTGGGAATACCAGGTGCTGTAGGCTTTTTTGTGCTCCATGTTCAGGCAGTGAGCCATTTCTCAATTGGCTTTCAAAACTGCATGGTCTAGCCAACTAGATGCTTAAAGGTACAAATCTCAGAAGGCCCAGAGCCTACGGCCACACCACACTGAATGCGCCTGATCTCATCTGATCTCAGAAGCTAAGCAGTGTTGGGCCTAGTTAGTACCTGAATGGGAGACCGCCTGGGAATACCAGGTTCTGTAGGCTTTTTTGTGCTCTATGATTAGTAATTGTGCCACTTCTCAATTTCTTTTTAAATTTGCTTATGATTCCAAAATAAATGTATCCCTTTTAATAGCGGAAATGTTGGACAACAACATGAGTGCTGGCGCTACCTATTTACATAAAATTAACATACGGGTAGTGTGTTCATGGGTAATAAATCTACCTTCACATGTAATGCAGTTCAGAGAATATTGAGTCCATAAAGAGTCTTGAAAGAAAGCCATGGTTGTGTTGGTTGTTCTCTCCAACTCCCTGCAACAGAAACAGGATGGATGGAGTAAAGTTATCCTACCAGACATAGGAGTCCTGAATGGGCCCACAAGTCTTATATATCTCGCCTGATCGAGCCTGATCGGGTGATGAGCGTGGTATCATGTTGCAAGTGGCTTTATGGCTTAGCTTACTAACTGTAAATGCATAAGAGTAATACTCTTAGCATTTCTCAATTTTAGGGCTACACCACAATGAATGCGCCCGATCTCGGAAGCTAAGCAGTTTCAGGCCTAGTTAGTACCTGGATGGGAGACCCCCTGGGAATACCAGGTGCTGTAGGCTTTTTTGTGCTCCATGTTCAGGCAGTGAGCCATTTCTCAATTGGCTTTCAAAACTGCATGGTCTAGCCAACTAGATGCTTAAAGGTACAAATCTCAGAAGGCCCAGAGCCTACAGCCACACCACACTGAATGCGTCTGATCTCAGAAGCTAAGCAGTGTCGGGCCTAGTTAGTACCTGCATGGGAGACTGCCTGGGAAAACCAGGTGCTGTAGGCTTTTTTGTGCTCCATGTTCAGGCAGTGAGCCATTTCTCAATTGGCTTTCAAAACTGCATGGTCTAGCCAACTAGATGCTTAAAGGTACAAATCTCAGAAGGCCCAGAGCCTACGGCCACAGCACACTGAATGCGCCTGATCTCGTCTGATCTCAGAAGCTAAGCAGTGTCGGGTCTAGTTAGTACCTGGATGGGAGACCGCCTGGGAATACCAGGTGCTGTAGGCTTTTTTGTGCTCCATGTTCAGGCAGTGAGCCATTTCTCAATTGGCTTTCAAAACTGCATGGTCTAGCCAACTAGAAGCTTAAAGGTACAAATCTCAGAAGGCCCAGAGCCTACGGCCACACCACACTGAATGGGCCTGATCTCGTCTGATTTCAGAAGCTAAGCAGTGTCGGGCCTAGTTAGTACCTGGATGGGAGACCGCCTGGGAATACCAGGTGCTGTAGGCTTTTTTGTGCTCCATGTTCAGGCAGTGAGCCATTTCTCAATTGGCTTTCAAAACTGCATGGTCTAGCCAACTAGATGCTTAAAGGTACAGATCTCAGAAGGCCTAGAGCCTACGGCCACACCACACTGAATGCGCCTGATCTCCTCTGATCTCAGAAGCTAAGCAGTATCGGGCCTAGTTAATACCTGGATGGGAGACAGCCTGGGAATACCAGGTGCTGTAGGCTTTTTTGTGCTCCATGTTCAGGCAGTGAGCCATTTCTCAATTGGCTTTCAAAACTGCATGGTCTAGCCAACTAGATGCTTAAAGGTACAAATCTCAGAAGGCCCAGAGCCTACGGCCACACCACACTGAATGCGCCTGATCTCGTCTGATCTCAGAAGCTAAGCAGTGTTGGGCCTAGTTAGTACCTGGATGGGAGACCGCCTGGGAATACCAGGTGCTGTAGGCTTTTTTTGTGCTCCATGTTCAGGCAGTGAGCCATTTCTTAATTGGCTTTCAAAACTGCATGGTCTAGCCAACTAGATGCTTAAAGGTACAAATCTCAGAAAGCCCAGAGCCTACGGCCAGGCCACACCACACTGAATGTGTCTGATCTCAGAAGCTAAGCAGTGTCGGGCCTAGTTAGTACCTGGATGGGAGACCGCCTGGGAATACCAGGTGCTGTAGGCTTTTTTGTGCTCCATGTTCAGGCAGTGGCCATTTCTCAATTGGCTTTCAAAACTGCATGGTCTAGCCAACTAGATGCTTAAAGGTACAAATCTCAGAAGGCCCAGAGCCTACAGCCACACCACACTGAATGCGCCTGATCTCTTCTGATCTCAGAAGCTAAGCAGTGTCGGGCCTAGTTAGTACCTAGATGGGAGACCGCCTGGGAATACCAGGTTCTGTAGGCTTTTTTGTGCTCTATGATTAGTAATTGTGCCACTTCTCAATTTCTTTTTAAATTTGCTTATGATTCCAAAATAAATGTATCCCTTTTAATAGCGGAAATGTTGGACAACAACATGAGGGCTGGCGCTACCTATTTACATAAAATTAACATACGGGTAGTGTGTTCATGGGTAATAAATCTACCTTCACATGTATTGCAGTTCAGAGAATATTGAGTCCATAAAGAGTCTTGAAAGAAAGCCATGGTTGTGTTGGTTGTTCTCTCCAACTCCCTGCAACAGAAACAGGATGGATGGAGTAAAGTTATCCTACCAGACATAGGAGTCCTGAATGGGCCCACAAGTCTTATATATCTCGCCTGATCGAGCCTGATCGGGTGATGAGCGTGGTATCATGTTGCAAGTGGCTTTATGGCTTAGCTTACTAACTGTAAATGCATAAGAGTAATACTCTTAGCATTTCTCAATTTTAGGGCTACACCACAATGAATGCGCCCGATCTCGGAAGCTAAGCAGTTTCAGGCCTAGTTAGTACCTGGATGGGAGACCGCCTGGGAATACCAGATGCTGTAGGCTTTTTTGTGCTCCATGTTCAGGCAGTGAGCCATTTCTCAATTGGCTTTCAAAACTGCATGGTCTAGCCAACTAGATGCTTAAAGGTACAAATCTCAGAAGGCCCAGAGCCTACGGCCACACCACACTGAATGCGCCTGATCTCGTCTGATCTCAGAAGCGAAGCAGTGTTGGGCCTAGTTAGTACCTGGATGGGAGACCGCCTGGGAATACCAGGTGCTGTAGGCTTTTTTGTGCTCCATGTTCAGGCAGTGAGCCATTTCTCAATTGGCTTTCAAAACTGCATGGTCTAGCCAACTAGATGCTTAAAGGTACAAATCTCAGGACGCCCAGAGCCTACGGCCACACCACACTGAATGCGTCTGATCTCAGAAGCTAAGCAGTGTCGGGCCTAGTTAGTACCTGGATGGGAGACCGCCTGGAATACCAGGTGCTGTAGGCTTTTTTGTGCTCCATGTTCAGGCAGTGAGCCATTTCTCAATTGGCTTTCAAAACTGCATGGTCTAGCCAACTAGATGCTTAAAGGTACAAATCTCAGATGGCCCAGAGCCTACGGCCACACCACACTGAATGCGCCTGATCGCGTCTGATCTCAGAAGCTAAGCAGTGTCGGGCCTAGTTAGTACCTGGATGGGAGACCACCTGGGAATACCAGGTGCTGTAGGCTTTTTTGTGCTCCATGTTCAGGCAGTGAGCCATTTCTCAATTGGCTTTCAAAACTGCATGGTCTAGCCAACTAGATGCTTAAAGGTACAAATCTCAGAAGACCCAGAGCCTACGGCCACACCAGAAGCTAAGCAGTGTCGGGCATAGTTAGTACCTGGATGGGAGACCGCCTGGGAATACCAGGTTCTGTAGGCTTTTTTGTGCTCTATGATTAGTAATTGTGCCACTTCTCAATTTCTTTTTAAATTTGCTTATGATTCCAAAATAAATGTATCCCTTTTAATAGCGGAAATGTTGGACAACAACATGAGGGCTGGCGCTACCTATTTACATAAAATTAACATACGGGTAGTGTGTTCATGGGTAATAAATCTACCTTCACATGTAATGCAGTTCAGAGAATATTGAGTCCATAAAGAGTCTTGAAAGAAAGCCATGGTTGTGTTGGTTGTTCTCTCCAACTCCCTGCAACAGAAACAGGATGGATGGAGTAAAGTTATCCTACCAGACATAGGAGTCCTGAATGGGCCCACAAGTCTTATATATCTCGCCTGATCGAGCCTGATCGGGTGATGAGCGTGGTATCATGTTGCAAGTGGCTTTATGGCTTAGCTTACTAACTGTAAATGCATAAGAATAATACTCTTAGCATTTCTCAATTTTAGGGCTACACCACAATGAATGCGCCCGATCACGGAAGTTAAGCAGTTTCGGGCCTAGTTAGTACCTGGATGGGAGACCGCCTGGGAATACCAGGTGCTGTAGGCTTTTTTGTGCTCCATGTTCAGGCAGTGAGCCATTTCTCAATTGGCTTTCAAAACTGCATGGTCTAGCCAACTAGATGCTTAAAGGTACAAATCTCAGAAGGCCCAGAGCCTACGGCCACACCACACTGAATGTGCCTGATCTCGTCTGATCTCAGAAGCTAAGCAGTGTCGGGCCTAGTTAGTACCTGGATGGGAGACCGCCTGGGAATACCAGGTGCTGTAGGCTTTTTTGTGCTCCATGTTCAGGCAGTGAGCCATTTCTCAATTGGCTTTCAAAACTGCATGGTCTAGCCAACTAGATGGTTAAAGGTACAAATCTCAGAAGGCCCAGAGCCTACAGCCACACCACACTGAATGCGCCTGATCTCGTCTGATCTCAGAAGCTAAGCAGTGTCGGGCCTAGTTAGTACCTAGATGGGCGACCGCCTGGGAATACCAGGTTCTGTAGGCTTTTTTGTGCTCTATGATTAGTAATTGTGCCACTTCTCAATTTCTTTTTAAATTTGCTTATGATTCCAAAATAAATGTATCCCTTTTAATAGCGGAAATGTTGGACAACAACATGAGGGCTGGCGCTACCTATTTACATAAAATTAACATACGGGTAGTGTGTTCATGGGTAATAAATCTACCTTCACATGTATTGCAGTTCAGAGAATATTGAGTCCATAAAGAGTCTTGAAAGAAAGCCATGGTTGTGTTGGTTGTTCTCTCCAACTCCCTGCAACAGAAACAGGATGGATGGAGTAAAGTTATCCTACCAGACATAGGAGTCCTGAATGGGCCCACAAGTCTTATATATCTCGCCTGATCGAGCCTGATCGGGTGATGAGCGTGGTATCATGTTGCAAGTGGCTTTATGGCTTAGCTTACTAACTGTAAATGCATAAGAGTAATACTCTTAGCATTTCTCAATTTTAGGGCTACACCACAATGAATGCGCCCGATCTCGGAAGCTAAGCAGTTTCAGGCCTAGTTAGTACCCTGATGGGAGACCGCCTGGGAATACCAGGTGCTGTAGGCTTTTTTGTGCTCCATGTTCAGGCAGTGAGCCATTTCTCAATTGGCTTTCAAAACTGCATGGTCTAGCCAACTAGATGCTTAAAGGTACAAATCTCAGAAGGCCCAGAGCCTACGGCCACACCACACTGAATGCGCCTGATCTCGTCTGATCTCAGAAGCGAAGCAGTGTCGGGCCTAGTTAGGACCTGGATGGGAGACCGCCTGGGAATACCAGGTGCTGTAGGCTTTTTTGTGCTCCATGTTCAGGCAGTGAGCCATTTCTCAATTGGCTTTCAAAACTGCATGGTCTAGCCAACTAGATGCTTAAAGGTACAAATCTCAGGACTCCCAGAGCCTACGGCCACACCACACTGAATGCGCCTGATCTCAGAAGCTAAGCAGTGTCGGGCCTAGTTAGTACCTGGATGGGAGACCGCCTGGGAATACCAGGTGCTGTAGGCTTTTTTGTGCTCCATGTTCATGCAGTGAGCCATTTCTCAATTGGCTTTCAAAACTGCATGGTCTAGCCAACTAGATGCTTAAAGGTACAAATCTCAGAAGGCCCAGAGCCTACGGCCACACCACACTGAAGGCGCCTGATCTCGTCTGATCTCAGAAGCTAAGCAGTGTCGGGCCTAGTTAGTACCTGGATGGGAGACCGCCTGGGAATACCAGGTGCTGTAGGCTTTTTTGTGCTCCATGTTCAGGCAGTGAGCCATTTCTCAATTGGCTTTCAAAACTGCATGGTCTAGCCAACTAGATGCTTAAAGGTACAAATCTCAGAAGGCCCAGAGCCTACGGCCACACCACACTGAATGCGTCTGATCTCAGAAGCTAAGCAGTGTCGGGCCTAGTTAGTACCTGGATGGGAGACCGCCTGGGAATACCAGGTGCTGTAGGCTTTTTTGTGCTCCATGTTCAGGCAGTGAGCCATTTCTCAATTGGCTTTCAAAACTGCATGGTCTAGCCAACTAGATGCTTAAAGGTACAAATCTCAGAAGGCCCAGAGCCTACGGCCACACCACACTGAATGCGCCTGATCTCAGAAGCTAAGCAGTGTCGGGCCTAGTTAGTACCTGGATGGGAGACGGCCTGGGAATACCAGGTTCTGTAGGCTTTTTTGTGCTCTATGATTAGTAATTGTGCCACTTCTCAATTTCTTTTTAAATTTGCTTATGATTCCAAAATAAATGTATCCCTTTTAATAGCGGAAATGTTGGACAACAACATGAGGGCTGGCACTACCTATTTACATAAAATTAACATACGGGTAGTGTGTTCATGGGTAATAAATCTACCTTCGCATGTAATGCAGTTCAGAGAATATTGAGTCCATAAAGAGTCTTGAAAGAAAGCCATGGTTGTGTTGGTTGTTCTCTCCAACTCCCTGCAACAGAAACAGGATGGATGGAGTAAAGTTATCCTACCAGACATAGGAGTCCTGAATGGGCCCACAGGTCTTATATATCTCGCCTGATCGAGCCTGATCGGGTCATGAGCGTGGTATCATGTTGCAAGTGGCTTTATGGCTTAGCTTACTAACTGTAAATGCATAAGAGTAATACTCTTAGCATTTCTAAATTTTAGGGCTACACCACAATGAATGCGCCCGATCTCGGAAGCTAAGCAGTTTCGGGCCTAGTTAGTACCTGTATGGGAGACCGCCTGGGAATACCAGGTGCTGTAGGCTTTTTTGTGCTCCATGTTCAGGCAGTGAGCCATTTCTCAATTGGCTTTCAAAACTGCATGGTCTAGCCAACTAGATGCTTAAAGGTACAAATCTCAGAAGGCCCAGAGCCTACGGCCACACCACACTGAATGCGCCTGATTCTCGCCTGATTCTCGTCTGATCTCAGAAGCTAAGCAGTGTCGGGCCTAGTTAGTACCTGGATGGGAGACCGCCTGGGAATACCAGGTGCTGTAGGCTTTTTTACCAGGTGCTGTAGGCTTTTTTGTGCTCCATGTTCAGGCAGTGAGCCATTTCTCAATTGGCTTTCAAAACTGCATGGTCTAGCCAACTAGATGCTTAAAGGTACAAATCTCAGAAGGCCCAGAGCCTACGGCCACACCACACTGAATGCGCCTGATCTCGTCTGATCTCAGTGTCGGGCCTAGTTAGTACCTGGATGGGAGACCGCCTGGGAATACCAGGTGCTGTAGGCTTTTTTGTGCTCCATGTTCAGGCAGTGAGCCATTTCTCAATTGGCTTTCAAAACTGCATGGTCTAGCCAACTAGATGCTTAAAGGTACAAATCTCAGAAGGCCCAGAGCCTACGGCCACACCGCACTGAATGCGCCTGATCTCGTCTGATCTCAGAAGCTAAGCAGTGTCAGGCCTAGTTAGTACCTGGATGGGAGACCGCCTGGGAATACCAGGTTCTGTAGGCTTTTTTGTGCTCTATGATTAGTAATTGTGCCACTTCTCAATTTCTTTTTAAATTTGCTTATGATTCCAAAATAAATGTATCCCTTTTAATAGCGGAAATGTTGGACAACAACATGAGGGCTGGCGCTACCTATTTACATAAAATTAACATACGGGTAGTGTGTTCATGGGTAATAAATCTACCTTCACATGTAATGCAGTTCAGAGAATATTGAGTCCATAAAGAAAGCCATGGTTGTGTTGGTTGTTCTCTCCAACTCCCTGCAACAGAAACAGGATGGATGGAGTAAAGTTATCCTACCAGACATAGGAGTCCTGAATGGGCCCACAAGTCTTATATATCTCGCCTGATCGAGCCTGATCGGGTGATGAGCGTGGTATCATGTTGCAAGTGGCTTTATGGCTTAGCTTACTAACTGTAAATGCATAAGAGTAATACTCTTAGCATTTCTCAATTTTAGGGCTACACCACAATGAATGCGCCTGATCTCAGAAGCTAAGTAGTTTCGGGCCTAGTTAGTACCTGGATGGGAGACCGCCTGGGAATACCAGGTGCTGTAGGCTTTTTTGTGCTCCATGTTCAGGCAGTGAGCCATTTCTCAATTGGCTTTCAAAACTGCATGGTCTAGCCAACTAGATGCTTAAAGGTACAAATCTCAGAAGGCCCAGAGCCTATGGCCACACCACACTGAATGCGCCTGATCTCAGAAGCTAAGCAGTGTCGGGCCTAGTTAGTACCTGGATGGGAGACCGCCTGGGAATACCAGGTGCTGTAGGCTTTTTTGTGCTCCATGTTCAGGCAGTGAGCCATTTCTCAATTGGCTTTCAAAACTGCATGGTCTAGCCAACTAGATGCTTAAAGGTACAAATCTCAGAAGGCCCAGAGCCTACGGCCACACCACACTGAATGCGCCTGATCTCGTCTGATCTCAGAAGCTAAGCAGTGTCTGGCCTAGTTAGTACCTGGATGGGAGACCGCCTGGGAATACCAGGTTCTGTAGGCTTTTTTGTGCTCTATGATTAGTAATTGTGCCACTTCTCAATTTCTTTTTAAATTTGCTTATGATTCCAAAATAAATGTATCCCTTTTAATAGCGGAAATGTTGGACAACAACATGAGGGCTGGCGCTACCTATTTACATAAAATTAACATACGGGTAGTGTGTTCATGGGTAATAAATCTACCTTCACATGTAATGCAGTTCAGAGAATATTGAGTCCATAAAGAGTCTTGAAAGAAAGCCATGGTTGTGTTGGTTGTTCTCTCCAACTCCCTGCAACAGAAACAGGATGGATGGAGTAAAGTTATCCTACCAGACATAGGAGTCCTGAATGGGCCCACAAGTCTTATATATCTCGCCTGATCGAGCCTGATCGGGTGATGAGCGTGGTATCATGTTGCAAGTGGCTTTATGGCTTAGCTTACTAACTGTAAATGCATAAGAGTAATACTCTTAGCATTTCTCAATTTTAGGGCTACACCACAATGAATGCGCCCGATCTCGGAAGCTAAGCAGTTTCGGGCCTAGTTAGTACCTGGATGGGAGACCGCCTGGGAATACCAGGTGCTGTAGGCTTTTTTGTGCTCCATGTTCAGGCAGTGAGCCATTTCTCAATTGGCTTTCAAAACTGCATGGTCTAGCCAACTAGATGCTTAAAGGTACAAATCTCAGAAGGGCCAGAGCCTACGGCCACACCACACTGAATGCGTCTGATCTCGTCTGATCTCAGAAGCTAAGCAGTGTCGGGCCTAGTTAGTACCTGGATGGGAGACCGCCTGGGAATACCAGGTGCTGTAGGCTTTTTTGTGCTCCATGTTCAGGCAGTGAGCCATTTCTCAATTGGCTTTCAAAACTGCATGGTCTAGCCAACTAGATGCTTAAAGGTACAAATCTCAGAAGGCCCAGAGCCTACAGCCACACCACACTGAATGCGCCTGATCTCAGAAGCTAAGCAGTGTCGGGCCTAGTTAGTACCTGGATGGGAGACCGCCTGGGAATACCAGGTTCTGTAGGCTTTTTTGTGCTCTATGATTAGTAATTGTGCCACTTCTCAATTTCTTTTTAAATTTGCTTATGATTCCAAAATAAATGTATCCCTTTTAATAGCGGAAATGTTGGACAACAACATGAGGGCTGGCGCTACCTATTTACATAAAATTAACATACGGGTAGTGTGTTCATGGGTAATAAATCTACCTTCGCATGTAATGCAGTTCAGAGAATATTGAGTCCATAAAGAGTCTTGAAAGAAAGCCATGGTTGTGTTGGTTGTTCTCTCCAACTCCCTGCAACAGAAACAGGATGGATGGAGTAAAGTTATCCTACCAGACATAGGAGTCCTGAATGGGCCCACAAGTCTTATATATCTCACCTGATCGAGCCTGATCGGGTGATGAGCGTGGTATCATGTTGCAAGTGGCTTTATGGCTTAGCTTACTAACTGTAAATGCATAAGAGTAATACTCTTAGCATTTCTCAATTTTAGGGCTACACCACAATGAATGCGCCCGATCTCGGAAGCTAAGCAGTTTCGGGCCTAGTTAGTACCTGGATGGGAGACCGCCTGGGAATACCAGGTGCTGTAGGCTTTTTTGTGCTCCATGTTCAGGCAGTGAGCCATTTCTCAATTGGCTTTCAAAACTGCATGGTCTAGCCAACTAGATGCTTAAAGGTACAAATCTCAGAAGGCCCAGAGCCTACGGCCACACTACACTGAATGCGCCTGATTCTCGTCTGATCTCAGAAGCTAAGCAGTGTCGGGCCTAGTTAGTACCTGGATGGGAGACCGCCTGGGAATACCAGGTGCTGTAGGCTTTTTTACCAGGTGCTGTAGGCTTTTTTGTGCTCCATGTTCAGGCAGTGAGCCATTTCTCAATTGGCTTTCAAAACTGCATGGTCTAGCCAACTAGATGCTTAAAGGTACAAATCTCAGAAGGCCCAGAGCCTACGGCCACACCACACTGAATGCGCCTGATCTCGTCTGTTCTCAGTGTCGGGCCTAGTTAGTACCTGGATGGGAGACCGCCTGGGAATACCAGGTGCTGTAGGCTTTTTTGTGCTCCATGTTCAGGCAGTGAGCCATTTCTCAATTGGCTTTCAAAACTGCATGGTCTAGCCAACTAGATGCTTAAAGGTACAAATCTCAGAAGGCCCAGAGCCTACGGCCACACCACACTGAATGCGCCTGATCTCGTCTGATCTCAGAAGCTAAGCAGTGTCAGGCCTAGTTAGTACCTGGATGGGAGACCGCCTGGGAATACCAGGTTCTGTAGGCTTTTTTGTGCTCTATGATTAGTAATTGTGCCACTTCTCAATTTCTTTTTAAATTTGCTTATGATTCCAAAATAAATGTATCCCTTTTAATAGCGGAAATGTTGGACAACAACATGAGGGCTGGCGCTACCTATTTACATAAAATTAACATACGGGTAGTGTGTTCATGGGTAATAAATCTACCTTCACATGTAATGCAGTTCAGAGAATATTGAGTCCATAAAGAAAGCCATGGTTGTGTTGGTTGTTCTCTCCAACTCCCTGCAACAGAAACAGGATGGATGGAGTAAAGTTATCCTACCAGACATAGGAGTCCTGAATGGGCCCACAAGTCTTATATATCTCGCCTGATCGAGCCTGATCGGGTGATGAGCGTGGTATCATGTTGCAAGTGGCTTTATGGCTTAGCTTACTAACTGTAAATGCATAAGAGTAATACTCTTAGCATTTCTCAATTTTAGGGCTACACCACAATGAATGCGCCTGATCTCGGAAGCTAAGCAGTTTCGGGCCTAGTTAGTACCTGGATGGGAGACCGCCTGGGAATACCAGGTGCTGTAGGCTTTTTTGTGCTCCATGTTCAGGCAGTGAGCCATTTCTCAATTGGCTTTCAAAACTGCATGGTCTAGCCAACTAGATGCTTAAAGGTACAAATCTCAGAAGGCCCAGAGCCTATGGCCACACCACACTGAATGCGCCTGATCTCAGAAGCTAAGCAGTGTCGGGCCTAGTTAGTACCTGGATGGGAGACCGCCTGGGAATACCAGGTGCTGTAGGCTTTTTTGTGCTCCATGTTCAGGCAGTGAGCCATTTCTCAATTGGCTTTCAAAACTGCATGGTCTAGCCAACTAGATGCTTAAAGGTACAAATCTCAGAAGGCCCAGAGCCTACGGCCACACCACACTGAATGCGCCTGATCTCGTCTGATCTCAGAAGCTAAGCAGTGTCAGGCCTAATTAGTACCTGGATGGGAGACCGCCTGGGAATACCAGGTTCTGTAGGCTTTTTTGTGCTCTATGATTAGTAATTGTGCCACTTCTCAATTTCTTTTTAAATTTGCTTATGATTCCAAAATAAATGTATCCCTTTTAATAGCGGAAATGTTGGACAACAACATGAGGGCTGGCGCTACCTATTTACATAAAATTAACATACGGGTAGTGTGTTCATGGGTAATAAATCTACCTTCACATGTAATGCAGTTCAGAGAATATTGAGTCCATAAAGAGTCTTGAAAGAAAGCCATGGTTGTGTTGGTTGTTCTCTCCAACTCCCTGCAACAGAAACAGGATGGATGGAGTAAAGTTATCCTACCAGACATAGGAGTCCTGAATGGGCCCACAAGTCTTATATATCTCGCCTGATTGAGCCCGATCGGGTGATGAGCGTGGTATCATGTTGCAAGTGGCTTTATGGCTTAGCTTACTAACTGTAAATGCATAAGAGTAATACTCTTAGCATTTCTCAATTTTAGGGCTACACCACAATGAATGCGCCCGATCTCGGAAGGTAAGCAGTTTCGGGCCTAGTTAGTACCTGGATGGGAGACCGCCTGGGAATACCAGGTGCTGTAGGCTTTTTTGTGCTCCATGTTCAGGCAGTGAGCCATTTCTCAATTGGCTTTCAAAACTGCATGGTCTAGCCAACTAGATGCTTAAAGGTACAAATCTCAGAAGGCCCAGAGCCTATGGCCACACCACACTGAATGCGCCTGATCTTGTCTGATCTCAGAAGCTAAGCAGTGTCGGGCCTAGTTAGTACCTGGATGGGAGACCGCCTGGGAATACCAGGTGCTGTAGGCTTTTTTGTGCTCCATGTTCAGGCAGTGAGCCATTTCTCAATTGGCTTTCAAAACTGCATGGTCTAGCCAACTAGATGCTTAAAGGTACAAATCTCAGAAGGCCCAGAGCCTACGGCCACACCACACTGAATGCGCCTGATTCTCGTCTGATCTCAGAAGCTAAGCAGTGTCGGGCCTAGTTAGTACCTGGATGGGAGACCGCCTGGGAATACCAGGTGCTGTAGGCTTTTTTACCAGGTGCTGTATTCTTTTTTGTGCTCCATGTTCAGGCAGTGAGCCATTTCTCAATTGGCTTTCAAAACTGCATGGTCTAGCCAACTAGATGCTTAAAGGTACAAATCTCAGAAGGCCCAGAGCCTATGGCCACACCACACTGAATGCGCCTGATCTCGTCTGATCTCAGTGTCGGGCCTAGTTAGTACCTGGATGGGAGACCGCCTGGGAATACCAGGTGCTGTAGGCTTTTTTGTGCTCCATGTTCAGGCAGTGAGCCATTTCTCAATTGGCTTTCAAAACTGCATGGTCTAGCCAACTAGATGCTTAAAGGTACAAATCTCAGAAGGCCCAGAGCCTACGGCCACACCACACTGAATGCGCCTGATCTCGTCTGATCTCAGAAGCTAAGCAGTGTCGGGCCTAGTTAGTACCTGGATGGGAGACCGCCTGGGAATACCAGGTTCTGTAGGCTTTTTTGTGCTCTATGATTAGTAATTGTGCCACTTCTCAATTTCTTTTTAAATTTGCTTATGATTCCAAAATAAATGTATCCCTTTTAATAGCGGAAATGTTGGACAACAACATGAGGGCTGGCGCTACCTATTTACATAAAATTAACATACGGGTAGTGTGTTCATGGGTAATAAATCTACCTTCACATGTAATGCAGTTCAGAGAATATTGAGTCCATAAAGAAAGCCATGGTTGTGTTGGTTGTTCTCTCCAACTCCCTGCAACAGAAACAGGATGGATGGAGTAAAGTTATCCTACCAGACATAGGAGTCCTGAATGGGCCCACAAGTCTTATATATCTCGCCTGATCGAGCCTGATCGGGTGATGAGCGTGGTATCATGTTGCAAGTGGCTTTATGGCTTAGCTTACTAACTGTAAATGCATAAGAGTAATACTCTTAGCATTTCTCAATTTTAGGGCTACACCACAATGAATGCGCCCGATCTCGAAAGCTAAGCAGTTTCGGGCCTAGTTAGTACCTGGATGGGAGACCGCCTGGGAATACCAGGTGCTGTAGGCTTTTTTGTGCTCCATGTTCAGGCAGTGAGCCATTTCTCAATTGGCTTTCAAAACTGCATGGTCTAGCCAACTAGATGCTTAAAGGTACAAATCTCAGAAGGCCAAGAGCCTACGGCCACACCACACTGAATGCGCCTGATCTTGTCTGATCTCAGAAGCTAAGCAGTGTCGGGCCTAGTTAGTACCTGGATGGGAGACCGCCTGGGAATACCAGGTGCTGTAGGCTTTTTTGTGCTCCATGTTCAGGCAGTGAGCCATTTCTCAATTGCCTTTCAAAACTGCATGGTCTAGCCAACTAGATGCTTAAAGGTACAAATCTCAGAAGGCCCAGAGCCTACGGCCACACCACACTGAATGCGGCTGATCTCAGAAGCTAAGCAGTGTCGGGCCTAGTTAGTACCTGGATGGGAGACTGCCTGGGAATACCAGGTTCTGTAGGCTTTTTTGTGCTCTATGATTAGTAATTGTGCCACTTCTCAATTTCTTTTTAAATTTGCTTATGATTCCAAAATAAATGTATCCCTTTTAATAGCGGAAATGTTGGACAACAACATGAGGGCTGGCGCTACCTATTTACATAAAATTAACATACGGGTAGTGTGTTCATGGGTAATAAATCTACCTTCACATGTAATGCAGTTCAGAGAATATTGAGTCCATAAAGAGTCTTGAAAGAAAGCCATGGTTGTGTTGGTTGTTCTCTCCAACTCCCTGCAACAGAAACAGGATGGATGGAGTAAAGTTATCCTACCAGACATAGGAGTCCTGAATGGGCCCTCAAGTCTTATATATCTCGCCTGATCGAGCCTGATCGGGTGATGAGCGTGGTATCATGTTGCAAGTGGCTTTATGGCTTAGCTTACTAACTGTAAATGCATAAGAGTAATACTCTTAGCATTTCTCAATTTTAGGGCTACACCACAATGAATGCGCCCGATCTCGGAAGCTAAGCAGTTGCGGGCCTAGTTAGTACCTGGATGGGAGACCGCCTGGGAATACCAGGTGCTGTAGGCTTTTTTGTGCTCCATGTTCAGGCAGTGAGCCATTTCTCAATTGGCTTTCAAAACTGCATGGTCTAGCCAACTAGATGCTTAAAGGTACAAATCTCAGAAGGCCCAGAGCCTACGGCCACACCACACTGTATGCGCCTGATCTCGTCTGATCTCAGAAGCTAAGCAGTGTCGGGCCTAGTTAGTACCTGGATGGGAGACCGCCTGGGAATACCAGGTGCTGTAGGCTTTTTTGTGCTCCATGTTCAGGCAGTGAGCCATTTCTCAATTGGCTTTCAAAACTGCATGGTCTAGCCAAGTAGATGCTTAAAGGTACAAATCTCAGAAGGCCCAGAGCCTACGGCCACACCACACTGAATGCGTCTGATCTCAGAAGCTAAGCAGTGTCGGGCCTAGTTAGTACCTGGATGGGAGACCGCCTGGGAATACCAGGTGCTGTAGGCTTTTTTGTGCTCCATGTTCAGGCAGTGAGCCATTTCTCAATTGGCTTTCAAAACTGCATGGTCTAGCCAACTAGATGCTTAAAGGTACAAATCTCAGAAGGCCCAGAGCCTATGGCCACACCACACTGAATGCGCCTGATCTTGTCTGATCTCAGAAGCTAAGCAGTGTCGGGCCTAGTTAGTACCTGGATGGGAGACCGCCTGGGAATACCAGGTGCTGTAGGCTTTTTTGTGCTCCATGTTCAGGCAGTGAGCCATTTCTCAATTGGCTTTCAAAACTGCATGGTCTAGCCAACTAGATGCTTAAAGGTACAAATCTCAGAAGGCCCAGAGCCTACGGCCACACCACACTGAATGCGCTTGATTCTCGTCTGATCTCAGAAGCTAAGCAGTGTCGGGCCTAGTTAGTACCTGGATGGGAGACCGCCTGGGAATACCAGGTGCTGTAGGCTTTTTTACCAGGTGCTGTATTCTTTTTTGTGCTCCATGTTCAGGCAGTGAGCCATTTCTCAATTGGCTTTCAAAACGGCATGGTCTAGCCAACTAGATGCTTAAAGGTACAAATCTCAGAAGGCCCAGAGCCTACGGCCACACCACACTGAATGCGCCTGATCTCGTCTGATCTCAGTGTCGGGCCTAGTTAGTACCTGGATGGGAGACCGCCTGGGAATACCAGGTGCTGTAGGCTTTTTTGTGCTCCATGTTCAGGCAGTGAGCCATTTCTCAATTGGCTTTCAAAACTGCATGGTCTAGCCAACTAGATGCTTAAAGGTACAAATCTCAGAAGGCCCAGAGCCTACGGCCACACCACACTGAATGCGCCTGATCTCGTCTGATCTCAGAAGCTAAGCAGTGTCGGGCCTAGTTAGTACCTGGATGGGAGACCGCCTGGGAATACCAGGTTCTGTAGGCTTTTTTGTGCTCTATGATTAGTAATTGTGCCACTTCTCAATTTCTTTTTAAATTTGCTTATGATTCCAAAATAAATGTATCCCTTTTAATAGCGGAAATGTTGGACAACAACATGAGGGCTGGCGCTACCTATTTACATAAAATTAACATACGGGTAGTGTGTTCATGGGTAATAAATCTACCTTCACATGTAATGCAGTTCAGAGAATATTGAGTCCATAAAGAAAGCCATGGTTGTGTTGGTTGTTCTCTCCAACTCCCTGCAACAGAAACAGGATGGATGGAGTAAAGTTATCCTACCAGACATAGGAGTCCTGAATGGGCCCACAAGTCTTATATATCTCGCCTGATCGAGCCTGATCGGGTGATGAGCGTGGTATCATGTTGCAAGTGGCTTTATGGCTTAGCTTACTAACTGTAAATGCATAAGAGTAATACTCTTAGCATTTCTCAATTTTAGGGCTACACCACAATGAATGCGCCCGATCTCGAAAGCTAAGCAGTTTCGGGCCTAGTTAGTACCTGGATGGGAGACCGCCTGGGAATACCAGGTGCTGTAGGCTTTTTTGTGCTCCATGTTCAGGCAGTGAGCCATTTCTCAATTGGCTTTCAAAACTGCATGGTCTAGCCAACTAGATGCTTAAAGGTACAAATCTCAGAAGGCCCAGAGCCTACGGCCACACCACACTGAATGCGCCTGATCTTGTCTGATCTCAGAAGCTAAGCAGTGTCGGGCCTAGTTAGTACCTGGATGGGAGACCGCCTGGGAATACCAGGTGCTGTAGGCTTTTTTGTGCTCCATGTTCAGGCAGTGAGCCATTTCTCAATTGCCTTTCAAAACTGCATGGTCTAGCCAACTAGATGCTTAAAGGTACAAATCTCAGAAGGCCCAGAGCCTACGGCCACACCACACTGAATGCGCCTGATCTCGTCTGATCTCAGAAGCTAAGCAGTGTCGGGCCTAGTTAGTACCTGGATGGGAGACCGCCTGGGAATACCAGGTTCTGTAGGGTTTTTTGTGCTCTATGATTAGTAATTGTGCCACTTCTCAATTTCTTTTTAAATTTGCTTATGATTCCAAAATAAATGTATCCCTTTTAATAGCGGAAATGTTGGACAACAACATGAGGGCTGGCGCTACCTATTTACATAAAATTAACATACGGGTAGTGTGTTCATGGGTAATAAATCTACCTTCACATGTAATGCAGTTCAGAGAATATTGAGTCCATAAAGAGTCTTGAAAGAAAGCCATGGTTGTGTTGGTTGTTCTCTCCAACTCCCTGCAACAGAAACAGGATGGATGGAGTAAAGTTATCCTACCAGACATAGGAGTCCTGAATGGGCCCACAAGTCTTATATATCTCGCCTGATCGAGTGATGAGCGTGGTATCATGTTGCAAGTGGCTTTATGGCTTAGCTTACTAACTGTAAATGCATAAGAGTAATACTCTTAGCATTTCTCAATTTTAGGGCTACACCACAATGAATGCGCCCGATCTCGGAAGCTAAGCAGTTGCGGGCCTAGTTAGTACCTGGACGGGAGACCGCCTGGGAATACCAGGTGCTGTAGGCTTTTTTGTGCTCCATGTTCAGGCAGTGAGCCATTTCTCAATTGGCTTTCAAAACTGCATGGTCTAGCCAACTAGATGCTTAAAGGTACAAATCTCAGAAGGCCGAGAGCCTACTGCCACACCACACTGAATGCGCCTGATCTCGTCTGATCTCAGAAGCTAAGCAGTGTCGGGCCTAGTTAGTACCTGGATGGGAGACCGCCTGGGAATACCAGGTGCTGTAGGCTTTTTTGTGCTCCATGTTCAGGCAGTGAGCCATTTCTCAATTGGCTTTCAAAACTGCATGGTCTAGCCAAGTAGATGCTTAAAGGTACAAATCTCAGAAGGCCCAGAGCCTACGGCCACACCACACTGAATGCGCCTGATCTTGTCTGATCTCAGAAGCTAAGCAGGGTCGGGCCTAGTTAGTACCTGGATGGGAGACCGCCTGGGAATACCAGGTTCTGTAGGCTTTTTTGTGCTCTATGATTAGTAATTGTGCCACTTCTCAATTTCTTTTTAAATTTGCTTATGATTCCAAAATAAATGTATCCCTTTTAATAGCGGAAATGTTGGACAACAACATGAGGGCTGGCGCTACCTATTTACATAAAATTAACATACGGGTAGTGTGGTCATGGGTAATAAATCTACCTTCACATGTAATGCAGTTCAGAGAATATTGAGTCCATAAAGAGTCTTGAAAGAAAGCCATGGTTGTGTTGGTTGTTCTCTCCAACTCCCTGCAACAGAAACAGGATGGATGGAGTAAAGTTATCCTACCAGACATAGGAGTCCTGAATGGGCCCACAAGTCTTATATATCTCGCCTGATCGAGCCTGATCGGGTGATGAGCGTGGTATCATGTTGCAAGTGGCTTTATGGCTTAGCTTACTAACTGTAAATGCATAAGAGTAATGCTCTTAGCATTTCTCAATTTTAGGGCTACACCACAATGAATGCGCCCGATCTCGGAAGCTAAGCAGTTTCGGGCCTAGTTAGTACCTGGATGGGAGACCGCCTGGGAATACCAGGTGCTGTAGGCTTTTTTGTGCTCCATGTTCAGGCAGTGAGCCATTTCTCAATTGGCTTTCAAAACTGCATGGTCTAGCCAACTAGATGCTTAAAGGTACAAATCTCAGAAGGCCAAGAGCCTATGGCCACACCACACTGAATGCGCCTGATCTCGTCTGATCTCAGAAGCTAAGCAGTGTCGGGCCTACTTAGTACCTGGATGGGAGACCGCCTGGGAATACCAAGTGCTGTAGGCTTTTTTGTGCTCCATGTTCAGGCAGTGAGCCATTTCTCAATTGGCTTTCAAAACTGCATGGTCTAGCCAACTAGATGCTTAAAGGTACAAATCTCAGAAGGCCCAGAGCCTACGGCCACACCACACTGAATGCGTCTGATCTCAGAAGCTAAGCAGTGTCGGGCCTAGTTAGTACCTGGATGGGAGACCGCCTGGGAATACCAGGTTCTGTAGGCTTTTTTTGTGCTCTATGATTAGTAATTGTGCCACTTCTCAATTTCTTTTTAAATTTGCTTATGATTCCAAAATAAATGTATCCCTTTTAATAACGGAAATGTTGGACAACAACATGAGGGCTGGCGCTACCTATTTACATAAAATTAACATACGGGTAGTGTGTTCATGGGTAATAAATCTACCTTCACATGTAATGCAGTTCACAGAATATTGAGTCCATAAAGAGTCTTGAAAGAAAGCCATGGTTGTGTTGGTTGTTCTCTCCAACTCCCTGCAACAGAAACAGGATGGATGGAGTAAAGTTATCCTACCAGACATAGGAGTCCTGAATGGGCCCACAAGTCTTATATATCTCGCCTGATCGAGCCTGATCGGGTGATGAGCGTGGTATCATGTTGCAAGTGGCTTTATGGCTTAGCTTACTAACTGTAAATGCATAAGAGTAATACTCTTAGCATTTCTCAATTTTAGGGCTACACCACAATGAATGCGCCCGATCTCGGAAGCTAAGCAGTTTCGGGCCTAGTTAGTACCTGGATGGGAGACCGCCTGGGAATACCAGGTGCTGTAGGCTTTTTTGTGCTCCATGTTCAGGCAGTGAGCCATTTCTCAATTGGCTTTCAAAACTGCATGGTCTAGCCAACTAGATGCTTAAAGGTACAAATCTCAGAAGGCCCAGAGCCTACGGCCACACCACACTGAATGCGCCTGATCTTGTCTGATCTCAGAAGCTAAGCAGTGTCGGGCCTAGTTAGTACCTGGATGGGAAACCGCCTGGGAATACCAGGTGCTGTAGGCTTTTTTGTGCTCCATGTTCAGGCAGTGAGCCATTTCTCAATTAGCTTTCAAAACTGCATGGTCTAGCCAACTAGATGCTTAAAGGTACAAATCTCAGAAGGCCCAGAGCCTACGGCCACACCACACTGAATGCGTCTGATCTCAGAAGCTAAGCAGTGTCGGGCCTAGTTAGTACCTGGATGGGAGACGGCCTGGGAATAGCAGGTGCTGTAGGCTTTTTTGTGCTCCATGTTCAGGCAGTGAGCCATTTCTCAATTGGCTTTCAAAACTGCATGGTCTAGCCAAGTAGATGCTTAAAGGTACAAATCTCAGAAGGCCCAGAGCCTACGGCCAAACCACACTGAATGCGCCTGATCTTGTCTGATCTCAGAAGCTAAGCAGTGTCGGGCCTAGTTAGTACCTGGATGGGAGACCGCCTGGGAATACCAGGTTCTGTAGGCTTTTTTGTGCTCTATGATTAGTAATTGTGCCACTTCTCAATTTCTTTTTAAATTTGCTTATGATTCCAAAATAAATGTATCCCTTTTAATAGCGGAAATGTTGGACAACAACATGAGGGCTGGCGCTACCTATTTACATAAAATTAACATATGGGTAGTGTGTTCATGGGTAATAAATCTACCTTCACATGTAATGCAGTTCAGAGAATATTGAGTCCATAAAGAGTCTTGAAAGAAAGCCATGGTTGTGTTGGTTGTTCTCTCCAACTCCCTGCAACAGAAACAGGATGGATGGAGTAAAGTTATCCTACCAGACATAGGAGTCCTGAATGGGCCCACAAGTCTTATATATCTCGCCTGATCGAGCCTGATCGGGTGATGAGCGTGGTATCATGTTGCAAGTGGCTTTATGGCTTAGCTTACTAACTGTAAATGCATAAGAGTAATACTCTTAGCATTTCTCAATTTTAGGGCTACACCACAATGAATGCGCCCGATCTCGGAAGCTAAGCAGTTTCGGGCCTAGTTAGTACCTGGATGGGAGACCGCCTGGGAATACCAGGTGCTGTAGGCTTTTTTGTGCTCCATGTTCAGGCAGTGAGCCATTTCTCAATTGGCTTTCAAAACTGCATGGTCTAGCCAACTAGATGCTTAAAGGTACAAATCTCAGAAGGCCCAGAGCCTACGGCCACACCACACTGAATGCGCCTGATCTCAGAAGCTAAGCAGTGTCGGGCCTAGTTAGTACCTGGATGGGAGACCGCCTGGGAATACCAGGTGCTGTAGGCTTTTTTGTGCTCCATGTTCAGGCAGTGAGCCATTTCTCAATTGGCTTTCAAAACTGCATGGTCTAGCCAACTAGATGCTTAAAGGTACAAATCTCAGAAGGCCCAGCGCCTACGGCCACACCACACTGAATGCGCCTGATCTCAGAAGCTAAGCAGTGTCGGGCCTAGTTAGTACCTGGATGGGAGACAGCCTGGGAATACCAGGTGCTGTAGGCTTTTTTGTGCTCCATGTTCAGGCAGTGAGCCATTTCTCAATTGGCTTTCAAAACTGCATGGTCTAGCCAACTAGATGCTTAAAGGTACAAATCTCAGAAGGCCAAGAGCCTACGGCCACACCACACTGAATGCGCCTGATCTCGTCTGATCTCAGAAGCTAAGCAGTGTCGGGCCTAGTTAGTACCTGGATGGGAGACAGCCTGGGAATACCAGGTGCTGTAGGCTTTTTTGTGCTCCATGTTCAGGCAGTGAGCCATTTCTCAATTGGCTTTCAAAACTGCATGGTCTAGCCAACTCGATGCTTAAAGGTACAAATCTCAGAAGGCCCAGAGCCTACGGCCACACCACACTGAATGTGCCTGATCTCGTCTGATCTCAGAAGCGAAGCAGTGTCGGGCCTAGTTAGTACCTGGATGGGAGACCGCCTGGGAATACCAGGTGCTGTAGGCTTTTTTGTGCTCCATGTTCAGGCAGTGAGCCATTTCTCAATTGGCTTTCAAAACTGCATGGTCTAGCCAACTAGATGCTTAAAGGTACAAATCTCAGAAGGCCCAGAGCCTACAGCCACACCACACTGAATGCGCCTGATCTCGTCTGCTCTCAGAAGCTAAGCAGTGTCGGGCCTAGTTAGTACCTGGATGGGAGACCGCCTGGGAATACCAGGTTCTGTAGGCTTTTTTGTGCTCTATGATTAGTAATTGTGCCACTTCTCAATTTCTTTTTAAATTTGCTTATGATTCCAAAATAAATGTATCCCTTTTAATAGCGGAAATGTTGGACAACAACATGAGGGCTGGCGCTACCTATTTACATAAAATTAACATACGGGTAGTGTGTCCATGGGTAATAAATCTACCTTCACATGTAATGCAGTTCAGAGAATATTGAGTCCATAAAGAGTCTTGAAAGAAAGCCATGGTTGTGTTGGTTGTTCTCTCCAACTCCCTGCAACAGAAACAGGATGGATGGAGTAAAGTTATCCTACCAGACATAGGAGTCCTGAATGGGCCCACAAGTCTTATATATCTCGCCTGATCGAGCCTGATCGGGTGATGAGCGTGGTATCATGTTGCAAGTGGCTTTATGGCTTAGCTTACTAACTGTAAATGCATAAGAGTAATACTCTTCGCATTTCTCAATTTTAGGGCTACACCACAATGAATGCGCCCGATCTCGGAAGCTAAGCAGTTTCGGGCCTAGTTAGTACCTGGATGGGAGACCGCCTGGGAATACCAGGTGCTGTAGGCTTTTTTGTGCTCCATGTTCAGGCAGTGAGCCATTTCTCAATTGGCTTTCAAAACTGCATGGTCTAGCCAACTAGATGCTTAAAGGTACAAATCTCAGAAGGCCCAGAGCCTACGGCCGCACCACACTGAATGCACCTGATCTCGTCTGATCTCAGAAGCTAAGCAGTGTCGGGCCTAGTTAGTACCTGAATGGGAGACCGCCTGGGAATACCAGGTGCTGTAGGCTTTTTTGTGCTCCATGTTCAGGCAGTGAGCCATTTCTCAATTGGCTTTCAAAACTGCATGGTCTAGCCAACTAGATGCTTAAAGGTACAAATCTCACAAGGCCCAGAGCCTACGGCCACACCACACTGAATGCGTCTGATCTCAGAAGCTAAGCAGTGTCGGGCCTAGTTAGTACCTGGATGGGAGACCGCCTGGGAATAGCAGGTGCTGTAGGCTTTTTTGTGCTCCATGTTCAGGCAGTGAGCCATTTCTCAATAGGCTTTCAAAACTGCATGGTCTAGCCAACTAGATGCTTAGAGGTACAAATCTCAGAAGGCCCAGAGACTACGGCCACACCACACTGAATGCGCCTGATCTTGTCTGATCTCAGAAACTAAGCAGTGTTGGGCCTAGTTAGTACCTGGATGGGAGACCGCCTGGGAATACCAGGTTCTGTAGGCTTTTTTGTGCTCTATGATTAGTAATTGTGCCACTTCTCAATTTCTTTTTAAATTTGCTTATGATTCCAAAATAAATGTATCCCTTTTAATAGCGGAAATGTTGGACAACAACATGAGGGCTGGCGCTACCTATTTACATAAAATTAACATATGGGTAGTGTGTTCATGGGTAATAAATCTACCTTCACATGTAATGCAGTTCAGAGAATATTGAGTCCATAAAGAGTCTTGAAAGAAAGCCATGGTTGTGTTGGTTGTTCTCTCCAACTCCCTGCAACAGAAACAGGATGGATGGAGTAAAGTTATCCTACCAGACATAGGAGTCCTGAATGGGCCCACAAGTCTTATATATCTCGCCTGATCGAGCCTGATCGGGTGATGAGCGTGGTATCATGTTGCAAGTGGCTTTATGGTTTAGCTTACTAACTGTAAATGCATAAGAGTAATACTCTTAGCATTTCTCAATTTTAGGGCTACACCACAATGAATGCGCCCGATCTCGGAAGCTAAGCAGTTTCGGGCCTAGTTAGTACCTGGATGGGAGACCGCCTGGGAATACCAGGTGCTGTAGGCTTTTTTGTGCTCCATGTTCAGGCAGTGAGCCATTTCTCAATTGGCTTTCAAAACTGCATGGTCTAGCCAACTAGATGCTTAAAGGTACAAATCTCAGAAGGCCAAGAACCTACGGCCACACCACACTGAATGCGCCTGATCTCATCTGATCTCAGAAGCTAAGCAGTGTCGGGCCTAGTTAGTACCTGGATGGGAGACAGCCTGGGAATACCAGGTGCTGTAGGCTTTTTTGTGCTCCATGTTCAGGCAGTGAGCCATTTCTCAATTGGCTTTCAAAACTGCATGGTCTAGCCAACTCGATGCTTAAAGGTACAAATCTCAGAAGGCCCAGAGCCTATGGCCACACCACACTGAATGCGCCTGATCTCGTCTGATCTCAGAAGCTAAGCAGTGTCGGGCCTAGTTAGTACCTGGATGGGAGACCGCCTGGGAATACCAGGTGCTGTAGGCTTTTTTGTGCTCCATGTTCAGGCAGTGAGCCATTTCTCAATTGGCTTTCAAAACTGCATGGTCTAGCCAACTAGATGCTTAAAGGTACAAATCTCAGAAGGCCCAGAGCCTACGGCCACACCACACTGAATGCGCCTGATCTCGTCTGCTCTCAGAAGCTAAGCAGTGTCGGGCCTAGTTAGTACCTGGATGGGAGACCGCCTGGGAATACCAGGTTCTGTAGGCTTTTTTGTGCTCTATGATTAGTAATTGTGCCACTTCTCAATTTCTTTTTAAATTTGCTTATGATTCCAAAATAAATGTATCCCTTTTAATAGCGGAAATGTTGGACAACAACATGAGGGCTGGCGCTACCTATTTACATAAAATTAACATACGGGTAGTGTGTTCATGGGTAATAAATCTACCTTCACATGTAATGCAGTTCAGAGAATATTGAGTCCATAAAGAGTCTTGAAAGAAAGCCATGGTTGTGTTGGTTGTTCTCTCCAACTCCCTGCAACAGAAACAGGATGGATGGAGTAAAGTTATCCTACCAGACATAGGAGTCCTGAATGGGCCCACAAGTCTTATATATCTCACCTGATCGAGCCTGATCGGGTGATGAGCGTGGTATCATGTTGCAAGTGGCTTTATGGCTTAGCTTACTAACTGTAAATGCATAAGAGTAATACGCTTAGCATTTCTCAATTTTAGGGCTACACCACAATGAATGCGCCCGATCTCGGAAGCTAAGCAGTTTCGGGCCTAGTTAGTACCTGGATGGGAGACCGCCTGGGAATACCAGGTGCTGTAGGCTTTTTTGTGCTCCATGTTCAGGCAGTGAGCCATTTCTCAATTGGCTTTCAAAACTGCATGGTCTAGCCAACTAGATGCTTAAAGGTACAAATCTCAGAAGGCCCAGAGCTTACGGCCACACCACACTGAATGCGCCTGATCTCGTCTGATCTCAGAAGCTAAGCAGTGTCGGGCCTAGTTAGTACCTGGATGGGAGACCGCCTGGGAATAGCAGGTGCTGTAGGCTTTTTTGTGCTCCATGTTCAGGCAGTGAGCCATTTCTCAATTCGCTTTCAAAACTGCATGGTCTAGCCAAGTAGATGCTTAAAGGTACAAATCTCAGAAGGCCCAGAGCCTACGGCCACACCACACTGAATGCGCCTGATCTTGTCTGATCTCAGAAGCTAAGCACTGTCTGGCCTAGTTAGTACCTGGATGGGAGACCGCCTGCGAATACCAGGTTCTGTAGGCCTTTTTGTGCTCTATGATTAGTAATTGTGCCACTTCTCAATTTCTTTTTAAATTTGCTTATGATTCCAAAATAAATGTATCCCTTTTAATAGCGGAAATGTTGGACAACAACATGAGGGCTGGCGCTACCTATTTACATAAAATTAACATACGGGTAGTGTGTTCATGGGTAATAAATCTACCTTCACATGTAATGCAGTTCAGAGAATATTGAGTCCATAAAGAGTCTTGAAAGAAAGCCATGGTTGTGTTGGTTGTTCTCTCCAACTCCCTGCAACAGAAACAGGATGGATGGAGTAAAGTTATCCTACCAGACATAGGAGTCCTGAATGGGCCCACAAGTCTTATATATCTCGCCTGATCGAGCCTGATCGGGTGATGAGCGTGGTATCATGTTGCAAGTGGCTTTATGGCTTAGCTTACTAACTGTAAATGCATACGAGTAATACTCTTAGCATTTCTCAATTTTAGGGCTACACCACAATGAATGCGCCCGATCTCGGAAGCTAAGCAGTTTCGGGCCTAGTTAGTACCTGGATGGGAGACCGCCTGGGAATACCAGGTGCTGTAGGCTTTTTTGTGCTCCATGTTCAGGCAGTGAGCCATTTCTCAATTGGCTTTCAAAACTGCATGGTCTAGCCAACTAGATGCTTAAAGGTACAAATCTCAGAAGGCCCAGAGCCTACGGCCACACCACACTGAATGCGTCTGATCTCAGAAGCTAAGCAGTGTCGGGCCTAGTTAGTACCTGGATGGGAGACCGCCTGGGAATACCAGGTTCTGTAGGCTTTTTTTGTGCTCTATGATTAGTAATTGTGCCACTTCTCAATTTCTTTTTAAATTTGCTTATGATTCCAAAATAAATGTATCCCTTTTAATAACGGAAATGTTGGACAACAACATGAGGGCTGGCGCTACCTATTTACATAAAATTAACATACGGGTAGTGTGTTCATGGGTAATAAATCTACCTTCACATGTAATGCAGTTCACAGAATATTGAGTCCATAAAGAGTCTTGAAAGAAAGCCATGGTTGTGTTGGTTGTTCTCTCCAACTCCCTGCAACAGAAACAGGATGGATGGAGTAAAGTTATCCTACCAGACATAGGAGTCCTGAATGGGCCCACAAGTCTTATATATCTCGCCTGATCGAGCCTGATCGGGTGATGAGCGTGGTATCATGTTGCAAGTGGCTTTATGGCTTAGCTTACTAACTGTAAATGCATAAGAGTAATACTCTTAGCATTTCTCAATTTTAGGGCTACACCACAATGAATGCGCCCGATCTCGGAAGCTAAGCAGTTTCGGGCCTAGTTAGTACCTGGATGGGAGACCGCCTGGGAATACCAGGTGCTGTAGGCTTTTTTGTGCTCCATGTTCAGGCAGTGAGCCATTTCTCAATTGGCTTTCAAAACTGCATGGTCTAGCCAACTAGATGCTTAAAGGTACAAATCTCAGAAGGCCCAGAGCCTACGGCCACACCACACTGAATGCGCCTGATCTTGTCTGATCTCAGAAGCTAAGCAGTGTCGGGCCTAGTTAGTACCTGGATGGGAAACCGCCTGGGAATACCAGGTGCTGTAGGCTTTTTTGTGCTCCATGTTCAGGCAGTGAGCCATTTCTCAATTAGCTTTCAAAACTGCATGGTCTAGCCAACTAGATGCTTAAAGGTACAAATCTCAGAAGGCCCAGAGCCTACGGCCACACCACACTGAATGCGTCTGATCTCAGAAGCTAAGCAGTGTCGGGCCTAGTTAGTACCTGGATGGGAGACGGCCTGGGAATAGCAGGTGCTGTAGGCTTTTTTGTGCTCCATGTTCAGGCAGTGAGCCATTTCTCAATTGGCTTTCAAAACTGCATGGTCTAGCCAAGTAGATGCTTAAAGGTACAAATCTCAGAAGGCCCAGAGCCTACGGCCAAACCACACTGAATGCGCCTGATCTTGTCTGATCTCAGAAGCTAAGCAGTGTCGGGCCTAGTTAGTACCTGGATGGGAGACCGCCTGGGAATACCAGGTTCTGTAGGCTTTTTTGTGCTCTATGATTAGTAATTGTGCCACTTCTCAATTTCTTTTTAAATTTGCTTATGATTCCAAAATAAATGTATCCCTTTTAATAGCGGAAATGTTGGACAACAACATGAGGGCTGGCGCTACCTATTTACATAAAATTAACATATGGGTAGTGTGTTCATGGGTAATAAATCTACCTTCACATGTAATGCAGTTCAGAGAATATTGAGTCCATAAAGAGTCTTGAAAGAAAGCCATGGTTGTGTTGGTTGTTCTCTCCAACTCCCTGCAACAGAAACAGGATGGATGGAGTAAAGTTATCCTACCAGACATAGGAGTCCTGAATGGGCCCACAAGTCTTATATATCTCGCCTGATCGAGCCTGATCGGGTGATGAGCGTGGTATCATGTTGCAAGTGGCTTTATGGCTTAGCTTACTAACTGTAAATGCATAAGAGTAATACTCTTAGCATTTCTCAATTTTAGGGCTACACCACAATGAATGCGCCCGATCTCGGAAGCTAAGCAGTTTCGGGCCTAGTTAGTACCTGGATGGGAGACCGCCTGGGAATACCAGGTGCTGTAGGCTTTTTTGTGCTCCATGTTCAGGCAGTGAGCCATTTCTCAATTGGCTTTCAAAACTGCATGGTCTAGCCAACTAGATGCTTAAAGGTACAAATCTCAGAAGGCCCAGAGCCTACGGCCACACCACACTGAATGCGCCTGATCTCAGAAGCTAAGCAGTGTCGGGCCTAGTTAGTACCTGGATGGGAGACCGCCTGGGAATACCAGGTGCTGTAGGCTTTTTTGTGCTCCATGTTCAGGCAGTGAGCCATTTCTCAATTGGCTTTCAAAACTGCATGGTCTAGCCAACTAGATGCTTAAAGGTACAAATCTCAGAAGGCCCAGCGCCTACGGCCACACCACACTGAATGCGCCTGATCTCAGAAGCTAAGCAGTGTCGGGCCTAGTTAGTACCTGGATGGGAGACAGCCTGGGAATACCAGGTGCTGTAGGCTTTTTTGTGCTCCATGTTCAGGCAGTGAGCCATTTCTCAATTGGCTTTCAAAACTGCATGGTCTAGCCAACTAGATGCTTAAAGGTACAAATCTCAGAAGGCCAAGAGCCTACGGCCACACCACACTGAATGCGCCTGATCTCGTCTGATCTCAGAAGCTAAGCAGTGTCGGGCCTAGTTAGTACCTGGATGGGAGACAGCCTGGGAATACCAGGTGCTGTAGGCTTTTTTGTGCTCCATGTTCAGGCAGTGAGCCATTTCTCAATTGGCTTTCAAAACTGCATGGTCTAGCCAACTCGATGCTTAAAGGTACAAATCTCAGAAGGCCCAGAGCCTACGGCCACACCACACTGAATGTGCCTGATCTCGTCTGATCTCAGAAGCGAAGCAGTGTCGGGCCTAGTTAGTACCTGGATGGGAGACCGCCTGGGAATACCAGGTGCTGTAGGCTTTTTTGTGCTCCATGTTCAGGCAGTGAGCCATTTCTCAATTGGCTTTCAAAACTGCATGGTCTAGCCAACTAGATGCTTAAAGGTACAAATCTCAGAAGGCCCAGAGCCTACAGCCACACCACACTGAATGCGCCTGATCTCGTCTGCTCTCAGAAGCTAAGCAGTGTCGGGCCTAGTTAGTACCTGGATGGGAGACCGCCTGGGAATACCAGGTTCTGTAGGCTTTTTTGTGCTCTATGATTAGTAATTGTGCCACTTCTCAATTTCTTTTTAAATTTGCTTATGATTCCAAAATAAATGTATCCCTTTTAATAGCGGAAATGTTGGACAACAACATGAGGGCTGGCGCTACCTATTTACATAAAATTAACATACGGGTAGTGTGTCCATGGGTAATAAATCTACCTTCACATGTAATGCAGTTCAGAGAATATTGAGTCCATAAAGAGTCTTGAAAGAAAGCCATGGTTGTGTTGGTTGTTCTCTCCAACTCCCTGCAACAGAAACAGGATGGATGGAGTAAAGTTATCCTACCAGACATAGGAGTCCTGAATGGGCCCACAAGTCTTATATATCTCGCCTGATCGAGCCTGATCGGGTGATGAGCGTGGTATCATGTTGCAAGTGGCTTTATGGCTTAGCTTACTAACTGTAAATGCATAAGAGTAATACTCTTCGCATTTCTCAATTTTAGGGCTACACCACAATGAATGCGCCCGATCTCGGAAGCTAAGCAGTTTCGGGCCTAGTTAGTACCTGGATGGGAGACCGCCTGGGAATACCAGGTGCTGTAGGCTTTTTTGTGCTCCATGTTCAGGCAGTGAGCCATTTCTCAATTGGCTTTCAAAACTGCATGGTCTAGCCAACTAGATGCTTAAAGGTACAAATCTCAGAAGGCCCAGAGCCTACGGCCGCACCACACTGAATGCACCTGATCTCGTCTGATCTCAGAAGCTAAGCAGTGTCGGGCCTAGTTAGTACCTGAATGGGAGACCGCCTGGGAATACCAGGTGCTGTAGGCTTTTTTGTGCTCCATGTTCAGGCAGTGAGCCATTTCTCAATTGGCTTTCAAAACTGCATGGTCTAGCCAACTAGATGCTTAAAGGTACAAATCTCACAAGGCCCAGAGCCTACGGCCACACCACACTGAATGCGTCTGATCTCAGAAGCTAAGCAGTGTCGGGCCTAGTTAGTACCTGGATGGGAGACCGCCTGGGAATAGCAGGTGCTGTAGGCTTTTTTGTGCTCCATGTTCAGGCAGTGAGCCATTTCTCAATAGGCTTTCAAAACTGCATGGTCTAGCCAACTAGATGCTTAGAGGTACAAATCTCAGAAGGCCCAGAGACTACGGCCACACCACACTGAATGCGCCTGATCTTGTCTGATCTCAGAAACTAAGCAGTGTTGGGCCTAGTTAGTACCTGGATGGGAGACCGCCTGGGAATACCAGGTTCTGTAGGCTTTTTTGTGCTCTATGATTAGTAATTGTGCCACTTCTCAATTTCTTTTTAAATTTGCTTATGATTCCAAAATAAATGTATCCCTTTTAATAGCGGAAATGTTGGACAACAACATGAGGGCTGGCGCTACCTATTTACATAAAATTAACATATGGGTAGTGTGTTCATGGGTAATAAATCTACCTTCACATGTAATGCAGTTCAGAGAATATTGAGTCCATAAAGAGTCTTGAAAGAAAGCCATGGTTGTGTTGGTTGTTCTCTCCAACTCCCTGCAACAGAAACAGGATGGATGGAGTAAAGTTATCCTACCAGACATAGGAGTCCTGAATGGGCCCACAAGTCTTATATATCTCGCCTGATCGAGCCTGATCGGGTGATGAGCGTGGTATCATGTTGCAAGTGGCTTTATGGTTTAGCTTACTAACTGTAAATGCATAAGAGTAATACTCTTAGCATTTCTCAATTTTAGGGCTACACCACAATGAATGCGCCCGATCTCGGAAGCTAAGCAGTTTCGGGCCTAGTTAGTACCTGGATGGGAGACCGCCTGGGAATACCAGGTGCTGTAGGCTTTTTTGTGCTCCATGTTCAGGCAGTGAGCCATTTCTCAATTGGCTTTCAAAACTGCATGGTCTAGCCAACTAGATGCTTAAAGGTACAAATCTCAGAAGGCCAAGAACCTACGGCCACACCACACTGAATGCGCCTGATCTCATCTGATCTCAGAAGCTAAGCAGTGTCGGGCCTAGTTAGTACCTGGATGGGAGACAGCCTGGGAATACCAGGTGCTGTAGGCTTTTTTGTGCTCCATGTTCAGGCAGTGAGCCATTTCTCAATTGGCTTTCAAAACTGCATGGTCTAGCCAACTCGATGCTTAAAGGTACAAATCTCAGAAGGCCCAGAGCCTATGGCCACACCACACTGAATGCGCCTGATCTCGTCTGATCTCAGAAGCTAAGCAGTGTCGGGCCTAGTTAGTACCTGGATGGGAGACCGCCTGGGAATACCAGGTGCTGTAGGCTTTTTTGTGCTCCATGTTCAGGCAGTGAGCCATTTCTCAATTGGCTTTCAAAACTGCATGGTCTAGCCAACTAGATGCTTAAAGGTACAAATCTCAGAAGGCCCAGAGCCTACGGCCACACCACACTGAATGCGCCTGATCTCGTCTGCTCTCAGAAGCTAAGCAGTGTCGGGCCTAGTTAGTACCTGGATGGGAGACCGCCTGGGAATACCAGGTTCTGTAGGCTTTTTTGTGCTCTATGATTAGTAATTGTGCCACTTCTCAATTTCTTTTTAAATTTGCTTATGATTCCAAAATAAATGTATCCCTTTTAATAGCGGAAATGTTGGACAACAACATGAGGGCTGGCGCTACCTATTTACATAAAATTAACATACGGGTAGTGTGTTCATGGGTAATAAATCTACCTTCACATGTAATGCAGTTCAGAGAATATTGAGTCCATAAAGAGTCTTGAAAGAAAGCCATGGTTGTGTTGGTTGTTCTCTCCAACTCCCTGCAACAGAAACAGGATGGATGGAGTAAAGTTATCCTACCAGACATAGGAGTCCTGAATGGGCCCACAAGTCTTATATATCTCACCTGATCGAGCCTGATCGGGTGATGAGCGTGGTATCATGTTGCAAGTGGCTTTATGGCTTAGCTTACTAACTGTAAATGCATAAGAGTAATACGCTTAGCATTTCTCAATTTTAGGGCTACACCACAATGAATGCGCCCGATCTCGGAAGCTAAGCAGTTTCGGGCCTAGTTAGTACCTGGATGGGAGACCGCCTGGGAATACCAGGTGCTGTAGGCTTTTTTGTGCTCCATGTTCAGGCAGTGAGCCATTTCTCAATTGGCTTTCAAAACTGCATGGTCTAGCCAACTAGATGCTTAAAGGTACAAATCTCAGAAGGCCCAGAGCTTACGGCCACACCACACTGAATGCGCCTGATCTCGTCTGATCTCAGAAGCTAAGCAGTGTCGGGCCTAGTTAGTACCTGGATGGGAGACCGCCTGGGAATAGCAGGTGCTGTAGGCTTTTTTGTGCTCCATGTTCAGGCAGTGAGCCATTTCTCAATTCGCTTTCAAAACTGCATGGTCTAGCCAAGTAGATGCTTAAAGGTACAAATCTCAGAAGGCCCAGAGCCTACGGCCACACCACACTGAATGCGCCTGATCTTGTCTGATCTCAGAAGCTAAGCACTGTCTGGCCTAGTTAGTACCTGGATGGGAGACCGCCTGCGAATACCAGGTTCTGTAGGCCTTTTTGTGCTCTATGATTAGTAATTGTGCCACTTCTCAATTTCTTTTTAAATTTGCTTATGATTCCAAAATAAATGTATCCCTTTTAATAGCGGAAATGTTGGACAACAACATGAGGGCTGGCGCTACCTATTTACATAAAATTAACATACGGGTAGTGTGTTCATGGGTAATAAATCTACCTTCACATGTAATGCAGTTCAGAGAATATTGAGTCCATAAAGAGTCTTGAAAGAAAGCCATGGTTGTGTTGGTTGTTCTCTCCAACTCCCTGCAACAGAAACAGGATGGATGGAGTAAAGTTATCCTACCAGACATAGGAGTCCTGAATGGGCCCACAAGTCTTATATATCTCGCCTGATCGAGCCTGATCGGGTGATGAGCGTGGTATCATGTTGCAAGTGGCTTTATGGCTTAGCTTACTAACTGTAAATGCATACGAGTAATACTCTTAGCATTTCTCAATTTTAGGGCTACACCACAATGAATGCGCCCGATCTCGGAAGCTAAGCAGTTTCGGGCCTAGTTAGTACCTGGATGGGAGACCGCCTGGGAATACCAGGTGCTGTAGGCTTTTTTGTGCTCCATGTTCAGGCAGTGAGCCATTTCTCAATTGGCTTTCAAAACTGCATGGTCTAGCCAACTAGATGCTTAAAGGTACAAATCTCAGAAGGCCCAGAGCCTACGGCCACACCACACTGAATGCGCCTGATCTCAGAAGCTAAGCAGTGTCGGGCCTAGTTAGTACCTGGATGGGAGACTGCCTGGGAATACCAGGTGCTGTAGGCTTTTTTGTGCTCCATGTTCAGGCAGTGAGCCACTTCTCAATTGGCTTTCAAAACTGCATGGTCTAGCCAACTAGATGCTTAAAGGTACAAATCTCAGAATGCCCAGAGCCTACGGCCACAACACACTGAATGCGCCTGATCTCGTCTGATCTCAGAAGCTAAGCAGTGTCGGGCCTAGTTAGTACCTGGATGGGAGACCACCTGGGAATAGCAGGTGCTGTCGGCTTTTTTGTGCTCCATGATCAGGCAGTGAGCCATTTCTCAATTGGCTTTCAAAACTGCATGGTCTAGCCAACTAGATGCTTAAAGGTACAAATCTCAGAAGGCCCAGAGCCTACGGCCACACCACATTGAATGCGCCTGATCTCGTCTGATCTCAGAAGCTAAGCAGTGTCGGGCCTAGTTAGTACCTGGATGGGAGACCGCCTGGGAATACCAGGTACTGTAGGCTTTTTTGTGCTCCATGTTCAGGCAGTGAGCCATTTCTCAATTGGCTTTCAAAACTGCATGGTCTAGCCAACTAGATGCTTAAAGGTACAAATCTCAGAAGGCCCAGAGCCTACGGCCACACCACACTGAATGCGTCTGATCTCAGAAGCTCAGCAGTGTTGGGCCTAGTTAGTACCTGGATGGGAGACCGCCTGGGAATACCAGGTGCTGTAGGCTTTTTTTGTGCTCCATGTTCAGGCAGTGAGCCATTTCTCAATTGGCTTTCAAAACTGCATGGTCTAGCCAACTAGATGCTTAAAGGTACAAATCTCAGAAGGCCCAGAGCCTACGGCCACACCACACTGAATGCGTCTGATCTCAGAAGCTAAGCAGTGTCGGGCCTAGTTAGTACCTGGATGGGAGACCGCCTGGGAATACCAGGTTCTGTAGGCTTTTTTGTGCTCTATGATTAGTAATTGTGCCACTTCTCAATTTCTTTTTAAATTTGCTTATGATTCCAAAATAAATGTATCCCTTTTAATAGCGGAAATGTTGGACAACAACATGAGGGCTGGCGCTACCTATTTACATAAAATTAACATACGGGTAGTGTGTTCATGGGTAATAAATCTACCTTCACATGTAATGCAGTTCAGAGAATATTGAGTCCATAAAGAGTCTTGAAAGAAAGCCATGGTTGTGTTGGTTGTTCTCTCCAACTCCCTGCAACAGAAACAGGATGGATGGAGTAAAGTTATCCTACCAGACATAGGAGTCCTGAATGGGCCCACAAGTCTTATATATCTCGCCTGATCGAGCCTGATCGGGTGATGAGCGTGGTATCATGTTGCAAGTGGCTTTATGGCTTAGCTTACTAACTGTAAATGCATAAGAGTAATACTCTTAGCATTTCTCAATTTTAGGGCTACACCACAATGAATGCGCCCGATCTCGGAAACTAAGCAGTTTCGGGCCTAGTTAGTACCTGGATGGGAGACCGCCTGGGAATACCAGGTGCTGTAGGCTTTTTTGTGCTCCATGTTCAGGCAGTGAGCCATTTCTCAATTGGCTTTCAAAACTGCATGGTCTAGCCAACTAGATGCTTAAAGGTACAAATCTCAGACGGCCCAGAGCCTACGGCCACACCACACTGAATGCGCCTGATCCCGTCTGATCTCAGAAGCTAAGCAGTGTCGGGCTTAGTTAGTACCTGGATGGGAGACCGCCTGGGAATACCAGGTGCTGTAGGCTTTTTTGTGCTCCATGTTCAGGCAGTGAGCCATTTCTCAATTGGCTTTCAAAACTGCATGGTCTAGCCAACTAGATGCTTAAAGGTACAAATCTCAGAAGGCCCAGAGCCTACGGCCACACCACACTGAATGCGTCTGATCTCAGAAGCTAAGCAGTGTCGGGCCTAGTTAGTACCTGGATGGGAGACCGCCTGGGAATACCAGGTTCTGTAGGCTTTTTTGTGCTCTATGATTAGTAATTGTGCCACTTCTCAATTTCTTTTTAAATTTGCTTATGATTCCAAAATAAATGTATCCCTTTTAATAGCGGAAATGTTGGACAACAACATGAGGGCTGGCGCTACCTATTTACATAAAATTAACATACGGGTAGTGTGTTCATGGGTAATAAATCTACCTTCACATGTAATGCAGTTCAGAGAATATTGAGTCCATAAAGAGTCTTGAAAGAAAGCCATGGTTGTGTTGGTTGTTCTCTCCAACTCCCTGCAACAGAAACAGGATGGATGGAGTAAAGTTATCCTACCAGACATAGGAGTCCTGAATGGGCCCACAAGTCTTATATATCTCGCCTGATCGAGCCTGATCGGGTGATGAGCGTGGTATCATGTTGCAAGTGGCTTTATGGCTTAGCTTACTAACTGTAAATGCATAAGAGTTATACTCTTAGTATTTCTCAATTTTAGGGCTACACCACAATGAATGCGCCCGATCTCGGAAGCTAAGCAGTTTCGGGCCTAGTTAGTACCTGGATGGGAGACCGCCTGGGAATACCAGGTGCTGTAGGCTTTTTTGTGCTCCATGTTCAGGCAGTGAGCCATTTCTCAATTGGCTTTCAAAACTGCATGGTCTAGCCAACTAGATGCTTAAAGGTACAAATCTCAGAAGGCCCAGAGCCTACGGCCACACCACACTGAATGCGCCTGATGTCGTCTGATCTCAGAAGCTAAGCCGTGTTGGGCCTAGTTAGTACCTGGATGGGAGACCGCCTGGGAATACCAGGTGCTGTAGCCTTTTTTGTGCTCCATGTTCAGGCAGTGAGCCATTTCTCAATTGGCTTTCAAAACTGCATGGTCTAGCCAAGTAGATGCTTAAAGGTACAAATCTCAGAAGGCCCAGAGCCTACGGCCACACCACACTGAATGTGCCTGATCTCGTCTGATCTCAGAAGCTAAGCAGTGTCGGGCCTAGTTAGTACCTGGATGGGAGACCGCCTGGGAATACCAGGTTCTGTAGGCTTTTTTGTGCTCTATGATTAGTAATTGTGCCACTTCTCAATTTCTTTTTAAATTTGCTTATGATTCCAAAATAAATGTATCCCTTTTAATAGCGGAAATGTTGGACAACAACATGAGGGCTGGCGCTACCTATTTACATAAAATTAACATACGGGTAGTGTGTTCATGGGTAATAAATCTACCTTCACATGTAATGCAGTTCAGAGAATATTGAGTCCATAAAGAGTCTTGAAAGAAAGCCATGGTTGTGTTGGTTGTTCTCTCCAACTCCCTGCAACAGAAACAGGATGGATGGAGTAAAGTTATCCTACCAGACATAGGAGTCCTGAATGGGCCCACAAGTCTTATATATCTCGCCTGATCGAGCCTGATCGGGTGATGAGCGTGGTATCATGTTGCAAGTGGCTTTATGGCTTAGCTTACTAACTGTAAATGCATAAGAGTAATACTCTTAGCATTTCTCAATTTTAGGGCTACACCACAATGAATGCGCCCGATCTCGGAAGCTAAGCAGTTTCGGGCCTAGTTAGTACCTGGATGGGAGACCGCCTGGGAATACCAGGTGCTGTAGGCTTTTTTGTGCTCCATGTTCAGGCAGTGAGCCATTTCTCAATTGGCTTTCAAAACTGCATGGTCTAGCCAACTAGATGCTTAAAGGTACAAATCTCAGAAGGCCCAGAGCTTATGGCCACACCACACTGAATGCGCCTGATCTCGTCTGATCTCAGAAGCTAAGCAGTGTCGGGCCTAGTTAGTACCTGGATGGGAGACCGCCTGGGAATACCAGGTGCTGTAGGCTTTTTTGTGCTCCATGTTCAGGCAGTGAGCCATTTCTCAATTGGCTTTCAAAACTGCATGGTCTAGCCAACTAGATGCTTAAAGGTACAAATCTCAGAAGGCCCAGAGCTTATGGCCACACCACACTGAATGCGCCTGATCTCGTCTGATCTCAGAAGCTAAGCAGTGTCGAGCCTAGTTAGTACCTGGATGGAAGACCGCCTGGGAATACCAGGTGCTGTAGGCTTTTTTGTGCTCCATGTTCAGGCAGTGAGCCATTTCTCAATTGGCTTTCAAAACTGCATGGTCTAGCCAACTAGATGCTTAAAGGTACAAATCTCAGAAGGCCCAGAGCCTACGGCCACACCACACTGAATGCGCCTGATCTCGTCTGATCTCAGAAGCTAAGCAGTGTCGGGCCTAGTTAGTACCTGGATGGGAGACCGCCTGGGAATACCAGGTTCTGTAGGCTTTTTTGTGCTCTATGATTAGTAATTGTGCCACTTCTCAATTTCTTTTTAAATTTGCTTATGATTCCAAAATAAATTTATCCCTTTTAATAGCGGAAATGTTGGACAACAACATGAGGGCTGGCGCTACCTATTTACATAAAATTAACATACGGGTAGTGTGTTCATGGGTAATAAATCTACCTTCACATGTAATGCAGTTCAGAGAATATTGAGTCCATAAAGAGTCTTGAAAGAAAGCCATGGTTGTGTTGGTTGTTCTCTCCAACTCCCTGCAACAGAAACAGGATGGATGGAGTAAAGTTATCCTACCAGACATAGGAGTCCTGAATGGGCCCACAAGTCTTATATATCTCGCCTGATCGAGCCTGATCGGGTGATGAGCGTGGTATCATGTTGCAAGTGGCTTTATGGCTTAGCTTACTAACTGTAAATGCATAAGAGTAATACTCTTAGCATTTCTCAATTTTAGGGCTACACCACAATGAATGCGCCCGATCTCGGAAGCTAAGCAGTTTCGGGCCTAGTTAGTACCTGGATGGGAGACCGCCTGGGAATACCAGGTGCTGTAGGCTTTTTTGTGCTCCATGTTCAGGCAGTGAGCCATTTCTCAATTGGCTTTCAAAACTGCATGGTCTAGCCAACTAGATGCTTAAAGGTACAAATCTCAGAAGACCCAGAGCCTACAGCCACACCACACTGAATGCGCCTGATCTTGTCTAATCTCAGAAGCTAAGCAGTGTCGGGCCTAGTTAGTACCTGGATGGGAGACGGCCTGGGAATACCAGGTGCTGTAGGCTTTTTTGTGCTCCATGTTCAGGCAGTGAGCCATTTCTCAATTGGCTTTCAAAACTGCATGGTCTAGCCAACTAGATGCTTAAAGGTACAAATCTCAGAAGGCCCAGAGCCTACGGCCACACCACACTGAATGCACCTGATCTCGTCTGATCTCAGAAGCTAAGCAGTGTCGGGCCTAGTTAGTACCTGCATGGGAGACCGCCTGGGAATACCAGGTTCTGTAGGCTTTTTTGTGCTCTATGATTAGTAATTGTGCCACTTCTCAATTTCTTTTTAAATTTGCTTATGATTCCAAAATAAATGTATCCCTTTTAATAGCGGAAATGTTGGACAACAACATGAGGGCTGGCGCTATCTATTTACATAAAATTAACATACGGGTAGTGTGTTCATGGGTAATAAATCTACCTTCACATGTAATGCAGTTCAGAGAATATTGAGTCCATAAAGAGTCTTGAAAGAAAGCCATGGTTGTGTTGGTTGTTCTCTCCAACTCCCTGCAACAGAAACAGGATGGATGGAGTAAAGTTATCCTACCAGACATAGGAGTCCTGAATGGGCCCACAAGTCTTATATATCTCGCCTGATCGAGCCTGATCTGGTGATGAGCGTGGTATCATGTTGCAAGTGGCTTTATGGCTTAGCTTACTAACTGTAAATGCATGAGAGTAATACTCTTTGCATTTCTCAATTTTAGGGCTACACCACAATGAATGCGCCCGATCTCGGAAGCTAAGCAGTTTCGGGCCTAGTTAATACCTGGATGGGAGACCGCCTGGGAATACCAGGTGCTGTAGGCTTTTTTGTGCTCCATGTTCAGGCAGTGAGCCATTTCTCAATTGGCTTTCAAAACTGCATGGTCTAGCCAACTAGATGCTTAAAGGTACAAATCTCAGAAGGCCCAGAGCCTACGGCCACACCACACTGAATGCGCCTGATCTCGTCTGATCTTAGAAGCTAAGCAGTGTCGGGCCTAGTTAGTACCTGGATGGGAGACCGCCTGGGAATACCAGGTGCTGTAGGCTTTTTTGTGCTCCATGTTCAGGCAGTGAGCCATTTCTCAATTGGCTTTCAAAACTGCATGGTCTAGCCAACTAGATGCTTAAAGGTACAAATCTCAGAAGGCCCAGAGCCTACGGCCACACCACACTGCATGTGCCTGATTTCGTCTGATCTCAGAAGCTAAGCAGTGTCGGGCCTAGTTAGTACCTGGATGGGAGACCGCCTGGGAATACCAGGTGCTGTAGGCTTTTCTGTGCTCTATGATTAGTAATTGTGCCACTTCTCAATTTCTTTTTAAATTTGCTTATGATTCCAAAATAAATGTATCCCTTTTAATAGCGGAAATGTTGGACAACAACATGAGGGCTGGCGCTACCTATTTACATAAAATTAACATACGGGTAGTGTGTTCATGGGTAATAAATCTACCTTCACATGTAATGCAGTTCAGAGAATATTGAGTCCATAAAGAGTCTTGAAAGAAAGCTATGGTTGTGTTGGTTGTTCTCTCCAACTCCCTGCAACAGAAACAGGATGGATGGAGTAAAGTTATCCTACCAGACATAGGAGTCCTGAATGGGCCCACAAGTCTTATATATCTTGCCTGATCGAGCCTGATCGGGTGATGAGCGTGGTATCATGTTGCAAGTGGCTTTATGGCTTAGCTTACTAACTGTAAATGCATAAGAGTAATACTCTTCGCATTTCTCAATTTTAGGGCTACACCACAATGAATGCACCCGATCTCGGAAGCTAAGCAGTTTCGGGCCTAGTTAGTACCTGGATGGGAGACCGCCTGGGAATACCAGGTGCTGTAGGCTTTTTTGTGCTCCATGTTCAGGCAGTGGGCCATTTCTCAATTGGCTTTCAAAACTGCATGGTCTAGCCAACTAGATGCTTAAAGGTACAAATCTCAGAAGGCCCAGAGCCTACGGCCACACCACACTGAATGCGTCTGATCGCGTCTGATCTCAGAAGCTAAGCAGTGTCGGGCCTAGTTAGTACCTGGATGGGAGACCGCCTGGGAATACCAGGTGCTGTAGGCTTTTTTTGTGCTCCATGTTCAGGCAGTGAGCCATTTCTCAATTGGCTTTCAAAACTGCATGGTCTAGCCAACTAGATGCTTAAAGGTACAAATCTCAGAAGGCCCAGAGCCTACGTCCACACCACACTGAATGCGCCTGATCTTGTCTGCTCTCAGAAGCTAAGCAGTGTCGGGTCTAGTTAGTACCTGGATGGGAGACCGCCTGGGAATACCAGGTGCTGTAGGCTTTGTTGTGCTCCATGTTCAGGCAGTGAGCCATTTCTCAATTGGCTTTCAAAACTGCATGGTCTAGCCAACTAGATGCTTAAAGGTACAAATCTCAGAAGGCCCAGAGCCTACACCACACTGAATGCGCCTGATCTCATCTGATCTCAGAAGCTAAGCAGTGTCGGGCCTAGTTAGTACCTGGATGGGAGACTGCCTGGGAATACCAGGTGCTGTAGGCTTTTTTGTGCTCCATGTTCAGGCAGTGAGCCATTTCTCAATTGGCTTTCAAAACTGCATGGTCTAGCCAACTAGATGCTTAAAGGTACAAATCTCAGAAGGCCCAGAGCCTACGGCCACACCACACTGAATGCGCCTGATCTCGTCTGATCTCAGAAGCTAAGCAGTGTCGGGCCTAGTTAGTACCTGGATGGGAGACCGCCTGGGAATACCAGGTGCTGTAGGCTTTTTTGTGCTCCATGTTCAGGCAGTGAGCCATTTCTCAATTGGCTTTCAAAACTGCATGGTCTAGCCAACTAGATGCTTAAAGGTACAAATCTCAGAAGGCCCAGAGCCTACGGCCACACCACACTGCATGTGCCTGATTTCGTCTGATCTCAGAAGCTAAGCAGTGTCGGGCCTAGTTAGTACCTGGATGGGAGACAGCCTGGGAATACCAGGTGCTGTAGGCTTTTCTGTGCTCTATGATTAGTAATTGTGCCACTTCTCAATTTCTTTTTAAATTTGCTTATGATTCCAAAATAAATGTATCCCTTTTAATAGCGGAAATGTTGGACAACAACATGAGGGCTGGCGCTACCTATTTACATAAAATTAACATACGGGTAGTGTGTTCATGGGTAATAAATCTACCTTCACATGTAATGCAGTTCAGAGAATATTGAGTCCATAAAGAGTCTTGAAAGAAAGCTATGGTTGTGTTGGTTGTTCTCTCCAACTCCCTGCAACAGAAACAGGATGGATGGAGTAAAGTTATCCTACCAGACATAGGAGTCCTGAATGGGCCCACAAGTCTTATATATCTTGCCTGATCGAGTGATGAGCGTGGTATCATGTTGCAAGTGGCTTTATGGCTTAGCTTACTAACTGTAAATGCATAAGAGTAATACTCTTCGCATTTCTCAATTTTAGGGCTACACCACAATGAATGCACCCGATCTCGGAAGCTAAGCAGTTTCGGGCCTAGTTAGTACCTGGATGGGAGACCGCCTGGGAATACCAGGTGCTGTAGGCTTTTTTGTGCTCCATGTTCAGGCAGTGGGCCATTTCTCAATTGGCTTTCAAAACTGCATGGTCTAGCCAACTAGATGCTTAAAGGTACAAATCTCAGAAGGCCCAGAGCCTACGGCCACACCACACTGAATGCGCCTGATCGTGTCTGATCTCAGAAGCTAAGCAGTGTCAGGCCTAGTTAGTACCTGGATGGGAGACCGCCTGGGAATACCAGGTGCTGTAGGCTTTTTTTGTGCTCCATGTTCAGGCAGTGAGCCATTTCTCAATTGGCTTTCAAAACTGCATGGTCTAGCCAACTAGATGCTTAAAGGTACAAATCTCAGAAGGCCCAGAGCCTACGGCCACACCACACTGAATGCGCCTGATCTCGTCTGATCTCAGAAGCTAAGCAGTGTCGGGTCTAGTTAGTACCTGTATGGGAGACCGCCTGGGAATACCAGGTTCTGTAGGCTTTTTTGTGCTCTATGATTAGTAATTGTGCCACTTCTCAATTTCTTTTTAAATTTGCTTATGATTCCAAAATAAATGTATCCCTTTTAATAGCGGAAATGTTGGACAACAACATGAGGGCTGGCGCTACCTATTTACATAAAATTAACATACGGGTAGTGTGTTCATGGGTAATAAATCTACCTTCACATGTAATGCAGTTCAGAGAATATTGAGTCCATAAAGAGTCTTGAAAGAAAGCCATGGTTGTGTTGGTTGTTCTCTCCAACTCCCTGCAACAGAAACAGGATGGATGGAGTAAAGTTATCCTACCAGACATAGGAGTCCTGAATGGGCCCACAAGTCTTATATATCTCGCCTGATCGAGCCTGATCGGGTGATGAGCGTGGTATCATGTTGCAAGTGGCTTTATGGCTTAGCTTACTAACTGTAAATGCATAAGAGTAATACTCTTAGCATTTCTCAATTTTAGGGCTACACCACAATGAATGCGCCCGATCTCGGAAGCTAAGCAGTTTCGGGCCTAGTTACTACCTGGATGGGAGACCGCCTGGGAATACCAGGTGCTGTAGGCTTTTTTGTGCTCCATGTTCAGGCAGTGAGCCATTTCTCAATTGGCTTTCAAAACTGCATGGTCTAGCCAACTAGATGCTTAAAGGTACAAATCTCAGAAAGCCCAGAGCCTACGGCCACACCACACTGAATGCGCCTGATCTCATCTGATCTCAGAAGCTAAGCAGTGTCAGGCCTAGTTAGTACCTGGATGGGAGACCGCCTGGGAATACCAGGTGCTGTAGGCTTTTTTGTGCTCCATGTTCAGGCAGTGAGCCATTTCTCAATTGGCTTTCAAAACTGCATGGTCTAGCCAACTAGATGCTTAAAGGTACAAATCTCAGAAGGCCCAGAGCCTACGGCCACACCACACTGAATGCGTCTGATCTCAGAAGCTAAGCAGTGTCGGGCCTAGTTAGTACCTGGATGGGAGACCGCCTAGGAATACCAGGTGCTGTAGATTTTTTTGTGCTCCATGTTCAGGCAGTGAGCCATTTCTCAATTGGCTTTCAAAACTGCATGGTCTAGCCAACTAGATGCTTAAAGGTACAAATCTCAGAAGGCCCACAGCCTACGGCCACACCACACTGAATGCGCCAGATCTCGTCTGATCTCTGAAGCTAAGCAGTGTCAGGCCTAGTTAGTACCTGGATGGGAGACCGCCTGGGAATACCAGGTTCTGTAGGCTTTTTTGTGCTCTATGATTAGTAATTGTGCCACTTCTCAATTTCTTTTTAAATTTGCTTATGATTCCAAAATAAATGTATCCCTTTTAATAGCGGAAATGTTGGACAACAACATGAGGGCTGGCGCTACCTATTTACATAAAATTAACATACGGGTAGTGTGTTCATGGGTAATAAATCTACCTTCACATGTAATGCAGTTCAGAGAATATTGAGTCCATAAAGAGTCTTGAAAGAAAGCCATGGTTGTGTTGGTTGTTCTCTCCAACTCCCTGCAACAGAAACAGGATGGATGGAGTAAAGTTATCCTACCAGACATAGGAGTCCTGAATGGGCCCACAAGTCTTATATATCTCGCCTGATCGAGCCTGATCGGGTGATGAGCGTGGTATCATGTTGCAAGTGGCTTTATGACTTAGCTTACTAACTGTAAATGCATAAGAGTAATAATCTTAGCATTTCTCAATTTTAGGGCCACACCACAATGAATGCGCCAGATCTCGTCTGATCTCAGAAGCTAAGCAGTTTCGGGCCTAGTTAGTACCTGGATGGGAGACCGCCTGGGAATACCAGGTGCTGTAGGCTTTTTTGTGCTCCATGTTCAGGCAGTGAGCCATTTCTCAATTGGCTTTCAAAACTGCATGGTCTAGCCAACTAGATGCTTAAAGGTACAAATCTCAGAAAGCCCAGAGCCTACGGCCACACCACAGTGAATGCGCCTGATCTTGTCTGATCTCAGAAGCTAAACAGTGTCGGGCCTAGTTAGTACCTGAATGGGAGACCGCCTGGGAATACCAGGTGCTGTAGGCTTTTTTGTGCTCCATGTTCAGGCAGTGAGCCATTTCTCAATTGGCTTTCAAAACTGCATGGTCTAGCCAACTAGATGCTTAAAGGTACAAATCTCAGAAGGCCCAGAGCCTACGGCCACACCACACTGAATGCGCCTGATCTCGTCTGATCTCAGAAGCTAAGCAGTGTCGGGCCTAGTTAGTACCTGGATGGGAGACTGCCTGGGAATACCAGGTTCTGTAGGCTTTTTTGTGCTCTATGATTAGTAATTGTGCCACTTCTCAATTTCTTTTTAAATTTGCTTATGATTCCAAAATAAATGTATCCCTTTTAATAGCGGAAATGTTGGACAACAACATGAGGGCTGGCGCTACCTATTTACATATAATTAACATACGGGTAGTGTGTTCATGGGTAATAAATCTACCTTCACATGTAATGCAGTTCAGAGAATATTGAGTCCATAAAGAGTCTTGAAAGAAAGCCATGGTTGTGTTGGTTGTTCTCTCCAACTCCCTGCAACAGAAACAGGATGGATGGAGTAAAGTTATTCTACCAGACATAGGAGTCCTGAATGGGCCCACAAGTCTTATATATCTCGCCTGATCGGGTGATGAGCGTGGTATCATGTTGCAAGTGGCTTTATGGCTTAGCTTACTAACTGTAAATGCATAAGAGTAATACTCTTAGCATTTCTCAATTTTAGGGCTACACCACAATGAATGCGCCCGATCTCGGAAGCTAAGCAGTTTCGGGCCTAGTTAGTACCTGGATGGGAGACCGCCTGGGAATACCAGGTGCTGTAGGCTTTTTTGTGCTCCATGTTCAGGCAGTGAGCCATTTCTCAATTGGCTTTCAAAACTGCATGGTCTAGCCAACTAGATGCTTAAAGGTACAAATCTCAGAAAGCCCAGAGCCTACGGCCACACCTCACTGAATGCGTCTGATCTCAGAAGCTAAGCAGTGTCGGGCCTAGTTAGTACCTGAATGGGAGACCGCTTGGAATACCAGGTGCTGTAGGCTTTTTTGTGCTCCATGTTCAGGCAGTGAGCCATTTCTCAATTGGCTTTCAAAACTGCATGGTCTAGCCAACTAGATGCTTAAAGGTACAAATCTCAGAAGGCCCAGAGCCTACAGCCACACCACACTGAATGCGCCTGATCTCGTCTGATCTCAGAAGCTAAGCAGTGTCGGGCCTAGTTAGTACCTGGATGGGAGACCGCCTGGGAATACCAGGTGCTGTAGGCTTTTTTGTGCTCCATGTTCAGGCAGTGAGCCATTTCTCAATTGGCTTTCAAAACTGCATGGTCTAGCCAACTAGATGCTTAAAGGTACAAATATCAGAAGGCCCAGAGCCTACGGCCACACAACACTGAATGCGCCTGATCTCATCTGATCTCAGAAGCTAAGCAGTGTCGGGCCTAGTTAGTACCTAGATGGGAGACCGCCTGGAAATACCAGGTTCTGTAGGCTTTTTTGTGCTCTATGATTAGTAATTGTGCCACTTCTCAATTTCTTTTTAAATTTGCTTATGATTCCAAAATAAATGTATCCCTTTTAATAGCGGAAATGTTGGACAACAACATGAGGGCTGGCGCTACCTATTTACATAAAATTAACATACGGGTAGTGTGTTCATGGGTAATAAATCTACCTTCACATGTAATGCAGTTCAGAGAATATTGAGTGCATAAAGAGTCTTGAAAGAAAGCCATGGTTGTGTTGGTTGTTCTCTCCAACTCCCTGCAACAGAAACAGGATGGATGGAGTAAAGTTATCCTACCAGACATAGGAGTCCTGAATGGGCCCACAAGTCTTATATATCTCGCCTGATCGAGCCTGATCGGGTGATGAGCGTGGTATCATGTTGCAAGTGGCTTTATGGCTTAGCTTACTAACTGTAAATGCATAAGAGTAATACTCTTAGCATTTCTCAATTTTAGGGCTACACCACAATGAATGCGCCCGATCTCGGAAGCTAAGCAGTTTCGGGCCTAGTTAGTACCTGGATGGGAGACCGCCTGGGAATACCAGGTGCTGTAGGCTTTTTTGTGCTCCATGTTCAGGCAGTGAGCCATTTCTCAATTGGCTTTCAAAACTGCATGGTCTAGCCAACTAGATGCTTAAAGGTACAAATCTCAGAAAGCCCAGAGCCTACGGCCACACCACACTGAATGCGCCTGATCTCGTCTGATCTCAGAAGCTAAGCAGTGTCGGGCCTAGTTAGTACCTGGATGGGAGACCGCCTGGGAATACCAGGTGCTGTAGGCTTTTTTGTGCTCCATGTTCAGGCAGTGAGCCATTTCTCAATTGGCTTTCAAAACTGCATGGTCTAGCCAACTAGATGCTTAAAGGTACAAATCTCAGAAGGCCCAGAGCCTACGGCCACACCACACTGAATGCGTCTGATCTCAGAAGCTAAGCAGTGTCGGGCCTAGTTAGTACCTGGATGGGAGACCGCCTGGGAATACCAGGTTCTGTAGGCTTTTTTGTGCTCTATGATTAGTAATTGTGCCACTTCTCAATTTCTTTTTAAATTTGCTTATGATTCCAAAATAAATGTATCCCTTTTAATAGCGGAAATGTTGGACAACAACATGAGGGCTGGCGCTACCTATTTACATAAAATTAACATACGGGTAGTGTGTTCATGGGTAATAAATCTACCTTCACATGTAATGCAGTTCAGAGAATATTGAGTCCATAAAGAGTCTTGAAAGAAAGCCATGGTTGTGTTGGTTGTTCTCTCCAACTCCCTGCAACAGAAACAGGATGGATGGAGTAAAGTTATCCTACCAGTCATAGGAGTCCTGAATGGGCCCACAAGTCTTATATATCTCGCCTGATCGAGCCTGATCGGGTGATGAGCGTGGTATCATGTTGCAAGTGGCTTTATGGCTTAGCTTACTAACTGTAAATGCATAAGAGTAACAATCTTAGCATTTCTCAATTTTAGGGCTACACCACAATGAATGCGCCCGATCTCGGAAGCTAAGCAGTTTCGGGCCTAGTTAGTACCTGGATGGGAGACCGCCTGGGAATACCAGGTGCTGTAGGCTTTTTTGTGCTCCATGTTCAGGCAGTGAGCCATTTCTCAATTGGCTTTCAAAACTGCATGGTCTAGCCAACTAGATGCTTAAAGGTACAAATCTCAGAAGGCCCAGAGCCTACGGCCACACCACACTGAATGCGCCTGATCTCGTCTGATCTCAGAAGCTAAGCAGTGTCGGGCCTAGTTAGTACCTGGATGGGAGACCGCCTGGGAATACCAGGTTCTGTAGGCTTTTTTGTGCTCTATGATTAGTAATTGTGCCACTTCTCAATTTCTTTTTAAATTTGCTTATGATTCCAAAATAAATGTATCCCTTTTAATAGCGGAAATGTTGGACAACAACATGAGGGCTGGCGCTACCTATTTACATAAAATTAACATACGGGTAGTGTGTTCATGGGTAATAAATCTACCTTCAGATGTAATGCAGTTCAGAGAATATTGAGTCCATAAAGAGTCTTGAAAGAAAGCCATGGTTGTGTTGGTTGTTCTCTCCAACTCCCTGCAACAGAAACAGGATGGATGGAGTAAAGTTATTCTACCAGACATAGGAGTCCTGAATGGGCCCACAAGTCTTATATATCTCGCCTGATCGAGCCTGATCGGGTGATGAGCGTGGTATCATGTTGCAAGTGGCTTTATGGCTTAGCTTACTAACTGTAAATGCATAAGAGTAATACTCTTAGCATTTCTCAATTTTAGGGCTACACCACAATGAATGCGCCCGATCTCGGAAGCTAAGCAGTTTCGGGCCTAGTTAGTACCTGGATGGGAGACCGCCTGGGAATACCAGGTGCTGTAGGCTTTTTTGTGCTCCATGTTCAGGCAGTGAGCCATTTCTCAATTGGCTTTCAAAACTGCATGGTCTAGCCAACTAGATGCTTAAAGGTACAAATCTCAGAAAGCCCAGAGCCTACGGCCACACCACAGTGAATGCGCCAGATCTCGTCTGATCTCAGAAGCTAAGCAGTGTCGGGCCTAGTTAGTACCTGAATGGGAGACCGCCTGGGAATACCAGGTGCTGTAGGCTTTTTTGTGCTCCATGTTCAGGCAGTGAGCCATTTCTCAATTGGCTTTCAAAACTGCATGGTCTAGCCAACTAGATGCTTAAAGGTACAAATCTCAGAAGGCCCAGAGCCTACGGCCACACCACACTGAATGCGCCTGATCTCGTCTGATCTCAGAAGCTAAGCAGTGTCGGGCCTAGTTAGTACCTGGATGGGAGACCGCCTGGGAATACCAGGTGCTGTAGGCTTTTTTGTGCTCCATGTTCAGGCAGTGAGCCATTTCTCAATTGGCTTTCAAAACTGCATGGTCTAGCCAACTAGATGCTTAAAGGTACAAATCTCAGAAGGCCCAGAGCCTACGGCCACACCACACTGAATGCGCCTGATCTCGTCTGATCTCAGAAGCTAAGCAGTGTAGGGCCTAGTTAGTACCTGGATGGGAGACCGCCTGGGAATACCAGGTTCTGTAGGCTTTTTTGTGCTCTATGATTAGTAATTGTGCCACTTCTCAATTTCTTTTTAAATTTGCTTATGATTCCAAAATAAATGTATCCCTTTTAATAGCGGAAATGTTGGACAACAACATGAGGGCTGGCGCTACCTATTTACATAAAATTAACATACGGGTAGTGTGTTCATGGGTAATAAATCTACCTTCACATGTAATGCAGTTCAGAGAATATTGAGTCCATAAAGAGTCTTGAAAGAAAGCCATGGTTGTGTTGGTTGTTCTCTCCAACTCCCTGCAACAGAAACAGGATGGATGGAGTAAAGTTATCCTACCAGACATAGGAGTCCTGAATGGGCCCACAAGTCTTATATATCTCGCCTGATCGAGCCTGATCGGGTGATGAGCGTGGTATCATGTTGCAAGTGGCTTTATGGCTTAGCTTACTAACTGTAAATGCATAAGAGTAATACTCTTAGCATTTCTCAATTTTTGGGCTACACCACAATGAATGCGCCCGATCTCGGAAGCTAAGCAGTTTCGGGCCTAGTTAGTACCTGGATGGGAGACCGCCTGGGAATACCAGGTGCTGTAGGCTTTTTTGTGCTCCATGTTCAGGCAGTGAGCCATTTCTCAATTGGCTTTCAAAACTGCATGGTCTAGCCAACTAGATGCTTAAAGGTACAAATCTCAGAAGGCCCAGAGCCTACGGCCACACCACACTGAATGCGCCTGATCTCGTCTGATCTCAGAAGCTAAGCAGTGTCGGGCCTAGTTAGTACCTGAATGGGAGACCGCCTGGGAATACCAGGTGCTGTAGGCTTTTTTGTGCTCCATGTTCAGGCAGTGAGCCATTTCTCAATTGGCTTTCAAAACTGCATGGTCTAGCCAACTAGATGCTTAAAGGTACAAATCTCAGAAGGCCCAGAGCCTACGGCCACACCACACTGAATGCGCCTGATCTCGTCTGATCTCAGAAGCTAAGCAGTGTCGGGCCTAGTTAGTACCTGGATGGGAGACCGCCTGGGAATACCAGGTTCTGTAGGCTTTTTTGTGCTCTATGATTAGTAATTGTGCCACTTCTCAATTTCTTTTTAAATTTGCTTATGATTCCAAAATAAATGTATCCCTTTTAATAGCGGAAATGTTGGACAACAACATGAGGGCTGGCGCTACCTATTTACATAATATTAACATACGGGTAGTGTGTTCATGGGTAATAAATCTACCTTCAGATGTAATGCAGTTCAGAGAATATTGAGTCCATAAAGAGTCTTGAAAGAAAGCCATGGTTGTGTTGGTTGTTCTCTCCAACTCCCTGCAACAGAAACAGGATGGATGGAGTAAAGTTATTCTACCAGACATAGGAGTCCTGAATGGGCCCACAAGTCTTATATATCTCGCCTGATCGAGCCTGATCGGGTGATGAGCGTGGTATCATGTTGCAAGTGGCTTTATGGCTTAGCTTACTAACTGTAAATGCATAAGAGTAATACTCTTAGCATTTCTCAATTTTAGGGCTACACCACAATGAATGCGTCCGATCTCGGAAGCTAAGCAGTTTCGGGCCTAGTTAGTACCTGGATGGGAGACCGCCTGGGAATACCAGGTGCTGTAGGCTTTTTTGTGCTCCATGTTCAGGCAGTGAGCCATTTCTCAATTGGCTTTCAAAACTGCATGGTCTAGCCAACTAGATGCTTAAAGGTACAAATCTCAAAAAGCCCAGAGCCTACGGCCACACCACAGTGAATGCGCCAGATCTCGTCTGATCTCATGAAGCTAAGCAGTGTCGGGCCTAGTTAGTACCTGAATGGGAGACCGCCTGGGAATACCAGGTGCTGTAGGCTTTTTTGTGCTCCATGTTCAGGCAGTGAGCCATTTCTCAATTGGCTTTCAAAACTGCATGGTCTAGCCAACTAGATGCTTAAAGGTACAAATCTCAGAAGGCCCAGAGCCTACGGCCACACCACACTGAATGCGCCTGATCTCGTCTGATCTCAGAAGCTAAGCAGTGTCGGGCCTAGTTAGTACCTGGATGGGAGACCGCCTGGGAATACCAGGTGCTGTAGGCTTTTTTGTGCTCCATGTTCAGGCAGTGAGCCATTTCTCAATTGGCTTTCAAAACTGCATGGTCTAGCCAACTAGATGCTTAAAGGTACAAATCTCAGAAGGCCCAGAGCCTACGGCCACACCACACTGAATGCGCCTGATCTCGTCTGATCTCAGAAGCTAAGCAGTGTCAGGCCTAGTTAGTACCTGGATGGGAGACCGCCTGGGAATACCAGGTTCTGTAGGCTTTTTTGTGCTCTATGATTAGTAATTGTGCCACTTCTCAATTTCTTTTTAAATTTGCTTATGATTCCAAAATAAATGTATCCCTTTTAATAGCGGAAATGTTGGACAACAACATGAGGGCTGGCGCTACCTATTTACATAAAATTAACATACGGGTAGTGTGTTCATGGGTAATAAATCTACCTTCACATGTAATGCAGTTCAGAGAATATTGAGTCCATAAAGAGTCTTGAAAGAAAGCCATGGTTGTGTTGGTTGTTCTCTCCAACTCCCTGCAACAGAAACAGGATGGATGGAGTAAAGTTATCCTACCAGACATAGGAGTCCTGAATGGGCCCACAAGTCTTATATATCTCGCCTGATCGAGCCTGATCGGGTGATGAGCGTGGTATCATGTTGCAAGTGGCTTTATGGCTTAGCTTACTAACTGTAAATGCATAAGAGTAATAATCTTAGCATTTCTCAATTTTAGGGCCACACCACAATGAATGCGCCAGATCTCGTCTGATCTCAGAAGCTAAGCAGTTTCGGGCCTAGTTAGTACCTGGATGGGAGACCGCCTGGGAATACCAGGTGCTGTAGGCTTTTTTGTGCTCCATGTTCAGGCAGTGAGCCATTTCTCAATTGGCTTTCAAAACTGCATGGTCTAGCCAACTAGATGCTTAAAGGTACAAATCTCAGAAGGCCCCGAGCCTACGGCCACACCACACTGAATGCGCCTGATCTCGTCTGATCTCAGAAGCTAAGCAGTGTCAGGCCTAGTTAGTACCTGGATGGGAGACCGCCTGGGAATACCAGGTGCTGTAGGCTTTTTTGTGCTCCATGTTCAGGCAGTGAGCCATTTCTCAATTGGCTTTCAAAACTGCATGGTCTAGCCAACTAGATGCTTAAAGGTACAAATCTCAGAAGGCCCAGAGCCTACGGCCACACCACACTGAATGCGCATGATCTCGTCTGATCTCAGACGCTAAGCAGTGTCGGGCCTAGTTAGTACTAGTTAGTACCTGGATGGGAGACCGCCTGGGAATATCCGGTGCTGTAGGCTTTTTTGTGCTCCATGTTCAGGCAGTGAGCCATTTCTCAATTGGCTTTCAAAACTGCATGGTCTAGCCAACTAGATGCTTAAAGGTACAAATCTCAGAAGGCCCAGAGCCTACGGCCACACCACACTGAATGCGTCTGATCTCAGAAGCTAAGCAGTGTCGGGCCTAGTTAGTACCTGGATGGGAGACCGCCTGGGAATACCAGGTTCTGTAGGCTTTTTTGTGCTCTATGATTAGTAATTGTGCCACTTCTCAATTTCTTTTTAAATTTGTTTATGATTACAAAATAAATGTATCCCTTTTAATAGCGGAAATGTTGGACAACAACATGAGGGCTGGCGCTACCTATTTACATAAAATTAACATACGGGTAGTGTGTTCATGGGTAATAAATCTACCTTCACATGTAATGCAGTTCAGAGAATATTGAGTCCATAAAGAGTCTTGAAAGAAAGCCATGGTTGTGTTGGTTGTTCTCTCCAACTCCCTGCAACAGAAACAGGATGGATGGAGTAAAGTTATCCTACCAGACATAGGAGTCCTGAATGGGCCCACAAGTCTTATATATCTCGCCTGATCGAGCCTGATCGGGTGATGAGCGTGGTATCATGTTGCAAGTGGCTTTATGGCTTAGTTTACTAACTGTAAATGCATAAGAGTAATACTCTTAGCATTTCTCAATTTTAGGGCTACACCACAATGAATGCGCCCGATCTCGGAAGCTAAGCAGTTTCGGGCCTAGTTAGTACCTGGATGGGAGACCGCCTGGGAATACCAGGTGCTGTAGGCTTTTTTGTGCTCCATGTTCAGGCAGTGAGCCATTTCTCAATTGGCTTTCAAAACTGCATGGTCTAGCCAACTAGATGCTTAAAGGTACAAATCTCAGAAGGCCCAGAGCCTACGGCCACACCACACTGAATGCGTCTGATCTCAGAGTCGGGCCTAGTTAGTACCTGGATGGGAGACCGCCTGGGAATACCAGGTGCTGTAGGCTTTTTTGTGCTCCATGTTCAGGCAGTGAGCCATTTCTCAATTGGCTTTCAAAACTGCATGGTCTAGCCAACTAGATGCTTAAAGGTACAAATCTCAGAAGGCCCAGAGCATACGGCCACACCACACTGAATGCGTCTGATCTCAGAAGCAAAGCAGTGTCGGGCCTAGTTAATACCTGGATGGGAGACCGCCTGGGAATACCAGGTGCTGTAGGCTTTTTTGTGCTCCATGTTCAGGCAGTGAGCCATTTCTCAATTGGCTTTCAAAACTGCATGGTCTAGCCAACTAGATGCTTAAAGGTACAAATCTCAGAAAGCCCAGAGCCTACGGCCACACCACACTGAATGCGCCTGATCTCGTCTGATCTCAGAAGCTAAGCAGTGTCGGGCCTAGTTAGTACCTGGATGGGACACCGCCTGGGAATACCAGGTGCTGTAGGCTTTTTTGTGCTCCATGTTCAGGCAGTGAGCCATTTCTCAATTGGCTTTCAAAACTGCATGGTCTAGCCAACTAGATGCTTAAAGGTACAAATCTCAGAAAGCCCAGAGCCTACGGCCACACCACAGTGAATGCGCCAGATCTCGTCTGATCTCAGAAGCTAAGCAGTGTCGGGCCTAGTTAGTACCTGAATGGGAGACCGCCTGGGAATACCAGGTGCTGTAGGCTTTTTTGTGCTCCATGTTCAGGCAGTGAGCCATTTCTCAATTGGCTTTCAAAACTGCATGGTCTAGCCAACTAGATGCTTAAAGGTACAAATCTCAGAAGGCCCAGAGCCTACGGCCACACCACACTGAATGCGCCTGATCTCGTCTGATCTCAGAAGCTAAGCAGTGTCGGGCCTAGTTAGTACCTGGATGGGAGACCGCCTGGGAATACCAGGTGCTGTAGGCTTTTTTGTGCTCCATGTTCAGGCAGTGAGCCATTTCTCAATTGGCTTTCAAAACTGCATGGTCTAGCCAACTAGATGCTTAAAGGTACAAATCTCAGAAGGCCCAGAGCCTACGGCCACACCACACTGAATGCGCCTGATCTCGTCTGATCTCAGAAGCTAAGCAGTGTCGGGCCTAGTTAGTACCTGGATGGGAGACCGCCTGGGAATACCAGGTTCTGTAGGCTTTTTTGTGCTCTATGATTAGTAATTGTGCCACTTCTCAATTTCTTTTTAAATTTGCTTATGATTCCAAAATAAATGTATCCCTTTTAATAGCGGAAATGTTGGACAACAACATGAGGGCTGGCGCTACCTATTTACATAAAATTAACATACGGGTAGTGTGTTCATGGGTAATAAATCTACCTTCACATGTAATGCAGTTCAGAGAATATTGAGTCCATAAAGAGTCTTGAAAGAAAGCCATGGTTGTGTTGGTTGTTCTCTCCAACTCCCTGCAACAGAAACAGGATGGATGGAGTAAAGTTATCCTACCAGACATAGGAGTCCTGAATGGGCCCACAAGTCTTATATATCTCGCCTGATCGAGCCTGATCGGGTGATGAGCGTGGTATCATGTTGCAAGTGGCTTCATGGCTTAGCTTACTAACTGTAAATGCATAAGAGTAATACTCTTAGCATTTCTCAATTTTTGGGCTACACCACAATGAATGCGCCCGATCTCGGAAGCTAAGCAGTTTCGGGCCTAGTTAGTACCTGGATGGGAGACCGCCTGGGAATACCAGGTGCTGTAGGCTTTTTTGTGCTCCATGTTCAGGCAGTGAGCCATTTCTCAATTGGCTTTCAAAACTGCATGGTCTAGCCAACTAGATGCTTAAAGGTACAAATCTCAGAAGGCCCAGAGCCTACGGCCACACCACACTGAATGCGCCTGATCTCGTCTGATCTCAGAAGCTAAGCAGTGTCGGGCCTAGTTAGTACCTGAATGGGAGACCGCCTGGGAATACCAGGTGCTGTAGGCTTTTTTGTGCTCCATGTTCAGGCAGTGAGCCATTTCTCAATTGGCTTTCAAAACTGCATGGTCTAGCCAACTAGATGCTTAAAGGTACAAATCTCAGAAGGCCCAGAGCCTACGGCCACACCACACTGAATGCGCCTGATCTCGTCTGATCTCAGAAGCTAAGCAGTGTCGGGCCTAGTTAGTACCTGGATGGGAGACCGCCTGGGAATACCAGGTTCTGTAGGCTTTTTTGTGCTCTATGATTAGTAATTGTGCCACTTCTCAATTTCTTTTTAAATTTGCTTATGATTCCAAAATAAATGTATCCCTTTTAATAGCGGAAATGTTGGACAACAACATGAGGGCTGGCGCTACCTATTTACATAATATTAACATACGGGTAGTGTGTTCATGGGTAATAAATCTACCTTCAGATGTAATGCAGTTCAGAGAATATTGAGTCCATAAAGAGTCTTGAAAGAAAGCCATGGTTGTGTTGGTTGTTCTCTCCAACTCCCTGCAACAGAAACAGGATGGATGGAGTAAAGTTATTCTACCAGACATAGGAGTCCTGAATGGGCCCACAAGTCTTATATATCTCGCCTGATCGAGCCTGATCGGGTGATGAGCGTGGTATCATGTTGCAAGTGGCTTTATGGCTTAGCTTACTAACTGTAAATGCATAAGAGTAATACTCTTAGCATTTCTCAATTTTAGGGCTACACCACAATGAATGCGTCCGATCTCGGAAGCTAAGCAGTTTCGGGCCTAGTTAGTACCTGGATGGGAGACCGCCTGGGAATACCAGGTGCTGTAGGCTTTTTTGTGCTCCATGTTCAGGCAGTGAGCCATTTCTCAATTGGCTTTCAAAACTGCATGGTCTAGCCAACTAGATGCTTAAAGGTACAAATCTCAGAAAGCCCAGAGCCTACGGCCACACCACAGTGAATGCGCCAGATCTCGTCTGATCTCATGAAGCTAAGCAGTGTCGGGCCTAGTTAGTACCTGAATGGGAGACCGCCTGGGATTACCAGGTGCTGTAGGCTTTTTTGTGCTCCATGTTCAGGCAGTGAGCCATTTCTCAATTGGCTTTCAAAACTGCATGGTCTAGCCAACTAGATGCTTAAAGGTACAAATCTCAGAAGGCCCAGAGCCTACGGCCACACCACACTGAATGCGCCTGATCTCGTCTGATCTCAGAAGCTAAGCAGTGTCGGGCCTAGTTAGTACCTGGATGGGAGACCGCCTGGGAATACCAGGTGCTGTAGGCTTTTTTGTGCTCCATGTTCAGGCAGTGAGCCATTTCTCAATTGGCTTTCAAAACTGCATGGTCTAGCCAACTAGATGCTTAAAGGTACAAATCTCAGAAGGCCCAGAGCCTACGGCCACACCACACTGAATGCGCCTGATCTCGTCTGATCTCAGAAGCTAAGCAGTGTCAGGCCTAGTTAGTACCTGGATGGGAGACCGCCTGGGAATACCAGGTTCTGTAGGCTTTTTTGTGCTCTATGATTAGTAATTGTGCCACTTCTCAATTTCTTTTTAAATTTGCTTATGATTCCAAAATAAATGTATCCCTTTTAATAGCGGAAATGTTGGACAACAACATGAGGGCTGGCGCTACCTATTTACATAAAATTAACATACGGGTAGTGTGTTCATGGGTAATAAATCTACCTTCACATGTAATGCAGTTCAGAGAATATTGAGTCCATAAAGAGTCTTGAAAGAAAGCCATGGTTGTGTTGGTTGTTCTCTCCAACTCCCTGCAACAGAAACAGGATGGATGGAGTAAAGTTATCCTACCAGACATAGGAGTCCTGAATGGGCCCACAAGTCTTATATATCTCGCCTGATCGAGCCTGATCGGGTGATGAGCGTGGTATCATGTTGCAAGTGGCTTTATGGCTTAGCTTACTAACTGTAAATGCATAAGAGTAATAATCTTAGCATTTCTCAATTTTAGGGCCACACCACAATGAATGCGCCAGATCTCGTCTGATCTCAGAAGCTAAGCAGTTTCGGGCCTAGTTAGTACCTGGATGGGAGACCGCCTGGGAATACCAGGTGCTGTAGGCTTTTTTGTGCTCCATGTTCAGGCAGTGAGCCATTTCTCAATTGGCTTTCAAAACTGCATGGTCTAGCCAACTAGATGCTTAAAGGTACAAATCTCAGAAGGCCCCGAGCCTACGGCCACACCACACTGAATGCGCCTGATCTCGTCTGATCTCAGAAGCTAAGCAGTGTCGGGCCTAGTTAGTACCTGGATGGGAGACCGCCTGGGAATACCAGGTGCTGTAGGCTTTTTTGTGCTCCATGTTCAGGCAGTGAGCCATTTCTCAATTGGCTTTCAAAACTGCATGGTCTAGCCAACTAGATGCTTAAAGGTACAAATCTCAGAAAGCCCAGAGCCTACGGCCACACCACAGTGAATGCGCCAGATCTCGTCTGATCTCATGAAGCTAAGCAGTGTCGGGCCTAGTTAGTACCTGAATGGGAGACCGCCTGGGAATACCAGGTGCTGTAGGCTTTTTTGTGCTCCATGTTCAGGCAGTGAGCCATTTCTCAATTGGCTTTCAAAACTGCATGGTCTAGCCAACTAGATGCTTAAAGGTACAAATCTCAGAAGGCCCAGAGCCTACGGCCACACCACACTGAATGCGCCTGATCTCGTCTGATCTCAGAAGCTAAGCAGTGTCGGGCCTAGTTAGTACATGGATGGGAGACCGCCTGGGAATACCAGGTGCTGTAGGCTTTTTTGTGCTCCATGTTCAGGCAGTGAGCCATTTCTCAATTGGCTTTCAAAACTGCATGGTCTAGCCAACTAGATGCTTAAAGGTACAAATCTCAGAAGGCCCAGAGCCTACGGCCACACCACACTGAATGCGCCTGATCTCGTCTGATCTCAGAAGCTAAGCAGTGTCGGGCCTAGTTAGTACCTGGATGGGAGACCGCCTGGGAATACCAGGTTCTGTAGGCTTTTTTGTGCTCTATGATTAGTAATTGTGCCACTTCTCAATTTCTTTTTAAATTTGCTTATGATTCCAAAATAAATGTATCCCTTTTAATAGCGGAAATGTTGGACAACAACATGAGGGCTGGCGCTACCTATTTACATAAAATTAACATACGGGTAGTGTGTTCATGGGTAATAAATCTACCTTCACATGTAATGCAGTTCAGAGAATATTGAGTCCATAAAGAGTCTTGAAAGAAAGCCATGGTTGTGTTGGTTGTTCTCTCCAACTCCCTGCAACAGAAACAGGATGGATGGAGTAAAGTTATCCTACCAGACATAGGAGTCCTGAATGGGCCCACAAGTCTTATATATCTCGCCTGATCGAGCCTGATCGGGTGATGAGCGTGGTATCATGTTGCAAGTGGCTTTATGGCTTAGTTTACTAACTGTAAATGCATAAGAGTAATACTCTTAGCATTTCTCAATTTTAGGGCTACACCACAATGAATGCGCCCGATCTCGGAAGCTAAGCAGTTTCGGGCCTAGTTAGTACCTGGGTGGGAGACCGCCTGGG